>NC_089837.1:241565401-241909053 GCF_035609145.1 Eleutherodactylus coqui
TTCCGTACGTAAAATTTGGACGCTAATTCTTTTGCGCTTAGAATTGAATAATCGAGTTGGGACCCATTACCTTTTCCTACTTATGACATAATCAATGCTCGTGCCAAATGTCATGTTTCTAGGACATCGCGAAGTGAGAGAATTAGTGGCAGTGATGGAAATCGAAACGATCTACGTGGGGGGGCGTAACTGTCGACGACGCACGCACGCGCGCCATTTATCATAGCATAAATGTACTATGCCTATAATCTTCCCAGGAGTGTACTCAACAACTTCCCAAAGTTTCATGGCGATCGGATGAATGGTGTAGTAGCGCATAAAGGACAAACACACACACACACAGACATACACGCATACATTCAATTTTATATATATAGACTAGCGTACCCGTCGCGCGTTGCTGCGAAGACAGACATACATACATACTTCGTTTTTATATATCTAGATGACGGCAGCAGCGACCACTGAGGTTTTGTAGGCCGCTGCTTCCCCCTTGCAGGCTGAATAAAATAGCCGTTGTGTGAGAATCGCTGGGGGGGGGAGACATTCTTACTGCTGGGAGAATTGCTGGGGGGGAGGGGGAGACATTCTTACTGCTGGGAGAATTGCTGGGGGGGGGATGGGAGACATTCTGACTGCTGGGAGAATCGCTGGGGGGGATGGGAGACATTCTGACTGCTGGGAGAATCGCTGGGGGGGGGGATCGGAGACATTCTGACTGCTGGGAGAATCGCTGGGGGGGGGGATCGGAGACATTCTGACTGCTGGGAGGATCGCTGGGGGGGGGGATGGGAGACATTCTGACTGCTGGGAGAATCGCTGGGGGGGGGGGGTGGGAGACATTCTGACTGCTGGGAGAATCGTTGGGGGGAGGGGGGGCATGGTGACTGCCAAGAAAATCTCTGTGGGGGAAGGGGGGCATGATGACTGCCAGGAGAACCGCTGGGGGGGAGCCATTATGACTGCTGGGGGAACCGCTTGGGGGGAGGGGGGCATTATTATTGCTGGCGGACAGCTGGGGGTGGCATTGTGACTGCTGGTGGACCACTGGGGGGGGGGGTATTATGACTGCTGGGGGAACCGCTGGGGGGGGGGAGCGGGCATTATTACTGCTGGGGGACCGCTGGGGTATCTCACTCTTATTACTAATGGGGGGAGTGTCACTATTATTACTGCTGTGGGATGTCACTATTATCGCTGGGGTGAAGGTGTCACTATTACCGCTGGGGTATGTGTACATGTGGCAGAAATGGGCAGGGCTCTTTCAGAATAGACCGGGTGCAGATTTTGACTGCTTTTTAGATGCGGAAATGCTGCAGAATTTTCCACAGAAATCTCCGCTGAGGACATTCTGCAGTATTTCCCCGTCCAAAAAGCAGTCAGAATCTGCACCCGGTCTATTCTGAAACAGCCTTGTCCTTTTTAGAACGACGGGGGTAAAATCATACGTTGTGATAAGCCCCGCCCCCTGACGTGTTGGCACTTTGCGATACATAAGTGGGTTTTGGGTTGTAGTTTGGGCACTCGGTCCCTAAAAGGTTCGCCATCACTGGCCTAGTACATGTTTGCCCACTTCCAACTCCAATGGAGACTGACTGTAAATGGCTGGCGTGCTCTAGTATTTATGGTTTCAAGCTGTACGTGTCATTGCATACAGTCTATCTATCTATCTATCTATCTATCTATCTATCTATCTATCTATCTATCTATCAGGGTTATTGCATACAGTCTATCTATCTATCTATCTATCTATCTATCTATCTATCTATCTATCTATCTATCTATCTATGACATCAGGAAATGAGAGAATTAGATTTTGTAGGCCGCCGCTTCCCCCTTGCGGGCTGAATAAAATAGCCGTTGGGTGGAACATACAATTTATCCGGCTGCTGTGGCTTCTTAGGAAGATATCCTAGTACTTGTTTACCCACTTCCAACTCCAATGGTAATTGGCTGGCGTGCTCTAGTGGTTCCAAGCTGTACGTGTCATAATAGAGCCTTAATGACATCACAATGCAGCTTTATAGAACATGTTGGGGCATGTTCAAGGGCGTCCGATGTTGATGACATCAGTGATGACATCACAATAGCAGGTGGCTTACTTATTCGATCTACGTGGGGGGGGGGCGTAACTTTCGACGACGCTCGCGCGTCATTTATCGTAGGATATTTGTACTATGCCTATAATCTTCCCAGGAGTGTACTTAACAACTTCCCAAAGTTTCATGGCGATCGGATGAATGGTGTAGTAGCGCATAAAGGACAAACAGACACGCAGACACGCACGCAGACATACATTCAATTTTATATATATAGATTGAATGTATGCGTGTGTCTGTCTGCGTGCGTGTCTGTCTGTCTGTTGGTCCTGTATGCGCTACTACACCATTCATCCGATCGCCATGAAACTTTGGGAAGTTGTTGAGTACACTCCTGGGAAGATTATAGGCATAGTACAACTATCCTATGATAAATGGCGCGCGTGCGAGCGTCGTCGACAGTTACGACCCCCCACGTAGATCGTTCGATTTCCATCATTGCCACTAATTCTCTCACTTCCCGATGTTGTAGTAACATGAAATTTGGCACGAGCATTGATTATGTCATAAATAGGAAAAGGTAATGGGTCCCAACTCGATTATTCAATTGTAAGCGCCAAAGAATTAGCGTCCAAATTTTACGTACGGAATCTAATTTTCTCGCTTCCCAATGTCATAGAAACTTGAAATTTGGCACAAGCATTGATTATGTCATAAATAGGAAAAGTTAATAGGTCCCAACTCGATTATTCAATTGTAAGCGCCAAAGAATTAGTGTCCAAATTTTACGCACGGAATCTAATTTTTTCGCTTTCCAATGTCATAGAAACTTGAAATTTGGCACGAGCATTGATTATGTCATAAATAGGAAAAGGTAATGGGTCCCAACTCGATTATTCAATTCTAAGCGCCAAAGAATTAGCGTCCAAATTTTACGTACGGAATCTAATTTTCTCGCTTCCCAATGTCATAGAAACTTGAAATTTGGCACGAGCATTGATTATGTCATAAATAGGAAAAGGTAATGGGTCCCAACTCGATTATTCAATTGTAAGCGCCAAAGAATTAGCGTCCAAATTTTACGTACGGAATCTACTTTTCTCGCTTCCCAATGTCATAGAAACTTGAAATTTGGCACAAGCATTGATTATGTCATAAATAGGAAAAGGTAATGGGTCCCAACTCAATTATTCAATTCTATATGCCAAAGAATTAGCGTCCAAATTTTACGTACGGAATCTAATTTTCTCGCTTCCCAATGTCATAGAAACTTGAAATTTGGCACAAGCATTGATTATGTCATAAATAGGAAAAGTTAATAGGTCCCAACTCGATTATTCAATTGTAAGTGCCAAAGAATTAGTGTCCAAATTTTAGGCACGGAATCTAATTTTTTCGCTTTCCAATGTCATAGAAACTTGAAATTTGGCACGAGCATTGATTATGTCATAAATAGGAAAAGGTAATGGGTCCCAACTCGATTATTCAATTCTAAGCGCCAAAGAATTAGTGTCCAAATTTTACGTACGGAATCTAATTTTCTCGCTTCCCAATGTCATAGAAACTTGAAATTTGGCACGAACATTGATTATGTCATAAATAGGAAAAGCTAATGGGTCCCAACTCGATTATTCAATTCTATGCGCAAAAGAATTAGCATCCAAATTTTACGTACGGAATCTAATTCTCTCACTTCCTGATATATATAAATGAATGTATTTCTATCTCTTTGTCCTTTATGCATTACTACACCATTCATCCAATTTCCATAAGACTTTGGGAAGTTGTTGAGTACACTCCTGGGAAGATTATAGGCATAGTACAACTACACTACAATAGGTGGCGCGCGTGCGAGCATCGTCGACAGTTATGCCCCCCAGACAAAGATCGTTTAATTTCCATCTCATTGCACGAAAGCAAAAGGCATTACGAGCAACGGGATGAGTGTTCAACCAGAAAATGATGCATCCGCCGAACGTTTCGCAAGACAATTGCTGGATATTGAGAATGCTGAGGTAAAATGAAAGCTGTGCTGTGATTGGTTGCTATTTCTTATACTGCTGAGGTAACATGAAAGCTGCGCTGTGATTGGTGGCTACTTCTTATACTACTGAGGTTGCATGAAAGCTGTGCTGCGATTCGTTGTTATATATTATACCACTGAGGTAACATGAAAGCTGTGCTGTGATTGGTTGCTATTAGAGATGAGCGAACGTACTCGTCCGAGCTTGATACTCGTTCGAGTATTAGCGTGTTCGGGATGCTCGTTACTCGTAACGAGTACCACGGGATGTTCGGGTTACTTTCACTTTCATCTTTGAGACGTTAGCGCGCTTTTCTGGCCAATTGAAAGACAGGGAAGGCATTACAACTTCCCCCTGCGACGTTCAAGCCCTATACCACTCCCCTGCAGTGAGTGGCTGGCGAGATCAGGTGTCACACGAGTATAAAAATCGGCCCCTCCCGCGGCTCGCCACAGATGCATTCTGACATAGCTGAGGGAAAGTGGTATCGTGTTGGAGCTGCTATAGGGAGAGTGTTAGGAGTTATTGTAGGCTTCAAGAACCCCAACGGTCCTTCTTAGGGCCACATCTAACCGTGTGCAGTAGTGTGGAGGCTGCTTTTTGCAGTGTTGCACTTTTTGTTTTTTTTTGGTATATCGGCCGTGCAGAGCATTGCACCCTGCAGTAATACTCCAGGGACAGAAGTGCTTAGGCAGGGAGAGCGTTAGGAGTATTTTAGGCTTCAAGAACCCCAACGGTCCTTCTTAAGGCCACATCTAACCGTGTGCAGTAGTGTGGAGGCTGCTTTTTGCAGTGTTGCACTTTTTTTTTTTTTGGTATATCGGCCGTGCAGAGCATTGCGCCCTGCAGTAATACTCCAGGGACAGAAGTGTGGAGGCAGGGACAGAAGACATATATTATTGATTGAATATAGGCAGTGGGCCTTTTCTAAAAAATATTGGGCAAAAAATCTCTTTGGCCTGCCTGTCACTGTGCTCAGTGTTCTGGGTCTGTGTGTGCTGGGTGTAGTAGTTCTACAAAATCATACGCAGCCAGCTAAGTGTTACAGCAGGCTTGCGCCAAATTATTTCCTGGCGTTCCGTAAGCGAACTCAGCCTCCAACCACAGGCCAATAAGCGGCACATTTAATTACAGCATTCTGTTTCTGCATTACTGGTAATACAGCATGCTGAGGGGTAGGGGTAGGCGTAGAGGACGTGGGAGCGGCCAAGGACGCGGAGGCCCTAGTCCGGGTGTGGGCACAGGCCGAGCTCCTGATCCAGGTGTATCGTAGCCGACTGCTGCGGGATTAGGAGAGAGGCACGTTTCTGGCGTCCCCACATTCATCGCACATTTAATGGGTCCACGCGGTAGACCTTTATTAGAAAATGAGCAGTGTGAGCAGGTCCTGTCGTGGATGGCAGAAAGTGCTTCCAGCAACCTATCGTCCACCCACAGTTCTGCGCCATCCACTGCTGCAACTCAGAATCCTCTGGCTGCTGCTCCTCCTTCCTCCCAGCCTCCTCAGTCTATGAAAATGAGACATTCTGAGGAGCGGGCAGACTCCCAGGAACTGTTCTCGGGCCCCTGCTCAGATTGGGCAGCAGTGGTTCCTCTCCCACCAGAGGAGTTTATCGTGACTGATGCCCAACCATTGGAAAGTTCCCGGGGTCCGGGGGATGAGGCTGGGGACTTCCGGCAACTGTCTCAAGACCTTTCAGTGGGTGAGGAGGCCGATGACGATGAGACACAGTTGTCTATCAGTGAGGTAGTAGTAAGGGCATTAAGTCCGAGGGAGGAGCGCACCGAGGATTCAGAGAAAGAGCAGCAGGACAATGAGGTGACTGACCCCACCTGGTTTGCTACGCCTACTGAGGACAGGGCTTCAGAGGGGGAGGCAAGGGCAGCAGCAGGGCAGGTTGCAAGAGGCAGTGCGGTGTCCAGGGGTAGAGGCAGGGCCAGACCAAATAATCCACCAACTGTTTCCCAAAGCGCCCCCTCGCGCCATGCCACCCTGCAGAGACCGAGGTGCTCAAAGGTCTGGCAGTTTTTCACTGAGAGTGCAGACGACCGATGAACAGTGGTGTGCAACCTTTGTCGCGCCAAGATCAGCCGGGGAGCCACCACCACCAGCATGCGCAGACATATGATGGCCAAGCACCCCACAAGGTGGGACGAAGGCCGTTCACCGCCTCCGGTTTGCACCGCTGCCTCTCCCCCTGTGCCCCAACCTGCCACTGAGATCCAACCCCCCTCTCAGGACACAGGCACTACCGTCTCCTGGCCTGCACCCACACCCTCACCTCCGCTGTCCTCGACCCCATCCAGCAATGTCTGTCAGCGCAGCGTCCAGCCGTCGCTAGCGCAAGTGTTTGAGCGCAAGCGCAAGTACGCTGCCACGCACCCGCACGCTCAAGCGTTAAACGTGCACGTAGCCAAATTTATCAGCCTGGAGATTCTGCCGTATAGGGTTGTGGAAACGGAGTCCTTCAAAAGTATGATGGCGGCGGCGGCCCCGCGCTACTCAGTTCCCAGTAGCCACTATTTTTCCCGATGTGCCGTCCCAGCCCTGCACGACCACGTCTCCCGCAACATTGTACGCGCCCTCACCAACGCGGTTACTGCCAAGGTCCACTTAACAACGGACACGTGGACAAGCACAGGCGGCCAGGGCCACTATATCTCCCTGACGGCACATTGGGTGAATTTAGTGGAGGCTGGGACAGAGTCAGAGCCTGGGACCGCTCACGTCCTACCCACCCCCAGAATTGCGGGCCACAGCTCGGTGGTGGTATCTGCGGCGGTGTATGCTTCCTCCACTAAAGCACCCTCCTCCTCCTCCAACGCAAACTCTGTCTCGCAATCAAGATGTGTCAGCAGCAGCGCGTCGCCAGCAGTCGGTGTCGCGCGGCGTGGCAGCACAGCGGTGGGCAAGCGTCAGCAGGCCGTGCTGAAACTACTCAGCTTAGGAGATAAGAGGCACACGGCCCACGAACTGCTGCAGGGTCTGACAGAGCAGACCGACCGCTGCCTTGCGCCACTGAGCCTCCAACCGGGCATGGTCGTGTGTGACAACGGCCGTAACCTGGTGGCGGCTCTGCAGCTCGGCAGCCTCACGCACGTGCCATGCCTGGCCCACGTCTTTAATTTGGTGGTTCAGCGCTTTCTGAAAAGCTAGCCACGCTTGTCAGACCTGCTCGGAAAGGTGGCTCTGCGCACATTTCCGCAAGTCCCACACGGACGCTGCCACCCTGCGCACCCTGCAACATCGGTTTCATCTGCCAGTGCACCGACTGCTGTGCGACGTGCCCACACGGTGGAACTCTACTCTCCACATGTTGGCCAGGCTCTATGAGCAGCGTAGAGCTATAGTGGAATACCAACTCCAACATGGGCGGCGCAGTGGGAGTCAGCCTCCTCAATTCTTTACAGAAGAGTGGGCCTGGTTGGCAGACATCTGCCAGGTCCTTGGAAAGTTTGAGGAGTCTACCCAGATGGTGAGCGGCGATGCTGCAATCATTAGCGTCACCATTCCTCTGCTATGCCTCTTGAGAAGTTCCCTGCAAAGCATAAAGGCAGACGCTTTGCGCTCGGAAACAGAGCTGGGGGAAGACAGTATGTCGCTGGATAGTCAGAGCACCCTCCTGTCTATATCTCAGCGCGGTGAGGAGGAGGAGGAGGAGGAAGAGGAGGAGGAGGGGGAAGAGACAGCTTGGCCCACTGGTGAGGGTACACATGCTGCTGGCCTGTCATCCTTTCAGCGTGTATGGCCTGAGGAGGAGGAGGAGGAGGAGGATCCTGAAAGTGATCTTCCTAGTGAGGACAGCCATGTGTTGCGTACAGGTACCCTGGCACACATGGCTGACTTCATGCTAGGATGCCTTTCTCGTGACCCTCGCGTTACACGCATTCTGGCCACTACGGATTACTGGGTGTAAACACTGCTTGACCCACGGTATAAGGAGAACCTTTCCACTCTCATACCCGAAGAGGAAAGGGGTTCGAGAGTGTTGCTATACCACAGGACCCTGGCGGACAAACTGATGGTAAAATTCCCATACGACAGCGCTAGTGGCCGAAGGCGCAGTTCCGAGGGCCAGGTAGCAGGGGAGACGCGGAGATCAGGCAGCATGTACAGCACAGGCAGGGTAACACTGTTTAAGGCCCTTGACAGCTTTATGGCTCCCCAGCAAGACTGTGTCACCGCTCCCCAGTCACGGCTGAGTTGGCGGGAGCACTGTAAAAGGATGGTGAGGGAGTATGTAGCCGATCGCACGACCGTCCTCTGTGACGCCTCTGCCCCCTACAACTACTGGGTGTCGAAGCTGGACACGTGGCCTGAACTCGCGCTGCATGCCCTGGAGGTGCTTGCTTGTCCTGTGGCTAGCGTCTTGTCGGAGAGGGTGTTTAGTGCGGCTGGGGGAATCATCACAGATTAGCGTACCCGCCTGTCAACCGACAGTGCCGACAGGCTAACACTCATCAAGATGAACAAAGCCTGGATTTCCCCAGACTTCTCTTCTCCACCAGCGGACAGCAGCGATACCTAAGCAATACGTAGGCTGCACCCGCGGATGGAAGCATCGTTCTGTATCCCCATCAAAAACGGGGACCTTTTCGCTTCATCAATCTGTGTATAATATTCCTCCTCCTCCTCCTGAAACCTCACATAATCACACCGAATGGGTAATTTTTCTTAGGCCCACAAGGCTCAGTCATATAATTTTTCTAAACAATTTGTATACGTTTCAATGCTCATTAAAGCGTTGAAACTTTCACCTCAACCAATTTTTATTTTAACTGGGCTGCCTCCTGGCCTAGTTACCAATTAAGCCACATTAACCAAAGCGATTAATGGGTTTCACCTGCCCTCTTGGTTGGGCATGGGCAATTTTTCAGAGGTACATTAGTACTGTTGATACACCAATTTTTGGGGGCCCTCGCCTACAGTGTAATCAAATGAATTTTTAGCCCACCTGCATTACAGCTGACGTTACATCAGCTGTGTTGGGCACTGCAATGGGATGTATTTATGTACCGCCAGTGGCTTCCTGGCACCCACCCATGCTGTGGGTCCACAGGGAGTTGTAACTGCATGTGTCCACTTCTAAAGAACCCCAGTCTGACTGGGGCATGCAGTGTGGGCCGAAGCCCACCTGCATTAAACATGAATTTATTACCTCAGCTGTGATATGCAATGGGATATATTTATGTACCGCCGGTGGGTTCCAGGGAGCCACCCATGCTGTGGGTCCACAGGGAGTTGTAACTACATGTGTCCACTTCTAAAGAACCCCAGTCTGACTGCGGCATGCAGTGTGGGCCGAAGCCCACCTGCATTAAACATGAATTTATTACCTCAGCTGTGATGGGCAATGCAATGGGATATATTTATGTACCGCCAGTGGCTTCCTGGCACCCACCCATGCTGTCGGTCCACAGGGACTTCACAATAGGGAGTTGTACCTGCCTGTGTCTATGAATTAAAAACCCTGCTCCGGTTGGGGCATGCAGTGTGGGCTGAAGCCCACCTGCATTTAATCTGACGTTAGCTCTGCTGTCGAGGGCACTGCAATGGGATACATTTATGTACAGCCGGTGGGTTCCAGGGAGCCACCCATGCCGTGGGTGCACACGGAATTCCCATTGCGGAGTTGTACCTGCCTGTGACTATTTATAAAAAACCGCGGTCTGACTGGGGCATGCAGACACCTTGACAGAATGAATAGTGTGTGGCACATAGGTTCCCCATTGCTATGCCCACGTGTGCAGCTCCAGATGGAGGTGGCACAGGATTGGATTTCTCATTGCTTATGTACAGCATTGTGGACTATCGCCCCGCCCCTTTTAAAGAGGGTCGCTTCCTAGCCGTGCTAACCCTCTGCAGTGTGCGCCTGCGGTTCCTCTGGCAGACGCACTTATAAATAGACATGAGGGTGGCGTGGCATGAGGGCAGCTGAAGGCTGGGCAGGGACAGTTTGGTGTGCGCTGTGGACACTGGGTCATGTGGGGGGTGGTTGGTCAGCATGTAACCCAGGAGAAGTGGCAGCGGAGTGTCATGCAGGCAGTGATTGTGCTTTGTTGGAGGTAGTGTGGTGCTTAGCAAAGTTATGCATTGCTTATGAGAGCTTTTCAGAAGTAAAAGTTGTTGGGAGGGGGGGGCCCACTCTTCCCGCTATTGTGGCTTAATAGTGGGACCTGTGAACTTGAGATGCAGCCCAACATGTAGCCCCTCGCCTGCCCTATCCGTTGCTGTGTCGTTCCCATCACTTTCTTGAATTGCCCAGATTTTCACAAACGAAAACCTTAGCGAGCATCGGCGATATACAAAAATGCTCGGGTCGCCCATTGACTTCAATGGGGTTCGTTATTCGAAACGAACACTCGAGCATCGCGAAAAGTTCGTCTCGAGTAACGAGCACCCGAGCATTTTGGTGCTTGCTCATCTCTAGTTGCTATATATAATACAGCAGAGGTAACACGAAAGCTGCGCTGTGATTGGTTGCTATTTTTTATATTGCTGAGGCAGAATAAAAGTTGCGCTGTGATTGGTTGTTATTTCTCTTACTGCTGAGGTAACATGAAAGCTGCGCTGTGATTGGTTGTTATATTTTATACTGCTAAGGTAACATGAAAGCTGCGCTGTGATTGGTTGTTATATATTATACCACTGAGGTAACATGAAAGCTGCGCTGTGATTGGTTGTTATCTAGATATATAAAAACGAATGAATGTATGTCTGTCTGTCTTCGCAGCAACGTGCGACGGGTAAGCTAGTATTTTATAAAATTCTCCTCTACTAAAATCATTGTGATGCATATTTTTTCTTTTATGTAATAAAATGCCATGTTTGCCCATCTACATTGAGAAGCATAACTGTGTAAACAGTACAGGGAGTTATTTTTATAATACCTATGTAGCCTAGAATGATTGGAATATTACAGCTAATTAATGTCAACCTACTAGAAATCTTAATAACATTAGCACAATATTTTGAATTTGATTGCTCAGAATATTTTCCATATAATTGCTGTAAAGTATGAAATCCATGTACTGATGAAAATAGAAAAATGTACTGAGTGTACTAAAGGAGTCTTCCTAGGAAATAATACCTGCCCATATGCTCCATTATGACATTAATATCATGAAAAAGGTTCTCTGCTCCCCACTGCCCTCTAGGAGAAGAAATGGAATGCGGCTGTGGAACAGCAGGAGGGGTTAGAATAGCTAATAAGGACACATTTAAAATAAAAAATAACCAAAAGCCTTTAAATTACATGATGACTAATACTAGAATTTTGATAATTGAACCTGACAAACTGGAATTAAATATTGAAGAAAAGTATGACACAATAAAGTTTGCCTTTATATAGACATGGCCTATTTTGGGCTTAAGGACTAGAGATGAGAGAGCATACTCGCTATGGCAAACTACTCGAGCGAGTAGTGCCTTATGCGAGTTCCTACCCGCTCGTCTCTAAAGATTTGGGTGCCGGCGGGGGAGAGCGGTGATTTGCGGGAGTGAGCAGGAGGGAGCGGGGGGGAGAGAGTGAGAGAGAAATGTCCCCCATTCCTCCCCGCTCTCCCCGCCCCCAGTCGGCACCCGAATCTTAAGAGACGAGCGGGCAGGTACTCGCATAACGCACTACTCGCTCGAGTAGTTAGCCTTAGCGAGTATGCTCGCTCATCTCTAATAAGGATTTTTGGTGGATTTTCACCTCCATTTTTCGAAAGCCATAACTTTTTTACTTTTTTGTCAATGCGGCCGTATAAGGGCTTGTTTTTTGTGTGACGAACTGTAGTTTTTGATGGTGCCATTTTGGGTACATAGACTATATTGTAAAACCTTTATTATGTTTTTTTATGATAACAGGGAGAGAAAATGCATCAATTCTGCCATAGATTTTTTTGAGGGTGGGCTTACAGCATTAATTATGCAGCATAAATGATACAATATATTTTTTCTGCGGGTCGGTACGATTACAATGATATCAAAATTCTTATTTTTTTTATAGGGTTTTCCACCTTTCTGCAATAAAAACCCTTTTTTGGAAATCTTTTTTTCTCTAAATTGCTGCATTCAAAGTCCTGTAACTTTTTTATTTTTCTATGTATAGAGCTCTATGAGGGCTTATTTGTTGCGAGACAAGCTGTAGTTTTGATTGATATCATTTTGGGGTAGATATGGCATTTTTGGTCACTCTTATTGCGTTTTTTTGGGAGGCATTAGCATTTTGCTTCAGTTTTGTAAAGTTTTTTTTTAAGCTTTTTGCCGTTCAGGATAAAAAGCATGTGCAACTTATTGTACATGTCTTTACGGACACGACGATACCAAATATGTTGGATTTTCACTTGTTTTTTACATTTTTTTATGTTAATATGAGAAAAAGCACCTAAAAAGGGGGTTATTTAAATTTTTTTTTTACATTTTTATCTTTTGTACATTATTTTGATCTTTTTTTTTTACACCATTTGTGTCCCTCTGGGGGACTTACAGCATATCACCGATGATCGCTGTGATAAGGCATTGCACGACTTCTCTCCTGCAATGCCTTAGCGCTTATTACAGTGATCATAGGCAACGGAAAGCCAGGACGCCTGCAGGTGGCGTCCTGTTACCTTGGCAACCAGCTGGCTCTCTGTGATTACATAGCTCGCTCCCTCAGTGAACCCTTCCCATGCTACAATCTACATCGGCAGAGAAGGGGTTAACAGAGGGGGTCACATCTCTGATGCACCCCCGCTGTTGCAGCAGGAGGCCGGCCATCACTGACAGCCGGCTCCTGCTGCCGGATAGCGTGAGATCGTTTATGATCTCACGCTATCCCCAGGACATAAGTTTACGCCCTGTTGCGGGAAGTACCCCGCTACCAGGACGTAAACTTAGGAGGAAGGGGTTAAAGACTACACCACTGTAAAATATATGTGAGGGAAATAAATATGTGGACACTGAGTCTCTGTGGGTAGAAATACATGTAGGGAAAAAGCAAAAATAAAATCACAATAGGGGTTTGCTACAATTTACCAAATATAGCATAATCCACAGAAAGTTTACTCCTAAGGTTACAGATGACAACCAATTATTTATTAGTGGTGATTTCAATAATCCAGATATAAACTGGGGAGCTGGAATCCAGGGAACTTATAAAGAAACTGTTTTCTGCCAATAACTTCCTTTCCCAACTCATTAGGGACCCAAATAGAACGAAGACTGCTTTGGACCTGACAAAATAACAAAGGTAACACCAACTAAAATAGAATTACGTTGAACACAAACCGTAAATAACATTAAATAGCTGGTTTAACTGTTATGATTTCTTTGATTAAGGTCTTTACTTTTATTTCTCTTCAATGACAAACTATTTTTTACAATCTCAATTTGTACTCAATTTTTTACATCTACAGACTCTGTATAATTGCTATACACTGGAATATTAGATGTTAGGTCAGATACACAGTTTTTCATTATAAGATTTGTAACCTTTTGTTTTAAAAAATCCAATAAAATTTTTGGAATTTAAAAAAATCTGGAGAATAATCTCTGGATCATTAACCCTTTTGATGTAATCAGTGACTATAATATATAATGTTTTACACTCAAGAAAGGCATCCAGGCTCTTCTTGAACTCTTAGTAAGTTCACCATCAACATCAACACAGGCAAAAAGTTCCACAGTGTCACTGCTCTTACAGTAAAGAACCCCCTTCTATGTTGGTGTAATAACCTTCTTTCCTCTAGAAGTAGAGGATGCCCTCTTGTTACAGTCACAGTCCTGGGTATAAACAGATCATGGAAGAGATCTATATATTGTTCTCGGATATATTTAGCTATTAGGTCGCTCCTCGGATGTCTCTTTTTCTAAACTAAAAAAGTCCGATTTTGATAACCAGAAGAGCAAATAAATTTTTTGACCAGTATTCAAACTGCAGTAATGCATTAGATCCAAATACCAATTTCTATTAGTAAGCATGACTACAGACATTTTTTTCTTCAACTATAAACTATTGTAAATTAGTCATACACAAGCTGTTACAGGAAAATTACAACATCAATCCAGGATTTGAATAGGGTCACAGATTTTTCATCCATCTAAAATGCAAGTGACATCTGCAATATTAATATATGTGGAGTGGTAGTCAATGCCTGCATATAGATGAAGCAGTTTTTGTTAATAAATAATTTACAGACCCCAGAAGGCCTTGTAAATCCTGACAAGTGGTGTTGACTCCTAAGTCATTATTCTGGGAATTAATAAACAAATCTCTTTTTTTTGTGCACAGTAATCATTGTACCAGAAGCTACAGAAGAGCTACATATCAAATGAAATAAAATACATGAAGTTTATTTACAATTGATCTAACAAAAGTTGAGTTATATAAAAAAAGAATAACATATGGTGTTATTAATGAGATATAAATTTGCTTTATTCATCATCATGAAAGAATACATAATCTGATAAAATGTATCAGTATAATGTAGATCTATTTTGGGGTTGGGGAAGGACTGGTATTACAATTATATGAGCTAACACAAACATGTTTCTAATCATATATGTATTGATTGAAGCTCTCATGTGAAGACATGGGGGCCCATAGCAAGTTTTTTTTTTTTTATTGTACAATGATTTTTGTGACAGTTGACAGCCAATATGTTCATTGACAAACATTTTCCCCATCACTTTCTTGCATGTAATAGAAATCAATCTGTAAATAAATACATTTTTATAACAGAAGCTCTGACTGAATGTAATAGTTTTTTCTTGCTTAGATTTGAATAGTGTTAGTTGATTAGATGTCCTTCTGCAAACATGCAGATTATAGTCTGGAACTCTGAATGGTAAGGAAAGAAAAATACATTTTCCACACACATTGACATATTATATTCCAGCAGTTTGGTGATTTATTTATGCTGCTACCACTGTATATGAGTGACTGTGAGCCTACAACTTCATATAGACCTTTATAAAATATTATGTCAATAAAGTATTCTGTTTGTTCACGTTTGAACTCATTTTGTTATTTATTTTTTTAATATAATCTCCATAAAAAGTCTTAAATAGTTATATAACTGCACTGGTTCTGAGTTATAGAGTGTATTATAGTCCAGAGCTGAATTCACAGTTCTGCTGGTTGCTTTTAGACAGGGAATAAATTTGGAATCAGGTTGAGCTTCTGAAATGCAGTGGCTCAGTTTGTTTTTTCATACATCTCTTCACTTTAGAGATTAAGGGCCCATTCAGACGAGCGTGTTTTGGTGCATACACAGGTGCGTACATACGTCCGCACCTAGGTACGAGCAAAAGCACGCGTGAACACAGCTGCGTGCTTGTTGTCAATGGAGCCGCGGCTGCTGCCGGCGGCTCCATTAAAAACAATGCTCTGCTGGTCCCCTGCATTCTTTTCCAGGGAAGGGCTTTACATATAAGCCCTTCCCTGGAAAAGAAACATTTTAGTGCAAAACAAAAAAATAATTAAAAAAAACTTACCTGTCCGCCGCTACTGTGACCCCCGCGGGCATGAAGAACACATCTGCCCCTTCCCTGAAAAGCCATTTAAAATAGTGCAAAAAAAAAAAAAAAAACTATTCTCTCCTCCCTTCAGCTGCCGGGGCTCCGCCGCGACTTCTAGCTCTGTCCCCGGCTCTGTAGTTCTGAGCTATCAGCAGCCGGGGATTTAAAACCCCCGCCTGCTGGTAGCTCTGATTGTGGTTGGCTGAATTGCTTCAGCCAATCACAATCAGAGCTACCAGCAGGAGGGGATTTTAAATCCCCAGCTGTTGATAGCTCAGCAGCGCTACAGAGCCAGGGACAGCGGCAGAAGTCCCCGCTGAGCCCCGGCAGCTGTTAGTGGCTTTGCAGGGAAGGGCTTCATAAGCCCTTCCCTGAAAAGCCTTTTAAAATAGTAAAAAAAAATTAAAAAAATAGATACTCACCTCCCTTCAGCTGCCGGGGCACAGCCACGTCTTCTCCTGCTGTCCCCTGCACTGTGGTGCTGATCTATCAGCAGGCGGGGATTTAAAATCCCCACCTGCTGAAAGAGCTGTATGTAATTGGCTGAGGTCAGCCAATCACAGGCAGCCCTCACCTGTCATTCATTCAGCTGTTTCAGCAGGCGGAGATTTTAAATCCCCGGCTGCTCATAGATCAGCACCACAGTGCAGGGGACAGCAGGAGAAGACGCGGCTGTGCCCCGGCAACTGAAGGGAGGTGAGTATCTTTTTTTTTTGTTTTTTAAATCACTTTTAATTGATTTCCAGGGAAGGGCTTATATGTAAAGCCGTTCCCTGAAAAGCAATTCAGGTGTGCAACAGACCATTGTCTTCAATGGAGCCGCCGCCAGCAGCAGCGGCTCCATTTAAGTGAATGGCTGCTTTTTTTTTTCACCAAAATTTTTCCTTTTCAGTTAAGAGCCTATATGTAAAGCTCTTCGCTGAAAAACAATTTGGTGGTGCCAGCAGACTATTGTCTTCAATGGAGCCGCCGGCAGCAGCAGCGGCTCCATTGAAGAGAATGCCTGCATTTTTTTTTTTTTTACACTAAAACCTTTCTTTTTCAGGGAAGGGCTTATATGTAAAGTCCTTTCCTGAAAAGGAATGCAGGGAGTCAGCAGGTCATTGTTTTCAATGGAGCCGCCGGCAGCAGCCGCGGCTCCATTGAAAACAATGCGTGCATTCCCTATGGTGCACGCATGTCCTATCTTTGCAGGCACGCACCTGCAAAGTACGGGTATGTGCACACACCATAGGGAATGCAGTGTTGTAAATACAAGCGTGTTTTTGTGCATGGGTATGCACGCACCAAAACACGCTCGTCTGAACGGGCCCTAAATGCTAAATGTCACAGATTAAAATCATGAGAGGAAAGTCAGTGCAGCCATTCAACCCCACGGTGTAGAAGTAGTGTTTGCTAAGGTACTTGTAACTGGATCCCTAAGCCAGGGAAGCCCAAGGGACCCTTAAACAAAGTGACAGTCAGGAGTCCCGTTGCTGATCTCCCTTACGGACTGCTGCTCCAAGAAACTTCATCTGTCATGCTGCTGATTTATTACATCACAGCAGCTTGTACAGCATAGTCCAACACTTCCCCTTGCTGTTCTCTTGCTTTCTCAAATCCAGAAAGCAGTGGGGAAAGGAGAAAAACTATGCTATACATGCTGCTGCAATGTAGTAAGGCATTAGGGTACCTGATAAAGTTTGTTGGAGATGTAGTTCAGCAGGTAGGATAACAATATCAGCTCTGGCATAGATTCTTTATGGGCATGCAGCACTGTTACTTGAAGGGAAACATGAAGGGCTTTATAACTTTGTGAGGGCTTGGAGGGACACAAATGACCTACTATTATCTAGAGGATGCAATTACTTTAGGGTACACAGAAGGAATGCTATTTGGGGCACAGAGGACACAGCATTTGGAGCAAAGACATGCACAATTAACTAGTGGAGGCACAGAAAGGTTAAAATTACTCTGTGGTGACACTATTACTTTGAGGGGCACAGAGGGGCAGTATTACTTTGTGAGGGCATTGTTTCTTTCGGAGTACAGAGGGTGGCAGTATTACTTTGTGGGGGCAAAATTACTTTGCAGAGGTGCTATTACTTTAGGCGTACAGAGGGATCACAATTATTTTGTGGGGGCACAGAGGGGGTAATATTCCCTTTCAAGGGTACAGAAGAGACGTTGCTTATTGTGGTGGGTAATATGATAGAATTATTATTATCACTGTGTAGGGCAATAGATGTGTATGAGGCTCAATAGTGGGCAATATTAGCTTGGAGAGGGCAGTGACTGGGCATTGGGCAGGATGGAAAGAGTGTTATGAGAGGAGTTGTAGATAGAATAATTCTTTATTGCCATCTTTACCAAGATAGAAAAAAGAAAGGAACCGCTGCAATCAGAAAAGATGTCACCTGCGTTTACTGTATTTATGATGTAGAAATGGTATCCAACTATTTTTCGGTGATTGCAGGATTTAGTTATACTAGAGCTCAGCCTGCTGAGTTATAAAGGCTGTCTTATAGAAGACCCAATTGCAATGTATATTTATTTTCAGAGGAAGTATGGAGAAATGGAGAAGTATATTTTGGGGCATGTGCCCCTGATGTTACGTCCAGGCGGCGCAATAAAGCACAGCGCCTCAGCATAGATGCAGGGGAAGTGGGGCACCCCTGCCTGAAAGCAGGGCAGGCGCCCTAATAAGGATGACACCACTATTTTCATCTGGGACCTGGCTATCCATGATTAGGTACCTGGAAAGAAGCACAAAACACAGGACACATAACATTTTACATACACAAAACATGACTGTTCATATACCTCATGTCTGGCCAAATGCACAGACACTCAGAACACATCGCTGTTCACATCAACACACCAGGTAATTCATACCGCACAGAACAGGACAGTTCATACCGCACATGTCTGGCCACCTGCACAGATTCAATGAATATGTCGCTGTTCACACACACACCACAGGTAATGCAAACCGCACAGAACAGAAACCCCACTCAGAACTCAACATGCAAACAGCTGGTAAACCATAACTAGTCCAAATGTACTAACACCTAGGGAATAGAGAGTCAGCCACCATGCTGACATAAAGAGAACAGTGTCAGTAAGTCACCCATGTGACCACACATGACATCAGACATCTGGAGGCCACACCTGTAAAAGGGGAAGCAAGAGGGGGTCCACATAAGTTGAAGATGGGGACAATAGGTGTTCAGACCATTCTCAGGGAAGGTGAAATAGACACTTCAGACTAACAAGCATAACACCAAGCTCTGAATGGGAGTAGAACAGAATGAATAAAATGACCAGCATCCTCCAGCCAAAGGAGCTGGTATTTATGTGCAGCAGACCAGGGGAATTAGCTGGCTGCAGAAACTCCACACCCTGCCAGCTCAATTATCCCACTGCTGAGAAGGTGTGCTCCTAGAAACCCACAGTACTACAGATCTCAGCAGCACAACCCAGCAACTAACCTTTGTAGACTCAAACAATGCTTCTGGCTGCCCTATCAATAAGTCACTTAAGAGATCCAGTGATGTAGCGGCATGTTCTCAGGTGGACTAAAGCTGGCAGCCATGAGGAATAGTTGGGGGGCCAGATTGAACTCTTGCACCAGGGCACACAAGCTTTTAACAGAAAGAAATGATGGATGTCAGCTCTACAATACGGATTGCAATTTTGTCCTATAATAACTCCTTGAACTCAGGATACAAATAAAATAAATAATAAAATATATTTACAAGGTAACATAAAGTAAGAGACTAAATCACCTCTTGTGCTTCACAAAGCTTCATACTTAAATGATAACATTTTTGCTGCCTAAACAGTATTAAAAAAAACTGTAGTCCAATTACTAAAAAAATATATTCTGGAATCAAAAATACTGAATTTTGGACCCTCGACATATTTTACTATCCAGTTGATTTTGTTTTCTCACTGTGCTTAATGGGCCTTTAGGTCTCCTGACGACCATTTTTTAGCCTTCCAAAAAATATACTGATATAGTGTTTCACTCTTTTCTTGTTTTCCAGTAAGCGTAGCTTTAACAGGATGAAAAAATATTTAGTTTTATGAAAACATGAGATTGCACATTAATAATATAAACTAGCAGGGGGACCTGCAACATAAATTATACAAATGGCGGAATTTATAATTAGACTTGCGTTGGAAATGTGATATGAAAAAGTTGCAATTTTGCACAAGCGCCAGTTTACTGAAAAATGAGCTGGGCTTAGTTGAAGGGGGTATGGCCTCCCAAAGCCTGGCACACTTACTATAATTTTCACCAGAAAATGCTGTGAATTATAGTACAAATCTACACCAGCTCCTAGCCAGAGATATGCCTAATTTTTGACAGCTGTGTGCCTTTTCATAAATTTGGTGCACTTTATTCCAACTCAAATTATATTAAGGCAGCTGTAGAAAACATGTGGTCTGATATATTTGCACAAAGGGGATATTGTATTTCTTTTCATTTTTGGCATATATTTTATTGTCATGTTTACTGCGCTGTACATAACATTTCTGACAATGCATTTTCTTATCACGTTCTTGTCCAGGTTTACTAAAATTGAATGTTCCCAGGCCATACACCAGCAGGGTAATCCGCATAAAACATGAGAAGGAACATGACAGCTTTGTTCAGATGTAAAATGATCAGAAATGTGTGTATCATCATTTGGAGAAAAAAACGATATTGAATAATCTTTGAGAACTTTATGAAGTAGTGATAGTTTAGATATGTTCTTTAAAATGTCAAGTAGTGTCCACTTAAGAGATACATAATAAATCGGGCAAAATGAATTTAGAAATCTAAAATGTCAAGAGAGTATTTTTACAAATTTAATTAAAGCTAGTATTAGCTTGGTTCGACTGGAGGGTAAGATTTGCTGAGATTTCTGAGCATCCATTGTTCTGTAAATATTTAAAGAAGATTTCCATTCAAAACATATAAATGGCCCATAAATGATAAATCAGAAGTTAGAGCAGTACCCCAAGTTTGTTAATTACGTTTTATTTACTCACTGATATATTGGAATTTTTCTGACTTCCTTAAATTATCTTCTCGTGAATGAGAAATGTATTGTCATTCTGTCAGTTTACCACTAGTTGCTGAGCAGATCAAAAGTGATTACCAATATGGCCATACATCTTTTATTAAAAAAAAAAGTTTACCTATTAAAAAATGTATTGTTTACATACTGTTTATGTAGCGAACTTCTAAAATGCCAAACAGACTGTTCCAATAAAGGTACATCAATTAATTTGTTACTATAACAGTAACTAATACGGCCCAGATAAAAGATATACTTTTGCTTTTTTTTCAAGCACATATAACTTTGATTGCTTAACAGATTTATATATGGTGTATGAGACGGGGGTGTGTGGAGAACACACATTCAGAGCAGTCGGGAAACTTTTATTGTTCTCATCAGGGTAACAGATCCTGTACCTCTTAGCAACATGCAACATACATGTACATTTTAATGCCAAGGTGTTAGCACAATTTGCCATAGATGCAGAGTCCTCATGCTATGCTGACTCAGAAGCTGAGCCTGCATTGCCTTCAGTGGGGGTCCAGTGTAACTCTAGCAGCTGTGATCAGTGCCAGGTATGATGCTGACCATTTTACCCCATAAACGCAACTGTCAATGCGGACTGTTGCATCTCAGGGATTTGAAGAAGGAGGGTGTTACTCTTTCATCCAATCATGGATTCCAGTGTGCCAATGGGTGCCTTGGCAGATGGAGGTCAAATCATGGCCTTTGGATCTGCCATGTACAGTGGCCTATTAGTTCCTGCCAGAGACAGGGTTTAATAGGCCTAACTGTCAGTGAGAAAAATGAGTTAAACATGATATGATCGCAGCTTCAAGTACTCTTGTAGGATGAATTGTTGTAAAAAAATAAATAACAAAGGATGGTTTCACATGTAAACCCCATCCCCTTCAAAAAAATATATAAATCTAAAAATTGACATTTTTTCAATAAAACTATTTAGTATTGGAAAAAGGCCAACAAATAAAAGAAATCCTCAAATTTGATGTCAATATGTTCACGACAACCTATACTATAAGATTATTATTGTATTTATCTTGTTTGGGGAAGGAAGGAAGGTAGGAAGAAAGGAATGACAGGTTTGCTGTTTTTGGTTAACAAAATGTTATTATTTGTGAAATAGTCCAAACATATTACTCGAGACGTTCAACATTACATTCATTCATAAAGTCAGGGGGTTAAAAAGTTACGTAAATTGACTAGAGATTTCATAGCCGATTATTTTTCTTTTAGAAAACTTAAATGTTCTATTTCCTCAGTACCTTAACCCTTAATAAAACAAATTATTAGAACTACAATAGACCAAACACGAGAATGACAGATGGGGCTAAACTAAGGCTGCCTGTCCACCAACGATGATCTGCCGGCGATTTATCATGCTGTGGAAACACGATTTATCATTGCTACGGAAAGTACAGTGCCGGTGTACACGAGTGGAAAATCATAGTGATTCATAGCATCATAGCAGATAGGCTCACCTCAGAGAACTGACAGAGCTCCCCCCTTCTCCGCCGCAGCGGAACATCGCTAGCGATATTCCACCTTGACCGTGAACAGGGGACCTTAGTAGGTAAGGAAAACACAAAAGGAGATGAGCAGGAGGGGTAGTAGGGGTAAGGCTTTATTCATTGTTTATCATATGGATGTGCATGTGTTGGAAAGGTTAGGATACACTCTTCTATTGACCCGATAAGAGAGTATGTTCCTTCATAAGTTTGTTGGGGGAGTAGAGGATATTCTTGATGGTAAGCTAGATTCCCCTGGAAGGTTCAGAGAACTGGCTGTAGGATTCCATAAATGCATGGTAAGAGAATAACGGAACCAGGACAACCATGTTTTTTCATATAACATTTCATGATCCATAAGGATACCCACCAACTTCTCGTTTATCATGATCCATGATAATTTTATGTTTAGGAATATTAGGGATTTGTTTACCCAATAGAGCTTCTCAGGGTGATTTGCACAACGATAGGTTTGTAATGGAGAATATCAGGGTGTATACCTGAATCCAGAACCTGCTGAGCCTAGGACACTTCCACCAGATGTGTAAAAAGGTACCCGGGAAACATGCTAGAAATTCTTCTAGGGACCAAGTACCAATGCATTAGGACTTTATAACCCCCCCTTCGTAATTACTATATTCCTAGAAAGTTTTGCAGTTGATATGGCGATTTTATGCCAATCTGAAATAGGCAATTTCTCACCCAGCTCCTCTTCCATCTCCACATATGTGGGAGCTTATCCATAGGTATTGTAAAGTTCGAGTAAAATTTGGCAATAATTTCAGGCAAAGGCTTTCGTAGGTAGTCAACTCTGCCAACTTTCATCTGTTATCAGTAAGAGCCACTACGTAATGCTTAACTTGTTGAAGATGAAAAATCTTGGAATTTGGGATAGAGTGGCCCGCTCGGAAAAACTCAAATTGATTGATACCCAGTCTATCCACGTAATCAACTATTATGGTGAGCTCTCTGGGTATCCAACATCCAGAGTCGGATTTGTTCATACCAGGGGGAAAGGCAGAATTACTAAATATACTGGATATATGGAGGTGTCTAGATATCAGGTTGTATCTTTTGGAAAGTCTACCCCAAAGCGCCAGAGATCAAAACATGGTAGGGCTCATGATTGCTTTTTAATGTTCTGTTCTATGCCAAAAGACACCTTCAAGTGACTTGGGGGTAACTGCCTGTATCTATTGCTACCCATTGGGGTTTATCATGATGGGGGAAAATGGAGGTTAATTGTGCTAGTTGTGTTGCCTGTAGAGATGATCGAGCACCAAAATGCTCGGGTGCTCGTTATTACCGCGATGCTCGAGGGTTCGTTTCGAGTAACGAACCCCATTGAAGTCAATGGGCGACCCGAGCATTTTTGTATTTCGCCGATGCTCGCTAAGGTTTTCATGTGTGAAAATCTGGGCAATTCAAGAAAGTGATGGGAACGACACAGCAATGGACAGGGCAGGCGAGGGGCTACATGTTGGGCTGCATCTCAAGTTCCCAGGTCCCACTATTAAGCCACAATAGCGGCAAGAGTGCCCCCCTCCCAAAAACTTTTACTTCTGAAAAGCCCTCATTAGCAATGCATACCTTAGCTAAGCACCACACTACCTCCAACAAAGCACAATCACTGCCTGCATGACACTCCACTGCCACTTCTCCTGGGTTACATGCTGCCCAACCGCCCCCCCTCCCCCCCACAGCGCACACCAAAGTGTACCTGCGCAGCCTTCAGCTGCCCTCATGCCACGCCACACTCATGTCTATTTAGAAGTGCGTCTGCCATGAGGAGGAACCGCAGGCACACACTGCAGAGGGTTGGCACGGCTAGGCAGCGACCCTCTTTAAAAGGGGCGGGGCGATAGCCCACAATGCTGTACAGAAGCAATGAGAAATAGAATCCTGTGCCACCGCCATCAGGAGCTGCACACGTGGGCATAGCAATGGGGAACCTATGTGCCACACACTATTCATTCTGTCAAGGTGTCTGCATGCCCCAGTCAGACCGCGGTTTTTAATTCATAGACACAGGCAGGTACAACTCCCTATTGTGAAGTCCCTGTGGACCCACAGCATGGGTGGCTCCCTGGAACCCACCGGCGGTACATAAAAATATCCCATTGCAGTGCCCATCACAGCTGAGGTAGTAATGTCATGTTTAATGCAGGTGGGCTTCGGCCCACACTGCATGCCCCAGTCAGACTGGGGTTCTTTACAAGTGGAAACAGATGCATTTATAATTCCCTGTGGACCCACAGCATGGGTGGGTGCCAGGAAGCCACCGGCGGTACATAGAAATATCCCATTGCATTGCCCAACACAGCTGAGGTAGTAATGTCGTGCTTAATACAGGTGGGCTTCAGCCCACACTGCATGCCCCAGTCAGACTGGGGTTCTTTACAAGTGGACAGATGTAGGTTAAACTCCGTGTGCACCTACAGCATGGGTGGCTCCCTGGAACCCACCGGCGATACACAAAAATATCCCATTGCATTGCCCAACACAGCGGATGTAACGTCAGCTGTAATGCAGGTGGGCTAAAAATTCATTTGATTACACTGTAGGCGAGGGCCCACAAAAATTGCTGTATCAACAGTACTAATGTACATCCAAAAAATTGGCCATGGCCAACCAAGAGGGCAGGTGAAACCCATTAATCGCTTTGGTTAATGTGGCTTAAGTGGTAACTAGGCCTAGAGGCAGCCCAGTTTAACGAAAAATTGGTTCAAGTTAAAGTTTCAACGCTTTTAAGAGCATTGAAACATATAAAAATTGTTTAGAAAAATTATATGAGTGAGCCTTGTGGCCCTAAGAAAAATTGCCTGTTCAGCGTGATTACGTGAGGTTTCAGGAGGAGGAGCAGGAGGAGGAGGAGGAATATTAGACACAGATTGATGAAGCAGAAATGTCCCCGTTTTGGATGGTGAGAGAGAACGTAGCTTCCATCCGCGGGTGCAGCCTACGTATTGCTTACGTATCGCTTCTGTCCGCTGGTGGAGAAGAGAAGTCTGGGGAAATCCAGGCTTTGTTCATCTTGATGAGTGTAAGCCTGTCGGCACTGTCGGTTGACAGGTAGGTACGCTTATCCGTGATGATTCCCCCCAGCCACACTAAACACACTCTCTGACAAGACGCTAGCCGCAGGACAAGCAAGCACCTCCAGGGCATACAGCGCGAGTTCAGGCCACGTGTCCAGCTTCGACACCCAGTAGTTGTAGGGGGCAGAGGCGTCACGGAGGAGGGTCGTGCGATCGGCTACGTACTCCCTCACCATCCTTTTACAGTGCTCCCGCCGACTCAGCCTTGACTGGGGAGCGGTGACACAGTCTTGCTGGGGAGCCATAATGCTGGCAAAGGCCTTGGATAATGTTCCCCTGCCTGCGCTGTACATGCTGCCTGATCTCTGCGCCTCCCCTGCTACCTGGCCCTCGGAACTGCGCCTTCTGCCACTAGCCCTGTCGGATGGGAAGTTTACCATCAGTTTGTCCACCAGCGCCCTGTGGTATAGCATCATTCTCGAACCCCTTTCCTCTTCGGGAATGAGAGTGCAAAGGCTCTCCTTATACCGTGGATCGAGCAGTGTGTACACCCAGTAATCCGTAGTGGCCAGAATGCGTGCAACGCGAGGGTCACGCGAAAGGCATCCTAACATGAAGTCAGCCATGTGTGCCAGGGTACCTGTACGCAATACATGGCTGTCTTCACTAGGAAGATCACTTTCAGGATCCTCCTCCTCCTCCTCTTCCTCCTCCTCAGGCCATACACGCTGAAAGGATGACAGCCCAGCAGCATCTGTACCCTCAGCAGTGGGCCAAGCTGTCTCTTCCCCCTCCTCCTCATCCTCCTCATGCTCCTCCTCCTCAACGCGCTGAGATATAGACAGGCGGGTGCTCTGACTATCCAGCGACATACTGTCTTCCCCCGGCTCTGTTTCCGAGCGCAAAGCGTGTGCCTTTATGCTTTGCAGGGAACTTCTCAAGATGCATAGCAGAGGAATGGTGACGCTAATGATTGCAGCATCGCCGCTCACCACCTGGGTAGACTCCTCAAATGTTCCAAGGACCTGGCAGATGGCTGCCAACCAGGGCCACTCTTCTGTAAATAATTGAGGAGGCTGACTCCCACTGCGCCGCGCAAGTTGGAGTTGGTATTCCACTATAGCTCTACGCTGCTCATAGAGTCTGGCCAACATGTGGAGCGTAGAGTTCCACTGTGTGGGCACGTCGCACAGCAGTTGGTGCACTGGCAGATTAAACCTATGTTGCAGTGTCCGCAGGGTGGCAGCGTGCGTGTGGGATTTGCGGAAATGTGCGCAGAGCTGGCGCACCTTTCCGAGCAGGTATGACAAGTGGGGGTAGCTTTTCAGAAAGCGCTGAACCACCAAATTAAAGACATGGGCCAGGCATGGCACGTGCGTGAGGCTGCCGAGCTGCAGAGCCGCCACCAGCTTACGGCCGTTGTCACACACGAACATGCCCGGTTGGAGGCTCAGCGGCGCAAGCCAGCGGTCGGTCTGCTCTGTCAGACCCTGCAGCAGTTCGTGGGCCGTGTGCCTCTTCTCTCCTAAGCTGAGTAGTTTCAGCACGGCCTGCTGACGCTTGCCCACCACTGTGCTGCCGCGCCGCGTGACACCGACTGCTGGCGACGTGCTGCTGACACATCTTGATTGCGAGACAGAGGTTGCGTTGGAGGAGGAGGAGGAGGAAGGTGCTTTAGTGGAGGAAGCATACACCGCCGCAGATACCACCACCGAGCTGTGGCCCGCAATTCTGGGGGTGGGTAGGACGTGAGCGGTCCCAGGCTCTGACTCTGTCCCAGCCTCCACTAAATTCACCCAATGTGCCGTCAGGGAGATATAGTGGCACTGCCCGCCTGTGCTTGTCCACGTGTCCGTTGTTAAGTGGACCGTGGCAGTAACCGCGTTGGTGAGGGCGCGTACAATGTTGCGGGAGACGTGGTCGTGCAGGGCTGGGACGGCACATCGGGAAAAGTAGTGGCGACTGGGAACCGAGTAGCGCGGGGCAGCCGCCGCCATCATGCTTTTGAAAGCCTCCGTTTCCACAAGCCTATACGGCAGCATCTGAAGGCTGATCAATTTTGCAATGTGCACGTTTAACGCTTGAGCGTGCGGGTGCGTGGCGTCGTACTTGCGCTTGCGCTCAAACTGTGGCACTAGCGACGTCTGGACGCTGCGCTGAGAGCCATTGCTGGATGGGGCCGAGGACAGCAGAGGTGATGGTGTGGGTGCAGGCCAGGAGACGGTAGTGTCTGTGTCCTCAGAGGGGGGTTGGATCTCAGTGGCAGGTTGGGGCACAGGGGGAGAGGCAGTGGTGCAAACCGGAGGCGGTGAACGGGCATCGTCCCACCTTGTGGGGTGCTTGGCCATCATATGCCTGCGCATGCTGTTGGTGGTGCCTCCCCAGCTGATCTTGGCGCGACAAAGGTTGCACACCACTGTTCGTCGGTCGTCAGGCGTTTCTGTGAAAAACTGCCACACCGTAGAGTACCTTGACCTGTGCAGGGTGGCATGGCGCGAGGGGGCGCTTTGGGAAACAGTTGGTGGATTATTTGGTCTGGCCCTGCCTCTACCCCTGGCCACCGCACTGGCTCGGCCTGTGCCCACACCCTCACTTGGCCCTCCGCGTCCTCGGCCGCGTCCACATCCTCTAGGCCTACCCCTACCCCTCAGCATGCTGTATTACCAGTGATTTGATTTCCCAGGCAGGAAAGAAATTGGCGCAAGGCTGCACTCAACCGTAGCTGGTTGCGTCTGATTTTTTTACGTTCTCCACGCAGCACACACGTACCCAGAGCCCTTAGGACTGACACAAGCAGGCCAAATATAATTAATTGAATTCGCTTTTTTGCAAAGGGAGGGCCCCACTGCGGATATTCAATGAACAATATGTTTAATAACTGTGGTGTGGCCCTGAAAAAGTGTCACACAACTTTAGTGTAGCAGAGTTATTAACTCTGGCAGAGCAGGTATTTGCCAGTCAGGAAAGACAATGGCGCAAGCCTGCAGTAAACCGTAGCTGGTTGCGTTTGATTTTTGTACGTTCTCCACGCAGCACACACGTACCCAGAGCCCTTAGGACTGACACAGGCAGGCCAAATATAATTAATTGAATTCGCTTTTTTGCAAAGGGAGGGCCCCACTGCGGATATTCAATGAACAATACGTTTAATAACTGTGGTGTGGCCCTGAAAAAGTGTCACACAACTTTAGTGTAGCAGAGTTATTAACTCTGGCAGAGCAGGTATTTGCCAGTCAGGAAAGACAATGGCGCAAGCCTGCAGTAAACCGTAGCTGGTTGCGTTTGATTTTTGTACGTTCTCCACGCAGCACACACGTACACGGAGACCTTAGGACTGACACAGGCAGGCCAAATATAATTAATTGAATTCGCTTTTTTGCAAAGGGAGGGCGCCACTGCGGATATTCAATGAACAATACGTTTAATAACTGTGGTGTGGCCCTGAAAAAGTGTCACACAACTTTAGTGTAGCAGAGTTATTAACTCTGGCAGAGCAGGTATTTGCCAGTCAGGAAAGACAATGGCGCAAGCCTGCAGTAAACCGTAGCTGGTTGCGTTTGATTTTTGTACGTTCTCCACGCAGCACACACGTACACGGAGACCTTAGGACTGACACAGGCAGGCCAAATATAATTAATTGAATTCGCTTTTTTGCAAAGGGAGGGCCCCACTGCGGATATTCAATGAACAATACGTTTAATAACTGTGGTGTGGCCCTGAAAAAGTGTCACACAACTTTAGTGTAGCAGAGTTATTAACTCTGGCAGAGCAGGTATTTGCCAGTCAGGAAAGACAATGGCGCAAGCCTGCAGTAAACCGTAGCTGGTTGCGTTTGATTTTTGTACGTTCTCCACGCAGCACACATGTACACGGAGACCTTAGGACTGACACAGGCAGGCCAGATATAATTAATTGAATTCGCTTTTTTGCAAAGGGAGGGCCCCACTGCGGATATTCAATGAACAATACGTTTAATAACTGTGGTGTGGCCCTGAAAAAGTGTCACACAACTTTAGTGTAGCAGAGTTATTAACTCTGGCAGAGCAGGTATTTGCCAGTCAGGAAAGACAATGGCGCAAGCCTGCAGTAAACCGTAGCTGGTTGCGTTTGATTTTTGTACGTTCTCCACGCAGCACACACGTACACGGAGACCTTAGGACTGACACAGGCAGGCCAAATATAATTAATTGAATTCGCTTTTTTGCAAAGGGAGGGCCCCACTGCGGATATTCAATGAACAATACGTTTAATAACTGTGGTGTGGCCCTGAAAAAGTGTCACACAACTTTAGTGTAGCAGAGTTATTAACTCTGGCAGAGCAGGTATTTGCCAGTCAGGAAAGACAATGGCGCAAGCCTGCAGTAAACCGTAGCTGGTTGCGTTTGATTTTTGTACGTTCTCCACGCAGCACACACGTACACGGAGACCTTAGGACTGACACAGGCAGGCCAAATATAATTAATTGAATTCGCTTTTTTGCAAAGGGAGGGCCCCACTGCGGATATTCAATGAACAATACGTTTAATAACTGTGGTGTGGCCCTGAAAAAGTGTCACACAACTTTAGTGTAGCAGAGTTATTAACTCTGGCAGAGCAGGTATTTGCCAGTCAGGAAAGACAATGGCGCAAGCCTGCAGTAAACCGTAGCTGGTTGCGTTTGATTTTTGTACGTTCTCCACGCAGCACACACGTACACGGAGACCTTAGGACTGACACAGGCAGGCCAAATATAATTAATTGAATTCGCTTTTTTGCAAAGGGAGGGCCCCACTGGGGATATTCAATGAACAATACGTTTAATAACTGTGGTGTGGCCCTGAAAAAGAGTCACACAACTTTAGTGTAGCAGAGTTATTAACTCTGGCAGAGCAGGTATTTGCCAGTCAGGAAAGACAATGGCGCAAGCCTGCAGTAAACCGTAGCTGGTTGCGTTTGATTTTTGTACGTTCTCCACGCAGCACACATGTACACGGAGACCTTAGGACTGACACAGGCAGGCCAAATATAATTAATTGAATTCGCTTTTTTGCAAAGGGAGGGCCCCACTGCGGATATTCAATGAACAATACGTTTAATAACTGTGGTGTGGCCCTGAAAAAGTGTCACACAACTTTAGTGTAGCAGAGTTATTAACTCTGGCAGAGCAGGTATTTGCCAGTCAGGAAAGACAATGGCGCAAGCCTGCAGTAAACCGTAGCTGGTTGCGTTTGATTTTTGTACGTTCTCCACGCAGCACACACGTACACGGAGACCTTAGGACTGACACAGGCAGGCCAAATATAATTAATTGAATTCGCTTTTTTGCAAAGGGAGGGCCCCACTGCGGATATTCAATGAACAATACGTTTAATAACTGTGGTGTGGCCCTGAAAAAGTGTCACACAACTTTAGTGTAGCAGAGTTATTAACTCTGGCAGAGCAGGTATTTGCCAGTCAGGAAAGACAATGGCGCAAGCCTGCAGTAAACCGTAGCTGGTTGCGTTTGATTTTTGTACGTTCTCCACGCAGCACACACGTACACGGAGACCTTAGGACTGACACAGGCAGGCCAAATATAATTAATTGAATTCGCTTTTTTGCAAAGGGAGGGCCCCACTGCGGATATTCAATGAACAATACGTTTAATAACTGTGGTGTGGCCCTGAAAAAGTGTCACACAACTTTAGTGTAGCAGAGTTATTAACTCTGGCAGAGCAGGTATTTGCCAGTCAGGAAAGACAATGGCGCAAGCCTGCAGTAAACCGTAGCTGGTTGCGTTTGATTTTTGTACGTTCTCCACGCAGCACACACGTACACGGAGACCTTAGGACTGACACAGGCAGGCCAAATATAATTAATTGAATTCGCTTTTTTGCAAAGGGAGGGCCCCACTGCGGATATTCAATGAACAATACGTTTAATAACTGTGGTGTGGCCCTGAAAAAGTGTCACACAACTTTAGTGTAGCAGAGTTATTAACTCTGGCAGAGCAGGTATTTGCCAGTCAGGAAAGACAATGGCGCAAGCCTGCAGTAAACCGTAGCTGGTTGCGTTTGATTTTTGTACGTTCTCCACGCAGCACACACGTACACGGAGACCTTAGGACTGACACAGGCAGGCCAAATATAATTAATTGAATTCGCTTTTTTGCAAAGGGAGGGCCCCACTGTGGATATTCAATGAACAATACGTTTAATAACTGTGGTGTGGCCCTGAAAAAGTGTCACACAACTTTAGTGTAGCAGAGTTATTAACTCTGGCAGAGCAGTTATTTGCCAGTCAGGAAAGACAATGGCGCAAGCCTGCAGTAAACCGTAGCTGGTTGCGTTTGATTTTTGTGCGTTCTCCACGCAGCACACACGTACACGGAGACCTTAGGACTGACACAGGCAGGCCAAATATAATTAATTCGCTTTTTTGCAAAGGGAGGGCCCCACTGCAGATATTCAATGAACAATAACTGTGTTATGGCCCTGCCTACACAATTCTGTCCCTGTAGTATCAATGGAGGGTGCAATGCTCTGCAGAGACGATTTTTTGAAAAAAAAAAAAATGCAACACTGCTAACAGCAGCCAGCACAGTACTGCACACGGTTAAATTTGGCCCTAGAAAGGACCGTTGAGGTTCTTGAAGGCTACACTCACTCCTAACACTCTCCCTGCCTAAGCACCACTTCTGTCCCTAATACCGGGTGCAATGCTCTGCACTGCCGATTTTGAGAAGAAAAAAAAAAATTTCCACTGCTAACAGCAGCCTGCACACACGTAGATGTGGCCCTAAGAAGGACCGTTGGGGTTCTTGAAGGCTACACTCACTCCTAACACTCTCCCTGCCTAAGCACCACTTCTGTCCCTAATACCGGGTGCAATGCTCTGCACTGCCGATTTTCAGAAAAAAAAAAAATTTCCACTCCTAACAGCAGCCTGCACACACGTAGATGTGGCCCTAAGAAGGACCGTTGGGGTTCTTGAAGCCTACACTCACTACAAACACTCTCCCTACAGCAACTCCAATAGAACAGCACTTTCCCTCACTAACTCACACGGCATCTGAGCCGAGCCGCGGGAGGGGCCGACTTTTATACTCGGGTGACATCTGATCGCCCCAGCCACTCACAGCAGGGGGGTGGTATAGGGCTTGAACGTCACAGGGGGAAGTTGTAATGCCTTCCCTGTCTTTCAATTGGCCAGAAAAGCGCGCTAACGTCTCAGAGAGGAAACTGAAAGTAACCGGAACACCGCGTGGCACTCGTTACGAGTAACGAGCATCCCGAACACCGTAATATTCGCACAAATATCAAGCTCGGACGAGTACGTTCGCTCATCTCTAGTTGCCTGATAATATTTTAGAATTTGGGGACCCCAAGGTCTCCCATGCTCCGAGGTACATATAGGGTAGACTGTTGGATGCATCTGGATTTTTTAGGCCAGATAAAAGTCAACAATTTTGATTGTAAATGTTTCAAATCTACAGCGAGGATAGCAATGGGCAATGCAGGGAAGAGGTATAGGATTTTTGAAAGGCACGACATTTTGCTGGAATTTATTCTGCCCAGACAGGATAGTTTGAAGGATGCCCATGTATTCAAATCTTGCTCTAGGTTTTTGATCAAGAGGGAATAAATACAGTCTCGAAAGAGTTTGTGAGATGTATGCCTACGTAAGGAAGGCTGTTTATAATCCATTTAAAGTTAAAATTAAGTTTCAAGATTTGCTGTTTTTGATCATCATTAGAGATGAGCGAGCACCAAAATGCTCGGGCGCTCGTTACTCGGGACGAAATTTTCGCGATGCTCGAGGGTTCGTTTCAAGTAACGAACCCCATTGAAGTTAATGGGCGACTCGAGCATTTTTGTATATCGCCGATGCTCGCTAAGGTTTCCATCTGTGAAAATCTGGGCAATTCAAGAAAGTGATGGGAACGACACAGCAACGGATAGGGCAAGTGAGGGGCTACATGTTGGGCTGCATCTCAAGTTCCCAGGTCCCACTATTAAGCCACAATAGCGGCAAGAGTGCCCCCCCGCCTCCCAACAACTTTTACTTCTGAAAAGCCCTCATTAGCAATGCATACCTTAGCTAAGCACCACACTACCTCCAACAAAGCACAATCACTGCCTGCATGACACTCCGCTGCCACTTCTCCTGGGTTACATGCTGCCCAACCCCCCCCCCCCCGCGCGCGCGCGCGCACGACGCAGTGTCCACACCAAAGTGTCCCTGCGCAGCCTTCAGCTGCACTCATGCCACACGCTGGCCTCATAGCCACACCACCCTCATGTCTATTTATAAGTGCGTCTGCCATGAGGAGCAACCGCAGGCACACACTGCAGAGGGTTGGCACGGCTAGGCAGCGACCCTCTTTAAAAGGGGCGGGGCGATAGCCCACAATGCTGTACAGAAGCAATGAGAAATATAATCCTGTGCCACCGCCATCAGGAGCTGCACACGTGGGCATAGCAATGGGGAACCTATGTGCCACACACTATTCATTCTGTCAAGGCGTCTGCATGTCCCAGTCAGACCGCGGTTTTTTATAAATAGTCACAGGCAGGTACAACTCCGCAATGGGAATTCCGTGTGCACCCACAGCATGGGTGGCTCCCTGGAACCCACCGGCTGTACATAAATGTATCCCATTGCAGTGCCCATCACAGCTGAGGTAACGTCCGATTAAATGCAGGTGGGCTTCGGCCCACACTGCATGCCCCAAGCTGACCGGGGTTTTTAATTCATAGACACAGGCAGGTACAACTCCGTATTGTGAAGTCCCTGTGGACCGACAGCATGGGTGGGTGCCAGGAAGCCACCGGCGGTACATAAATATATCCCATTGCATTGCCCATCACAGCTGAGGTAATGTCATGTTTAATGCAGGTGGGCTTCAGCCCACACTGCATGCCCCAGTCAGACTGGGGTTCTTTAGAAGTGGACACATACAGTTACAACTCCGTGTGGACCGACAGCATGGGTGGCTCCCTGGAACCCACCGACGGTACATAAATATATCCCATTGCAGTGCCCAGCACAGCTGAGGTAATGTCATGTTTAATGCAGGTGGGCTTCGGCCCACACTGCGTGCCCCAGTCAGACTGGGGTTCTTTAGAAGTGGACACATGCAGTTACAACTCCGTGTGGACCGACAGCATGGGTGGGTGCCAGGAAGCCACCGGCGGTACATAAATATATCCCATTGCATTGCCCATCACAGCTGAGGCAATGTCATGTTTAATGCAGGTGGGCTTCGGCCCACACTGCATGCCCCAGTCAGACTGGGGTTCTTTAGAAGTGGACACATGCAGTTACAACTCCGTGTGGACCGACAGCATGGGTGGCTCCCTGGAACCCACCGGCGGTACATAAATGTATCCCATTGCAGTGCCCATCACAGCTGATGTAACATCAGCTTTAATGCAGGTGGGCAAAAAATTAATTGGATTACACTGTAGGCGAGGGCCCCAAAAAATTGGTGTACCAACAGTACTAATGTACGTCAGAAAAATTGCCCATGCCCAACCAAGAGGGCAGGTGAAACCCATTAATCGCTTTGGTTAATGTGGCTTAATTTGTAACTAGGCCTGGAGGCAGCCCAGTTAAAATAAAAATTGGTTCAGGTGCAAGTTTCAACGCTTTAATGAGCATTGAAACGTATAAAAATTGTTTACAAAACTTATATGACTGAGCCATGTGGGCCTAAGAAAAATTGCCCGTTCGGCGTGATTACGTCAGGTTTCAGGAGGAGGAGCAGGAGGAGGAGGATGAATATTATACACAGATTGATGAAGCTAAAAGTTCCACGTTTTTGATGGTGATAGAGAACAATGCTTCCATCCGCGGGTGCAGCCTACGTATTGTTTAGGTATCGCTGCTGTCCGCTGGTGGAGAAGAGAAGTCTGGGGAAATCCAGGCTTTGTTCATCTTGATGAGTGTAAGCCTGTCGGCACTGTCGGTTGACAGGCGGGTACGCTTATCTGTGATGATTCCCCCAGCCGCACTAAACACCCTCTCTGACAAGACGCTAGCCGCAGGACAAGCAAGTACCTCCAGGGCATACAGCGCGAGTTCAGGCCACGTGTCCAGCTTCGACACTCAGTAGTTGTAGGGGGCAGAGGCGCCACGGAGGATGATCGTGCGATCGGCTACGTACTCCCTCACCATCCTTTTACAATGCTCCTGCCAACTCAGCCTTGACTGGGGAGCGGTGACACTGTCTTGCTGGGGAGCCAGAAAGCTGTCAAAGGCCTTAGAGAGTGTTCCCCTGCCTGTGCTGTACATGCTGCCTGATCTCCGCGCCTCCCCTGCTACCTGGCCCTCGGAACTGCGCCTTCGGCCACTAGCGCTGTTGGATGGGAATTTTACCATCAGTTTGTCCGCCAGGGTCCTGTGGTATAGCATCACTCTCGAACCCCTTTCCTCTTTGGGTATGAGAGTGGAAAGGTTCTCCTTATACCGTGGGTCGAGCAGTGTGTACACCCAGTAATGCGTAGTGGCCAGAATGCGTGTAACGCGAGGGTCACGAGAAAGGCATCCTAACATGAAGTCAGCCATGTGTGCCAGGGTACCTGTACGCAACACATGGCTGTCCTCACTAGGAAGATCACTTTCAGGATCCTCCTCCTCCTCCTCAGACCATACACGCTGAAAGCATGACAGGCAAGCAGCGGGGGTACCCTCAGCAGTGGGCCAAGCTGTCTCTTCCCCCTCCTCATCATCCTCCTCCCCCTCCTCCTCCTCAACGCGCTGAGATATAGACAGGAGGGTGCTCTGACTATCCAGCGACATACTGTCTTCCCCCGCCTCTGTTTCCGAGCGCAAAGCGTCTGCCTTTATGCTTTGCAGGGAACTTCTCAAGAGGCATAGCAGAGGAATGGTGACGATAATGATTGCAGCATCGCCGCTCACCATCTGGGTAGACTCCTCAAAGTTTCCAAGGACCTGGCAGATATCTGCCAACCAGGCCCACTCTTCTGTAAAGAATTGAGGAGGCTGACTCCCACTGCGCCGCCCATGTTGGAGTTGGTATTCCACTATAGCTCTACGCTGCTCATAGAGCCTGGCCAACATGTGGAACGTAGAGTTCCACCGTGTGGGCACGTCGCACAGCAGTCGGTGCACTGGCAGATGAAACCGATGTTGCAGGGTGCGCAGGGTGGCAGTGTCCGTGTGGGACTTGCGGAAATGTGCGCAGAGCCGGCGCACCTTTCCGAGCAGGTCTAACAAGCGTGGGTAGCTTTTCAGAAAGCGCTGAACCACCAAATTAAAGACGTGGGCCAGGCATGGCACGTGCATGAGGCTGCCGAGCTGCAGAGCCGCCACCAGGTTACGGCCGTTGTCACACACGACCATGCCCGGTTGGAGGCTCAGCGGCGCAAGCCAGCGGTCGGTCTGCTCTGTCAGACCCTGCAGCAGTTCGTGGGCCGTGTGCCTCTTCTCTCCTAAGCTGAGTAGTTTCAGCACGGCCTGCTGACGCTTGCCCACCGCTGTGCTGCCACGACGCGCGACACCGACTGCTGGCGACGTGCTGCTGCTGACACATCTTGATTGCGAGACAGAGGTTGCGTAGGAGGAGGAGGAGGAGGGTGGTTTAGTGGAGGAAGCATACACCGCCGCAGATACCACCACCGAGCTGGGGCCTACAATTCTGGGGGTGGGTAGGACGTGAGCGGTCCCAGGCTCTGACTCTGTCCCAGCCTCCACTAAATTCACCCAATGTGCCATCAGGGAGATATAGTGGCCCTGCCCGCCTGTGCTTGTCCACGTGTCCGTTGTTAAGTGGACCTTGCCAGTAACCGCGTTGGTGAGGGTGCGTACAATGTTGCGGGAGACGTGGTCGTGCAGGGCTGGGACGGCACATCGGGAAAAGTAGTGGCGACTGGGAACTGAGTAGCGCGGGGCCGCCGCCGCCATCATACCTTTGAAAGCCTCCGTTTCCACAACCCTATACGGCAGCATCTCCAGGCTGATAAATTTGGCTATGTGCACGTTTAACGCTTGAGCGTGCGGGTGCGTGACGGCGTACTTGCGCTTGCGCTCCAACACTTGCGCTAGCGACGGCTGGACGGTGCGCTGAGAGACATTGGTGGATGGGGCCGAGCACAGCGGAGGTGAGGGTGTGGGTGCAGGCCAGGAGACGGTAGTGCCTGTGTCCTGAGAGGGGGGTTGGATCTCAGTGGCAGGTTTGGGCACAGGGGGAGAGGCAGCGGTGCAAACCGGAGGCGGTGAACGGCCTTCGTCCCACCTTGTGGGGTGCTTGGCCATCATATGTCTGCGCATGCTGGTGGTGGTGAGGCTGGTGGTGGTGGCTCCCTGGCTGATCTTGGCACGACAAAGGTTGCACACCAATGTTTGTCGGTCGTCTGCACTCTCAGTGAAAAACTGCCAGACCTTTGAGCACCTCGGCCTCTGCACGGTGGCATGGCACGAGGGGGCGCTTTGGGAAACAGTTAGTGGATTTTTCGGTCTGGCCCTGCCTCTACCCCTGGCCACTGCACTGCCTCTTTCAACCTGCCCTGCTGCTGCACTTGCCTCCCCCTCTGAAGACCTGTCCTCAGTAGGCGTAGCAAACCAGGTGGGGTCAGTCACCTCATCGTCCTGCTGCTCTTCCTCCGAATCCTCTGTACGCTCCTCCCTCGTACTTACTCCAATTACTACTACCTGAGTGATAGACAACTGTGTCTCATCGTCATCGTCCTCCTCACCCACTGAAAGCTCTTGAGACAGTTGCCGGAAGTCCCCATCCTTATCCCCCGGACCCCGGGAACTTTCCAAAGGTTGGGCATCGGTCACGACAAACTCCTCCGGTGGGAGAGGAACCATTGGCCATTCTGGGCAGGGGCCCGGGAACAGTTCCTGGGAGTCTGCCTGCTCCTCAGAATGTGTCATTGTAATGGAGTGAGGAGGCTGGGAGGAAGGAGGAGCAGCAGCCAGAGGATTCAGAGTTGCAGCAGTGGACGGCGCAGAATTCTGGGTGGTCGATAGATTGCTGGATGCACTTTCTGCCATCCACGACAGGACCTGCTAACACTGCTCATTTTCTAATAAAGGTCTACCGCGTGGACCCATTAATTGTGAGATGAATGTGGGGACGCCAGAAACGTGCCTCTCTCCTAATCCCGCAGCAGTCGGCTGCGATACACCTGGATCAGGAGCTCGGCCTGTGCCCACACCCTGACTTGGGCCTCCGCGTCCTCGCCCGCGTCCACGTCCTCTAGGCCTACCCCTACCCCTCAGCATGCTGTATTACCAGTAGTGCAGAAACAGAACGCTGTAATTAAATGTGCCGCTTACTGGCCTGTGGTTGGAGGCTGACTTCCCTTACGGAATGCACAGCAGATCCAGGAAACAATTTTGCGCAAGGCTGCTGTAACGCTTAGCTGCGTATTAATTAGGACTACTACCCCCAGCAGATAGATACTGTAGGCAGCGTATAATATTATGTATACTGTTTCCCTCTGGCGGGATGACGGCGCTGATGTAACAGAGACAGCAGATCCAGGAAACAATTTTGCGCAAGGCTGCTGTAACGCTTAGCTGCGTATTAATTAGGACTACTACCCCCAGCAGATAGATACTGTAGGCAGCGTATAATATTATGTATACTGTTTCCCTCTGGCAGGATGACGGCGCTGATGTAACAGAGACAGCAGATCCAGGAAACAATTTTGCGCAAGCCTGCTGTAACGCTTAGCTGCGTATTAATTAGGACTACTACCCCCAGCAGACACGCAGTAAACTGAAGACGGTCACAGGCAGCCCAAATATAGTATTTTTCCCCAATTTTTTGGAAAAAGCCCACTGCCTGTATAGCCTGAATATCTCTTTCCCTGCCTCACCAGTACTTGCCCTATACTCTGTACAATGACTGCAGACTGCGGACGCAATGCTCTGCACGGCCGATATACAAAAAAAAAAAATTGTGCAACACTGCTAAAAGCAGCCTCAACAGTACTGCACACAGTCAGATGTGGCCCTAAGAAGGACCGTTGGGGTTCTTGAAGCCTAAAATCACTCCTAACGCCCTCCCTATAGCAGCTCCGGCACCAGCAGCACTTTCCCTGATCTCTGTCAGAATGCATCTGTGGCGAGCTGCGGGAGGGGCCGATTTATATACTCGGGTGACACCTGATCTCGCCAGCCACTCACTGCAGGGGGGTGGTATAGGGCTTGAACGTCGCAGGGGGAAGTTGTAATGCCTTCCCTGTCTTTCTATTGGCCAGAAAAGCGCGCTAACGTCTCAGAGATGAAAGTGAAAGTAACTCGAACATCGCGTGGTGCTCGCCTCTAGTAACGAGCATCTCGAACACGCTAATACTCGAACGAGTTTCAAGCTCGGACGAGTACGTTCGCTCATCTCTAATCATCATGCCTCTCAAAAAACAAAAACAAAAGTGATCAAAAAGCTTGATGCTCCCCAAAATAGTACAAATGAAAATGTTGACTCACCTTGCAAAAAATATACCCTTAGGGTGCGTTCCCACGAACGTATATCGGCTCGGTTTTCACGCCGAGCCGATATACGTTGTCCTCATGTGCAGGGGGGGAGGATGGAAGAGCCCAGGAGCAGGAACTGAGCTCCCGCCCCTTCTCTGCCTCCTCTCCACCCCTTTGCACTATTTGCAATGAGAGGAGGCAGGACGGGGGCGGGGCTAATTCCCGGAACTTAGCCCCGCCCCCGTCCCACCTCTCCCCATTGCAAATAGTGCAGAGGGGCGGAGAGAAGGCAGAGAGGGGGCGGGAGCACAGTTCCTGGCCCTGGCTCTTCTATCCTTCCCCCTCTGCACACGAGGACAACGTATATCGGCTTGGCGTGAAAACCGAGCCGATATACGTTCGTGTGAATGCACCCTTAAACAGCTATGTAGCCAAAAAATCTATGGCTCTCTAAATATAGCATTGGAAAAAAATTATATGAAAAATTGTTTTATTGTGTAAAAGTAGTAAAATATATGAAAAACTATGCATTTGTGAGCTATATTCAGTAACCCATAGGTTTTTAGTTTTCCACCCACAGAGATTTATGAGTGCTTTTTTTGGAAGGTGGCATGAGTTGATAGTTTCACTTTTACCCTTTTGGAGTGCATATGACTTTTTTATTGACTATTATTTAGTGTTTTTGTGAAGTAGGATGATCACAAACCAGAATTCTGGCATTATTATTCTCTTTTTACGGTGTTCACTATAGAAGATAAATAACTGAATAATTTTTGTAATATGGGTTGATATAAATGCATCAATACGAAATTTGTAAATTTTTAAGTGAGTATTCCCAGCATCAACATTTATCATTTATCCACAGGTGATAAATGTCAGGTCACTGGGTGTTCCAATGTGTGATTGTTATATTACATTAATAGATGGAGGAGGCACAGTCAGCTGAGTCCTACTGCAGATCGAAAGGCAGGGGGTGCCAAACTGAATCTTTGCCCCAGGTGCAGGAACACATAGCTACATCTCTGACTTTACAGTTTTAGATCACCTTTATTATCATCAACATAAACATCTTCAAATCATAAGATAGTTAATAATGGCTATTACAACAAAGAGCAGTGCCCTTTATCTACATTTTCAGATTTCTTTACAACTATGAACTGATCAATTGTGGGGGGTAAGTGAAAGCAGTATACATACTTTTGCATTTCAAGGATATTTAGTAAAAAAGTAAAGTTCTTTTTTAAATTATTATTTTGAGCTAATTATAGGAAGAAAAAATGTTTATTGCTAAACCAATTATACCTTAAATTCTTAAATTTCTGCAATAAATAAGTGTACTTTCTTGAATATTGCAATTGCTAACTAGGAGTTAGGGCTCATGTCCACAAGCGAGTTTGAATTTTGAAGTCAGCTTATGGCACCTGCGTGGATAATCCACAGTTCAAGCTGCCCATAGAAAATCATAGAATCATAAATCATCCCAGACAGATATTTGTCCAGCCTTTGTTTGAACACTTCCATTAAAGGAGAACTCACCACCTCCCGTGGTAACCTGTTCCACTCATTGATCACCCTCACTGTCAGAAACGTTTTTTCTAATATCTAATTTGTGTCTCCTCCCTTTCAGTTTCATCCCATTGCTTCTAGTCTTTCCTTGTGCAAATGAGAATAGGGCTGATCTCTCTTCAGTGTAACAACCATTCAGATATTTGCAGACCGTTATTAAGTCTCCTTTCTTTTTTGCAAGCTAAACATTCCCAGATCCTTTAACTTTTCTTCATAGGACATGATTTGCAGACCACTTACCATCTTGGTATCTATTCTCTGAACTTGCTTCAGTTTGTCTACGTCTTTTTTAAAGTGGGGTGCCCAGAACTGGACACAGTATTCCAGATGAGGTCTGACTATGGAAGAGTAGAGGGGGATAATGACCTCACGTGATCTAGACTCTATGTTTCTCTTAACTCTTTCCAATTCACTGTCTGACCTCTGAAGACAATGTGATTTAAGGCTGTACAGTTCCGATGTTGAAATACGTCTGTCGGGGTTCTCTTACTGTATATTGCCAGCTTCTCTGCTGTCAGAGCCTATCCAACATGTCACCTCATGCAGTACTAGCTTTAGCCAGCATATAGCGCCATTGTATAATGGCAGAAAAAGAGTAAGCCCCTAGGAAAACCAGGATACAAATTGGATTGGAAAGGGCTAATACACCCCAGAATTGTGTTTGCCTTTTTGGCTGCTGCATCACATTGTTGACTCATGTTCCATCTATGATCTATTAGTATACCCAAGTCTTTTTCACATGTGCTGCTGCTTAGCTCATTTCCCCCCATTCTGTCTGTGTTTTTTTCAATTTTCTTGCCCAGATGTAGGACTATGCATTTCTCCTTGTTAAATACCCTTCTGTTAGCCGCTGCCGACTGTGCAAGCTTTTCTAGATCTTTTTGAATACTCTCTCTCTCTTCCCTAGTGTTAGCTATTAGAGATGAGCGAACGTACTCGTAATGAGTACTTACGCACCCGAGTACCGCCATTTTCGAGTACTTCAGTACTCGCGCGTAAAGATTCGGGGGGCGCCGTGGGGCGGGGAGAGGCGCGGCGGTGCGGGGGGTAGCAGCGGGGAACAGGGGGGAGCCCTCTCTCTCTCCCTCTCCCCCCCACTCCCCACTGCTACCCCCCGTGCCACCACGGCGCCCCCCGAATCTTTACGCGCGAGTACTGCTGTACTCGAAAATGGCGGTGCTCGGGTGCGTATGTACTCGTAACGAGTACGTTCGCTCATCTCTATTAGCTATCCCTCCTAGCTTTGTGTCATCAGCAAATTTGATTAGTTTCCCATCAATTCCATCCTCCAGATCATTTATAAAAATGTTGAACAACACTGGGCCTAGGACAGAGCCTTGTGGTACCCCACTTGATACATTCTTCCCCTTGGATGTGCAGCCATTTATGACCACTCTTTGAGTACGATCACTCAGCCAGTTCTGAATCCACCTAACAGTTGCCTTGTCAATCCCATATTTGGTCATTTTTTCAAGAAGTATAGTATGAGATACTTTGTCAAATGCTTTACTAAGGTCAAGAAAAACTATATACACCGCATTTCCCTGACCAACCCAGTTGGGGATTCTTTCATAGAATGAAATTAGATTCGTATGGCATGACTTGTTTATGACAAACCTATGCTGGCTCTGGTTAATTACTCCATTCTCATCCAAATACTTGCATACATGCTGTTTAATAATTTGTTCAAATTATTAATTAGTTCAATTATTATCATGTGCGCCCGTAGCTTAATTAAAGCATGCTGGTTTGTTTTTTGGACCTTGTGGTCCGGAAAACAAATCGCACCATGCTCCATTTTGCCGCCGATTCCGTAGGGACGGCTTCCATTGAAGTCAATGGTAGACATCCAATCTGTGGCACACCCAAAACTGTCATTCCGGGTGTGCCGCAGATCTCGCGGTAAAGCAGCAGATTAAAAAGAAAAAATCTCCTCTGCGCATGTGCGAGGGGGGCGAGGGCGGGGGCGGGGGGGCGGGCCCACCCCACCCACATGCATGGAGTAGACGACGGAGGACCCCTCACGCATCCAGACTGGTAAGTATTGTTCTCATGCCGCGGGCAGGGTGGGATCGCGTGGTGAGGCTCCCACCCATGGAACCTGACCCACCTGCGGACATGAGGCCTTACCCAAAACACCAGGGGATCCCAACCATCAGCTTTGACTGATAATTTTTTTTTCTTAAATAACCAAATAACATTGCACATGCTATCACACAATGTGTGAGACACTGGGTTAAGACGGCACTGTCTAATTAAGAGTATATTCACCGAGAATGGCAATAGTTTGTTGCACCATTACCACACTTTTAAATACTTGCATTTTTTAATGGCTTTCCAGGAATGGCAGTCCCTAGGATCCTGTATCACGAAGGCACAGACACTGTATTGTGTCTCCAGGCATATGATACTTAGATAACACGGCATAATATGGGACAAATTAATACATGAAAAATAACTATGAGTGCCTTTGTATGCAATCACACTTATTGATTATCTGGGTGTTATCAATAGATCAGAAAAATTGTGAATACCTTCCCACTACCCTAAATGTGCATAAGTGGGTGCACAAACCATACCCATAGCAGTTGGATTAATTTTGAAATAAAATTTACAATCAAAAATGAAAAACGTATGTGTTAATAGAAAAATGAAAAACGTATGTGTTAATAGAAATGTAAGACATAATAAATAGAGATGAGCGAGCACCAAAATGCTCGGGTGCTCGTTACTCGAGTCGAACTTTCAGTGATGCTCGAGAGTTCGTTTCGAGTAACGAACCCCATTGAAGTCAATGGGCGACTCGAGCATTTTTGTATATCGACGATGCTCGCTAAGGTTTTTATTTCTGAAAACCCGGGAAATTCAAGAAAGTGATGGGAACGACACACAAATGGATAGGGCAGGCGAGGGGCTACATGTTGGGCTGCATCTCAAGTTCCCAGGTCCCACTATTAAGCCACAATAGTGGCAAGAGTGAGACCTCCTCCCCCCCGCACTGTCAGCATAAAGATCGTTCTCCTCTGCCACAGCTGAACCAATTAGAGGCAGCTCATTCAGCAGGCGGGGATTTATAAATCCCCGGCTGCTGAATACTACTCACAGCTATTCAGAGCAGTTCAGGAGGACTGCCGCTGGCCGCGCTGAACTCCGTCTGCCGGGACCAGGGGAGTATATATATTTTTTTTATTTTTACACATTTCTGGATGAATTGCAGGGAAGGGCTTATATATTTAACCCCTTCCCGACAATTCATCCTGCGATCGCCGGCAGCCCATTGCTTTCAATGGAGCCGGCTGTATTGCCGGCTCCGTTGAATTCAATGGGCTAACATCGTTCTGCTGGGACAAGGTGAGTATATTTTTTTTTATTTTTACACATTTCTGGATGAATTGCAGGAAAGGGCTTATATATTTAAGCCCTTCCCGACAATTCATCCCGCGCTCGCCGGCAGCCCATTGCTTTCAATGGAGCCGGCTGTATTGCCGGCTCCATTGAATTTAATGGTCAGTGCTCGTTTAATCGAGATGAGTACCGCGTGGTGCTCGTTTCGAGTAATGAGCATCTCGAGCACCCTAATACTCGAACGAGCAACAAGCTCGGACGAGTATGCTCGCTCATCTCTAGTAATAAACCAATTGTGATAACATTGAAGAACCAAGTTTGGTAATAAAATTCTTTTCTTTCCTGTATGTACCCTATTCACTAAACTTTCTCATCTCATATCTTTGTTTTATTCATTTTAGCAATGAATGTCCCAGCAGCCAGACTCCAGGGCATACGCCGAACAGTTATTTTTACACTTGGTTTCGTTACTCATTTTCTCATTCAGCACTACAGCTGTACACAGCTGCTGCATTATTTGTTTTTTCCACTTGTACTTTGAATGGTCACTGCACCAAACTAAGGAAGAGAACAGGTTCCTTCTCTGCATCCAATTGTTCAGTTTACTGGGAATTCCTTAATGATGAAATACAAGGTTACTAAGCATTAAGTATGGCATTCTAATTGTCATTGCTCCAAAATCCCCGAAGATGCCAAATCTCGATGAAACATGTTCTGTTTATTCAAGTTTATTGAGTACTGTGATCTGCAGACACGTCACTCTACTAATGTGTTAGCAGTGTTTATACTGAGCTTTACTAAGGGCAGATTGTTTTATCTAATTCATTAGTGATCATGAACAGTATTTACCTTTAAGCTTTTAATTAATTTGCTTCACTAATAAAAGTTATGTTTTAAAGGTTTTTTTCTACTATAAGTAATTCTATTTGGGTGTGCAATAACCAGATATTATTTGCCTAAGTAATAATTTGATAATCAACAATTGTTAAGGTGCCTTTACACTGGATGACTGTCATCTGACAGACAATCCAGTGATTTTCACTCCTGTGCTTTAGGCTTCTTTCACATGAGCGCGTAACACTACATTGGGGGCGAAAAAACTGGTGCACAGGCACACAAATCAAACATTTGTGCGCCCGTTCATATGACCTGGTGAGGCCGGCGCCGACCTCACCAGGCCATTGCCTATTTCCCCTCCCTCCCCATCGCAGGCTTACCTAACTTCCTCCCCGCTGGGTCTGTGCAATGGGAGGGGGTGGGACAGGAACAGAGCCAACCCCCAGTCAGCCCTGCCTCCTCCCATTGATGGCTATGAACAAGGGGCGAGGACAAGGCAGGCGCTTAGCTCCACCCACATCACACTCTTTGTTCGTAGCCATCAATAGAAGGAGGCGGGGCGGATTGCCACTTAGCTCCACCCCCTCCCATTGCAGAGACCGAGCGGGGAGGAGAGGTAAGCCTGCACGGGGAAGGGGAGGAGAACAGAGCCCATGCAGTGGCCTGATGTATTCCAGCCCAAACATAGTTCCAGAATTATGCTTTAGGCTCGACGTAAAAACGCCCGGCGCTATATTGGCCGGCCGGGCGTTTTTACGTCTCGCAAATACGCCCATGTGATCTGATGCATTGGAAAATGGCTGGCCGATATGCACTCATGTGAAAGAAGCCTTACACAGGAGCAATAGCTGTTCAAGTATATAGAGGCAGAGTGTGTCAGAATGATCTCCAATCTGATCTCTTTTCACCTTAAGCAGTATCTTAAACATTGAGGAATCCTGTTCACACTGAGAAAGAAACCACTCCACAGTCGTTCCTTTTTAGTGAGCTGAAAAGGAATTACTAGCAAAAACTGAGCGACTTTTCTCTCAGTACCCTGTCTGCGGCCATGTGTATATGGGTCGAAAGTCATCCAAAATCTCTCAGTTGCTCGAATAATCATCAAATATCAGCCAGTGTAACTATACTTTTATATCTACTCATCACACATCTGGGTCAAGCTGCTTGCTATTGTATCTGCCTAAATTCTAGAAACATTTAGGGCCCATTTACACCGAAAGATAATTGCTCAAACGGCAGTTTAAGTGACAGTTTTGAGCAATCACTTTGCATAAGCTCTTAAATAGCTAACTAGCTACTTACGAGTTTATTAGCATGTAAATGAAGGCGGTCGCTGTATGCAGAATACAGTGGGAGCATTGTCATCTGCATACAGCTGCTTTGCTCTCTGAGCTGTCCGCGGTATCGCTCTGAGCTGACAGCTCTGAGAATAGCAGGAGCGCTGACAGCTGCTTTGCTTTCAGGGCTCTGAGCGCTCCAAGCGGGATACCAGCTGAAAGAATACTATCAGCAGTATCCCGGTGAGAACTCAGCGTGCGGTGCTGATAAGAGTCATCACTGACTTTTAGCTTGCTAAAAGTTAGTGATGAACGAGTAGTGCATGAAGATGGTCCTTTAGTCTATGGGGGCTATATCAAGGATACAGTATCTACATCACATATACATAGCACTGTAGTGTGCAGGAGGTCTAGAATAATCTATGAAGATGTATTTAAGACATATGAACATGATATGTTTGAAAATAATAATTTAGTGACCGCTGTTAAATTTCCTATTTGTCTATGTACCATGTTTATATACAGTAGTATTTGTTTTCTTTTCTTTTATATTTCATTTTAGCGTTCATTTTCTCCTTCAAAATTATGCCTAATGTCCTGACGAGATTTCATAAAATTTATACAGTTTAGTAACTATTGAGTTTTTTAACAGTCTTCTATCATCTTCCAAAAAAAAAAAAGAACTGTTTAATATTTCATATACAGATGATCTCCAGAAAGTCATCTCTGAGTTTTTTTGTCTAACCTTGCTCCTGAAATCATTGTTATTAAAGCCCACATAGTTTCCCAGAGGTTAATGTAATAAATACCACAGGTACCTATATTTGAATTGCAGCATGTTTGTGTCCTTCCAAATGACTCTTCATTTTAGTTCCCGCTCTACGTGTTAGTAGATCTGGGCATTATCATTGGTACCTCATGCATAATTCATGTAATCACTTATTTTGCAACTGCACAACTTTATTAATCTGCCAGAATTTCTTCCTCCAAATGTTCTTCACATAATTGTCAGAAGTTACAGCCATGTGGATAGCTCAATAGCCATAAATTGAACTGTTCATAAAGCTTTCTCAACAGTACCTCAGAGATTATAGTACTTCAAGAAGGTTTTGGCTATAAACGTGGTAGTATGACAAGTGGCATAAAGATATTTTAAATTTGCGATGAAGGATAATATTATAAAATAATTTATGAAGGTTGGATGACAACAAACAGATGTACAAGCCATTTATGAGGTACATGAAAGAAATTACAAAGTAGGTGAGATTTCTCAGGATGATGGCATGTGATGTTCGTACCAATGTCTTCATATTTAATCTAAATAGAAATGGGTAAAAATATAATTAAATATATAATATTAATCGTATTTCTAGGAAAACATACACTCTTTGTAAAAAAAAAATCAAGCACCTAGAAGTATTTTTTGTTTTGCTGCATAGTTTTATCTCAGGTAGATATGCAAATGATTAGAGTTGTGATGTAATTAGATGGACGGTCTTGCCACCCGAGGCCCTAAAAGAGGTTCCATCCTTGGCCTATGAAAGGGCTCTCAGAGGCTACTTGTGTGTAGTGGACCTCTTTTATTTATGTAGAGCTTGTTGACCACTATTCATGCCTCTATGACACAATCAAAGAGATTTCTCCCAGTTAATAGAGATTGAGAGGGAGCACATTATTGGAATGCAAGAAGTTGGATAGTTGTATCCAGAGGCGTAACTTGAAGCTTCTGGGTCCCAATGCAAAATCTGAAACTGGACCTCTAAATATAATGCTTTATTCATAGTACTGTGCTCCCTATATGGAGAAAAGTGGCTTTATGGGCCCCTTAAGGCTCCTGGGCCTGGGTGCAACTGCATCCCTTATAGTTACGCACCTGGTTGTATCAACAAATTACCCACAACCTGGGCCTTTCTGACCAGACTAGCAGGTGTTGGGACCAGTGGATTCATAAGGGCATGCACACAAGATGACTGGGTTCAGGACACCCTCAAAAGACCACAGGTAGAGAGAATCATCTGATCATCCAACAAGCACAAGCAGTCCCAACTGTTTCATTGTCTGCCATCCAGAGACATGTAGCACTATCATTACAGACATCATTACATAACATGACTTACTGGTGTTTCCTCCTTCCACTAACCGACCTCATCCTGACATCTCCATCTCAGTGTGTGGTGCCACCATAACTCCTAGACAACATGCCCGCTGCCTTGGGGTCATATTCGACTCTGATCTATCATTTACCCCCTGTATCCAATCTCTGACCCGAACATGTCAGCTGCACCTCAAGAACATCACAAGAATCCGCTCTTTTCTCACTGTGGACACGTTAAAAACGCTTACTGTTGCTCTCATCCACTCCCAGCTCGATTATTGCAACTCGTTGCTGATCGGCCTCCCATGCACCAGACTCTACCCTCTACAATCCATCCTGAATGCGGCAGCCAGGCTCATTTTCCTGTCCAGCCGCTACTCGGACGCCTCTGCTTTGTGCCAGTCACTGCACTGGCTGCCCGTTAAATACAGAATTCAATTTAAACTCGCTACCTTCATCCAAAAAAAGCCCTCAACAGCGCAGAGCCCCCCTATATTGCCTCCCTCATCTCAATCCATCACCCAGCCCGGGCTCTCCGCTCTGCTAACGAAACCAGACTGAGCGCCCCTTTAATTCAAACTTCTCATTCCCACCTCCAAGACTTCTCCAGTGCAGCACCGGTCCTCTGGAACGCATTACCAAAGGATACCCGAGCAATCCAGGACTCGCAGAACCTCAGACGTGCTCTAAAAACGCACCTCTTCAGGGAGGCATACCGCATTCCCTAAACAAACCCCTCTGTACTCCGCCTGATAACATGCTCTCTGTCCTAGTGACTGCAATCCCTGCTAGCCAGTCATACCGTTTCTGCCGTCACACGGCTAAAATGTCTGACCATTGTCTGTGTATAACATTGCTCACTCTCCACCTCACCATACCGTGCACATCTCCAGCCCCTTTACCTTCTGTATCACCCCATTATTTGTAGTATGTAAGCTCGTTATAGCAGCACCCTCACCCCTATTGTTTCCATCAACTATTTACTGTTAACTGTGGTTCTGTAATTTTTGTATTTTGTCTTTCTGTATTCCCCCTGTCTATGTAAGCGCTGCGGAATATGTTGGCGCTATGCAAATAAAGTTTATTATTATTATTACAGACTCCTGCGTTTGTCAGTGCCCATTATGTGTACTGCCTTCATCACCAACCCAGCGTTGCCTGTATTTGCAGTGGTGTCAAAAACAACAAAACTGAATTGCTATGCAGTGGAAAAAGGTTGTCTTCAGCAATGAATCCAGGTTTAGTTTGGGCACCGACAACGGTAAAGTTCATGTCTGTAGAGCTCAGGTGAGTGCTTCAATCCTGCCTTTGCTATGGAGCGGCACACTGACCCCACTGCTGGAGCAATGGTTAGGGGGCATCACATATGACAGTCGGGACAATGACAGCTCAGTGAAATGCTCAAGACATCTGCAGCCTCATGTTGCCTCTCATGGCAGGGCTTCCAAGAGGCATTTTCCAGCAGGATAATGTTCGGGCGCACACAACAAGGGTGTCATAGGAATGCCTCCACAACATTGCCACACTTCCCTGGCATGCCTGGTTGCCAGATTTATCACCAACATTAACTTTGACAGCCTATGAGTTTGCAGGATCTAGAGGCTCAGTTACAGCAAATGTGGATTGATCTGCTACAGAATGCCATTTGGAACCTGTATGCCTCCATGCCTGCCTGTATCACATGTTGCATCCAAGCTAGAGTCAGCCTAACAGAATACTAGAGCTTCTCTTCAAGTGTTCTCTTTTCCGCAATAGATTATACTTTTGCTATGATATTGTAATCACTTACTTATATCAATGATGCAATCACACACAGAAAGTTTTATATGATTCCAACAACTCCTATTAGGTGCTTGATTTTTTTTTTTCAAACAAGTGTATTATTTTAAGGTATACATTTAACAGAGATAGTTTTGTACAACGTATGGTCCTGGGCAAAAATAAAGGTGGTGTCCCAAATGCTGAAATATTGTACCAACAACACAGTCACTTACAGTCAATTCAGAAAGCAGTGTGCAGAGCTCTATTTTACCTCTAAACTGTTCCTGAACAAAATGCACTATACAAAGACCAATATTAACAATGATACCCCTATACAATGCCCATACAATATCATTACACCATGACCACTTCCCTGGGCCAGATTTAGATACCATGGGGCCCTCAGCAAAAGATTTGGTGGGGGCACTTGTTCTTCACTGTAAAAAACTATTGCAGAAACCCCCTAATAAGTAAAATAACTAAAAATAAAAAAATGGAACGGGGTGTAATTAGAATCGTTAAGTATTTTTTGTTGTAGTAATTTGGATATTTTGTTTTTGCAAAAGAAACTTTAAAATAAATTAAACAAATAAAAATGTACTTAAAATGAGTACATAATAATATGCTTACATAACTTAGTATACTATGCACACTTTACAGAGGGGAATGATTTTCAGTTTTTTATTTAACAAAAACTTTGCGTGTTTGAAAATTGCGAAATCTGACATTATTTCTGAAAAGTCTATCTGGGACAAAATATCCGATAACAGTTTCATTATTGTAAGAAAGTTCAGTTAAAGACTGCCTGCATAAAACTAGATTTGCATTGAGGAATCTGCAGTGAGCGTCCGCACCGCTGATCCACAGCAAATACTGTTTGTAACATGCTATGGAAAAGTGCTTTTTCCTGCACCCGAACGGAAATCCATTACGATTTCCGCTCGTGGAAAAAAATCCCAGCATGTTCTATTTTTGTGCAGGTTGCAAGCTGTCCGTCCCGCTGACCTTTCGCAATTGACATTGCAGATAGTTCGTGGGTACCTGCGTCATCACCTAAAAAATCTCTACTGCGCATGTTCGATGGCGAGTCGTCCGGATCATCCGCAGTACAAATAATAAAGAAAGAAGACAGGTATACAGGGTTGTGGGCCGGGGTCAGTACCAGATCCTGCTGCGGGCTCCCAAATGTACCGATATAAAAGTCGCTAATACAGCGAGTTTTACATAAAAGTTGTTCCTGTTCCTTGGCACATTCTTATTTTCTTTTTTGTTTCGCAGCACCACTTTTGTATGCGTGAGGAACTTTGTGTCGATCCTTAGATCTGTTTGGATTGTCCTTGCCACTCATGATGCACAAGTTACCTGAAATAATAAGTACAATTTAAGACCTTTGACCATACATGCCATGATCTTTAACTTATGTAGAGCTCCTCAAGAAAGCAGAAAAATCGGACAGTTGCTGGACAGCACTCAGCTGCTTCTTTCCCCACAAGATTTAAACTGTGTGCAGCATGAGGTACCCAGATTGCCTTGGGATTTTCCGCTCTGATCATTGAATTACACAAGTTACCCGAAATAATAAGTGCAGTTTAAGACCTTGGACCACAAGGGCCATGATCTTCAAATTAAATTTGTGAGTGAGGGCTCGTTCACACAAGTGTGCTTTTTACGATGTAATCACATGGCAAAAAAATCGTATGACACTCAGGAGAAAATAGCACGAACAGTCGGTTTCTAGCTATTAAGTAATAAGCTTAATTAGCTGTGAAATTGCCTGTTTACACGATTAGGAACTGCGTGGTGCGTGTTATCCAGCTCCCATAGGAGCCTATAGAAACTCCTATGCATCAGGCACCAAAGATATGTAAGGTCCTATCTTTTCTCGCACCACAGACTTTAGATGCAAGCATTGCACAGCATGTTCTATCTTTGTTAGGTGCAAGCTGTTTGCATGTCTAAATTTCCTTCGTGTGAACATTGCCATAGGAAACTATTGGTTCTATTATACACATTCTTTTCACGCGCCTATACAATGCTAAAACCACGTTCGTGTGAACGAGGCCTGACCAATATTTTTGGGCAGTGTTTCAGGGTTAAATAGCTGGTCTTTCCATGCTGTTTTTATAACAAAACAAAATAGCAGTTATATACAAGATTTCTCATCAAAACAACCATAAAATGGCAACAGGTTAGGAAATTGCGGAAAAAAAAAACAAAAACAAAATGTGCATTAAAATATGAGCAAACAAAAGCATATTGAAAACAAATATACTCCCTCCCACAACCCCCAAAATTGGTCTCTTTTGTGTAACTGCTTCATGCCATCATAACCAACCATCTCAGGACATGCCGCATTACATTCTTAGGCCTTGTTCAGACAAGTGTAATTTTCATGCAGCTAGGAGACGTACAAAATGCGCTTCTATAAAGAACCAATAGATTGCTATAAAAGCATGAATGTTAGGTGTGTGAAATTGCACGCACCTAAGGGCTCTTTCACACATGCATATATCGGCTGCCGTTTTCACAGTTGGCCGATATACACTACAATCTGAAGCATTGAATTCCAATGCATCAGATCACATGGCCATATTCCCACGACGTAAAAACGCCCGGACGGCCAATATAGCATCCGGCGCTTTTACGTCAGGCCCAAAAGATAGTCCTGGAACTATCTTTTGGGCCGGAATATGTTGGCCGCTGCATGGGCCCCTATGGGAGCCCATAACAGCAGCTGAAGAGGGGAGGTGGGAGGGAGTTTAGCAGCGTGACTGCTAAACTCCCTCCCTCTTCTCTCCTCCCCTCCAGCTGATTGCAATGGGAGGGGGCAAGATGGGCAGCGGAGCTAAGTGCTGCCCCGTCTCGCCCCTTCTCCGCAGCCAGCAATGGGAAGAGGTGGGATGGGGCGGCGCTTAACTCTGCCCCACCCGGCCCCCTCCCATTACAATCAGCCAGAGGGGAGGAGAGAGGAGGTGAGCCAGTAAGGGGGAGAGAAGGGGCAATGGCATGGTGGCCTCGGCGTAAATGCAGCGGGTCCCATGGCGTCTGAACGGGAGCACAAACGTTAGATTTGTGCGCCCGTTCACGAGTTTTAACACCTCACATCGTAGCAAACATCGGCTGCCTATCTTTGGTGCAAGCTGCTCAGGAGTTTCCATTGACTCTTAAGGGAGCCTAGAAGACACGTACCTTACACCTCTAAACGTGTGAACAGGCTATTTCAGTAGCTTGAAGCAGAACGTTCATGTGATTTTTCCACACCTGAGATGCAAACATTTTGCGCAGCTATTGGTGCATGAAACGTTCGTCTGAATGAAAACGAAATGATTGGAAACAAAATTTCATGGGCTGCCTGTATGGTACGCATGTCCTTGCAGATCACTATGACATGTTGCAACCTGCAAAGAAGGGACCCACTTATAAGAGGATGCTCTAAAGTGGCTAGTAGGATTATATAATTTGATCAACATTTATAAATTTTGTTTCGCTGCAATATAGTTGCCTAATATGTGAATGTGCTGTTCATGTCTTTTTTCTACGGTTTTGTGAGAAATACAATGGGGAAAGCCTTCTAATCACAGTTCTTGATGAAATATGCCTTTGAATATGAATAATAACAATAATTAGGTTGTCAATCGTCTTAATAGAATAATAATAAACATCCATTATGCTGACATATCTAATTGTGATATTAATCGGGAAAATCTGTAGCGTCAACTAAGAAGGTGGATAGCTTTAACAGTAGATCCTTCCACAATACATTTAGGAAACATGAGTGTTTATAGTTTGTTCTATCTCACCATTAATCCAATAAACTCTTGTTCACTAATACGATCAGTTAATAGCTAAAGTGCATCATGATGGCGAATATAACTGATCCACTTACGGCAGATTTGCATGAAATGGATGGTATTGACAGAATGACCTTGTCATGCGTCCTTAATGCCATTCACCTTTCAAGAGATGATCAGCCAATTCCATTTATCATTCTAATTAGGAGGCATGTTGCCAGTCCAATCAGGCTCAATTACTTAGGGCCTCATTAGAGAAATACATTATGTAACATGCACTTTCACTGAACAAGGTCAGTTAAAGAAAGTAAAATAGTAAGCCAGCAAGTACATTAGGCCCAAGGAAGGTACACCTAAACTCTGCAAAACCTTTGGCTCATCCAGAAAGAAATTCCCAAATGCATAATTGAAATCACCTTTTTCTGTCATCCATTATTCCACAATGCGTGAGCATTTGAAATGAACTATATAGACTTTTTAAAAAATATATGGTCAGATTAATTTTTTTTGCCAATTGACTTTTGATATATGTACTGTCCACACAACAATAACTTATAGCCTAAATACTAGAACATATTGAGGTTGCAAGTACAAACTGTAAAAGGAAACAGCTGGCCTAATGAGTTTAGAAACTAGGCAAAGTACATGGTCACAATGCAAATATAGATAAATTAAAGTATAGGGTGATTACAGAGAACAATATGGCCTCAAGTCTTTAGAGAGTCACTGTAATTTATGACTCAACTTTGTATAACTTTTCAAATAACCTGTTAAACATATTTAAAGTAGTATAGCTCATACCAAGCTTGGAACTACACTTTATATGTAATGTCATCACATACTGATTGCTGCCAACTTTTATGTTTTGTATTTAATCAGCATCATTTAAAGGGAATGTGTAATGAGAAAATAACTACCGGTATACTGTTTAAGAATTTTTGCTGTTTTTTTCACAATTTCCAGATCACATACTATATTTAAAATCAATCTTAAAATCCTGTATTTTCGTACTAACTACTACAGTAAGCTTAATAATAGTCTGATATTTCCTGTTCTGTAGTGAAAACTTTTCAGCAGTCATTGCATTATTATGACAGATGGGATTACAGTGAAAGGCGAAAGCTATATAAGGCAGGATGGATTATTCACAATAGATGATGGTCACAGCATATCTACTCCTTCATGCACAATGACCTCTGCACAGGTCACTGGACATGCCTAGAACAGTCTCCCATAGACGTCAATGGGTCCCGTAATGTACATTGTATGAATGGCCCATGAAGCTGCTATAGAGCATATATCTAAAAGCTGCAGTAAAACATATCTAGCAGTAAAACGGCCTCCAATTTCTATGGGGGCTGGCATCGTATAGGACAGGTAAGATGTCAGCCACCATATTTATTGACAGACGATAGAATAAAAAAGCTACAATCAGAAAATAAAAACTGAATTAAAAAAAGGAAAATGTTTCACTATCGGGTTAAATTATTGGAAAAAATATAGGTGATACATTTTCTTTAAAGTGTTTGTCATCATCTTGTGAGCCACTTCCAGCTCTGTGAGATGTTTAAGAGAGGCAACTTCTTTATATGCAGTGTTCAAATATGGTCCCCAAATTATTTCTGCTGTATGGTACCAGGACTTCCCTCAAATCCTTACACTAGGGGTAGGCAGTTTCTACGTTACATGACTATTTACAATGTATCATAAACATTACATTTTGCAATATAAAGATATATTTTTCTTTAATTTGACTCTCAAGCCAGGCTCCCAAGAACGATCGGGATTCCACATGCAAGTTCCTGCAGCGCAATCCAGCTGCGACCCCGGCAGTGACCCCGCATACCTTCTCTTTCTGTACTGCACATGACCATGGCTGCTCATCGTCAGTCATGCGCAGTGCAGATTTGTTTTTTAAATATTTGTTTTTACTGTCTTGGCACTAGGAATACAATTTAACATTATCCAAATGCAATATCAAAATACAAGTTTCTTAAGCTTGTCACTATCTAAAACAGTAGACTCAGGCAGGTTCTGGATTGGATTGTTATCTAAGTTGGAACAAGTTTGGAGCCAGCGAACTAAAATGATGTTCAACCTAAGTATTTCCTTATAATGGAAATTGTCTCCTAGCTCACAGGAGGAGGGGGTAGGCTTAGAAGGGGGAAAGTAGTACCGAGGGAAGGAGTAAGGGCATGAGACACAGGAAGAAGAAAAAGAAAAAAAAGAAAAAGAAAAGGATGAGGAAGAGAGTCGAGTGGTAGTGAAGGGTTTGGTCACTCAATCTGGAACCCAGGATGAGGAGTAAAGAGGTCTCATTGCCCACCATAAAGATTCTTATATTCCTGTGAGCTTAGAAACTCTATTCAATAATCCTACATGTTGAAAACTTATTCTGAGTGTCTTCGATGGAGGCTGTAAGGTTGTCCATCTCCATCGTGTCACAGATCAGTTGAAACCGCATTGAAACAGAGGGAGGAGACGTTTGTCGCCAGAGTTTTGGTATGCACGCCCTTGCTGCAATAACCAGATGTCTCACCACCGAGTGCCTGTAGTAATATGAGAGGATGTTGCTGAGATAAAGGAGGTAGAATGCAAGAGATTTTGGGAGCACAAAATCTGTAAATTTGGAGATAATGCGCTAAGCCTCAGAACAGAAGCTTGTCAACAATGGGCAATCCCAAAATACAGGCAGTAAGGTTCCTTGGCCTGCACCGCATCTCTAACAAATGAGAGAGACAGCTGGTATCATTTTATAAAGTCAGGAGGACACCCTGTACCACTGCGAAAGAATTTTGGATCCAGTTTCCTGAATCTTGCTTGAGATGAATGATTTATGTGTAAAGGTGAAGACTCTATTTAATTGTGCAGATGTAAACAATATTGGCAAATCTCTTTCCCATGCGAGAACATATGATGGTGGTGGGGTCTCTGCATGCATAGTTAAAATATTGTAAATACATGAAAGGGGGTGGCAGGCGGGACCTGTGCCACTGCAAAGCTGCTCCGATGGAGTCTTTCGTCTAGGGAATTCCTGGACGGGAGGTAAGAAAAAGGAGAAAGTGTCTGATTTGTATGATTTGTGAGTAAAGAATATTCTAGGAAGGACATTCATCTTGAATATTGAGCACCTGCCAAACCAGGAAAAGAGTCCTTAGTCCAAGAGGTTAGGTCCTTTTTAATGTTACTTAAAAGGCTCAGGTAGTTGGCAGCGTATAGGTCAGATGTATCTGCCGTGAGGTGGATCCCCAAATATTTGATGTTATCTCTAGCCCATCGAAAGGAGAAGGAATCTCTTAGCTCTGTGACCAGTGGAGTGGGATAAAGATACATTGAGTAGTGCAGATTTTTGGTAGTTAATTTTGAAATTCAATAGCGTGAAATATAAACTGAGTTTATTTAAAAGGTATGGGAGGGAGATGCGAGTAGATGAGAGAAAGAACAGCAGATCATCCGCATACACAGCTACGTTGTGCACGGAACCCCCTATCTGCACTCCCCCAATGTTGGTATTGGAACGAATATGGCCAAGGAGGGTCTCCACCCACAAGATGAAGAGAAGGTGGAAAGAGAGAATCCCTGTCCTGTACCATTGGAAATTGGAAAGGTAGTGGAAAAGTGATCATTAGCTTTAGTCAAAGCTGAGGGGGATGAGTATAAGGTAGAGATCCAATTCAACATGATATGACTTAGTTCATGTCAGTCATATCAAAAGCTTTATCATTGTCTGCAGAGAGATGCCATATGGGAAGGGATGTTTTTTCCGCCTGATGGATGAGGTTAATGACCTTGATAGCGTTGTTGCGTGTCTCACGCAGTGGTGATAAGCGGTTGGTAATGATTTTTGAGAAGAGTTTTAGATCTACATTTCTGCGTCCATAGGTCTGACACAGGGCAGGATCCTTTCTTTTTGGATTACTATGATGAATACTTTCAGGGTATCTCTTGGAGGACCGGCAGCCATGGCTCCATTGAAGGCAATGCCTGCATTCCCTATGGTGCATGCGTGTCCTACCTTTGCAGGCGCATGCCTGTAAAACACGGCATGTGAACACACCATAGGGAATGCAGTGGTTGTAATAAATGCCTGATTTTGTGCGCGAGTATGCACGCACACAAGCACGCTCGTGTGAAGGCACCCTAACTCTGTTATGTGACTGAACACTATAAAAGGAAGCCCTACAATGTAGGAGTATCAAACTTTTGCTGCTGCTTCTAGCACTGAATTGGCTGGAATATCTATAAGAGTTTTTTATCAACATAACTATACATTTAGCATCACTTGCTAACCAGGTCTAGGGCCTACCGCATACATCCCCCAAAGCATCTTTACCTTCATGTGCCAAATCCCCCAGGCCTTTAAAGGCCTTAGGCCTCTTTCACACAAGTGATTTCTCGCAGCTATTAGCCGCGAGAAAATGTCACCGTATAATCGCGACCATGTTAAGCATTGTATTCCAATGCATTCATTTACATGGGTGACTTTAGCCGCAAGGAAAAATCACGACTGCAAATCAGCAGCGATTTTCTGTTGCAATTTTTCCACACAGTGCTAGAAATAGACCATGACCTATCTTTTGATAAAAATCATAGGGAACTACCATAGACTCCTATGGGAGCTGGAAAAAAGGAAGGGGAAGGGAGTCTATCTTGGTCAACCACTCGTTAAAAAAGTCATCTGGCTCTATTTAGCTATTTAAGCTAAATAGAGCCATTCTGCTGATCGCCTCTGCAGCGTCTTTCTCACGCAATGCGGTAGTGTGAATTCACAAGAAACTGCTAACTCCTTTTAAAGTTAGATCGTGGCAAAGCAGCGTTGACTGCATGAGTTTTTTGACGCGATGCGACCTGCGTGAAAATGCATTGCTTGTGTGAAAGAGACCTTAGGCCTCATTCATACCATTGTGAAAAATAGTGTGAATGGCCGATTTTCCGTAATCAAGTCGCGAGCTTAATTTGCGGTGAAATTGCCAATTCACACGATCGGGAGCTGCGTCTTGCATGTTATCCAGCTCCCTTGTCTATGGAAACTCCTGTGCATAGCAGGCCAAAGATAGGTCATGTCTAGAGATGAGCGAACGCGTTCGTCCGAGCTTGATATTCGTGCGAATATTAGGGTGTTCGGGATGTTCGTTATCCGTAACGAACACCATGCGGTGTCCGGGTTACTTAAACTTTCTTCCCTGAGACGTTAGCGCTTTTTTTTGGCCAATATAAAGACAGGGAAGGCATTACAACTTCCCCCTGCAACGTTTAAGCCCTATACCACCCCCCTGCTGTGAGTGGCTGGGGAGATAAGGTGTCCGCCTGATATGAAAGTCTGCCCCTCCCGCGGTTCGCTATGGATGCTTTCTATATGCGCTCAATGGGGCCAGCGGCAGCAGCGCTGACCCCATTGAGAACATATAGAAGACAAATCCTTCTTCTCTGGCACAGCTGTAACAGCTGTAGCAGAGAAGAACGATGTTTGCCCATTGAATTCAATGGAACCGGCAATACAGCCGACTCCACTGAATGCAATGGGCTGCCGGCGATCGCAGGATGAATGGTCGGAAAGGGGTTAAATATATAACCCCTTTCCTGCAATTCATCCAGAAATGTGATACACTAAAAATATATACCGGCGTATAAGGCGACGGGGCGTATAAGACGACCCCCCAACTGTCACCTTATACGCCGGTAATACAGTGGAGCAAAGAATAAAAAGCATTACTTACGTTTTTAGATGATCTGCGGCGCTCCTGCAGGCTGTCACTCCCTCCTGGTCCACGGCAGACAAGCTTTCTCCACGAAAGACTTTAAATCCCTGCCTCCAGAAAGACACGTGCCTTCAGCCAATCACAGCCAATGACAATGATGTCATTGAATGGCTGTGATTGGCTGTGTTTCTGGAGGCGGGGATTTCAAGCCTTGAAATCCCCGCCTCCAGAAACACAGCCAATCACAGCCATTCAATGACATCATTGTCATTGGCTGTGATTGGCTGAAGGCACGTGTCTTTCTGGAGGCAGGGATTTAAAGTCTTTCGTGGAGAAAGCTTGTCTGCCGTGGATTAGGAGGGAGTGACAGCCTGCAGGAGCGCCGCAGATCATCTAAAAACGTAAGTAATGCTTTTTATTCTTTGCTCCACTGTATTACCGGCGTATAAGGTGACAGTTGGGGGGTCGTCTTATACGCCCCGTCGCCTTATACGCCGGTATATATTTTTAGTGTATCACATTTCTGGATGAATTGCAGGAAAGGGGTTATATATTTAACCCCTTTCCGACCATTCATCCTGCGATCGCGGGCAGCCCATTGCATTCAGTGGAACATGCTGTATTGCCGCTCCATTGAATTCAATGGGCAAACATCGTTCTTCTCTGCTACAGCTGTTACAGCTGTGCCAGAGGAGGACGATCTTTATGCTGACAGTGGGGGGGGGGGGGGCACTCTTGCCGCTATTGTGGCTTAATAGTGGGACCTGTGAACTTGAGATGCAGCCCACCATGTAGCCCCTCGCCTGCCCTATCCGTCACTGTGTCATTCCCATCACTTTCTTGAATTGCCCAGATTTTCACACATGAAAACCTTAGCGAGCATCGGCGAAATACAAAAATGTTCTGGTCGCCCATTGACTTCAATGGGGTTCGTTGTTCGAAACGAACCCTCGAGCATCGCGGGAAGTTCGTTCCGAATAACGAACACCCGAACATTTTGGTGTTCGCTCATCTCTAGTCATGTCCTATCTTTACGCGCAGCAGGAAATTGTAGTTGCTGAATTTCAATCACACATGTCCTATTATTTCAGGTGTGATTTTTTTTTTTATGCGCCTAAAATTCTTTTGTCTGAATGTTTCCATAGGAATCCATTGGTTCAAATAGCCACAATTTTTTTAAGCCCATACTTTTTACGCGCGTAGGTTCTCATGTAAAGGAGGCCCTATCCTGCTTCTTTCCCTAGATTGGGAGCATTCTGGGACAAACACAGCAATCTCTTAATGAGCTTCTCCAGCTGGCTCCTAATTAAAAAATATAGGGAAACCCTTTCTTTGCTAACCACTTTTTGTAAACTTTGGCCCCCAGAGGCTCAAACATGCCTCTACAGCAGCCACTCTGCCACAGTGTCCAGTACATCATCCCCAGCTGATGGATCCTCTTGCACACAGTCAGTGAATTGATTTGTGCTAAGAATTAGTGCATTAGAAACTGCTTCTTCCCAGCAGCACCGAACATATTAAGTAAATTTTCTGGTGCAGAGTAGGGCCCCTAACTTGTATACAATAGCAAAATCACAGAAGCATTTTTTTAATAGGTCCCAGGTGAAAAACTGCTTATTTTGCTCATCCAACAAAGTAAATTAATATTTAATTATGTGCCAACCCCTCTAACTCAATAAAGAAAAAAGTGAGTCTTCTTGCTAAAAAGAATTAGGCTGGATTTGACAATGCCAAATTGGCATTTAAAAAAATGCAACATATTTTCCTCACATGTCATTTTTAATTTCTGTTTCTTTAAGGGCTTATTCAGATGTCCGTATATCGGCCGGGTTTTCATGCGCGGACGATATATGTTGTCCCTTTCTGAAAGGATAGGAGGCAGGCAGAGAGCAGTGCACTGAACTCCCACCCCATCTCCGTCCTCTCTCTGTCCCTCGCCACTGTTTGCAATGCTTGGGTGGGGACAGGGCGGAGTTAAATTGCACCCTGCCCCCTCCCATTGCAAATAGTGGCGAGGGGCGGAGATGGGGCGGAAGCTCAGTGCACTGCTGCCGGGCCGGCCTGCCTCCTTCCCCTGCAGAAAGGGTTTTCCTGCTGGGCGTGAAAACCCGGACGATATACGGACATCTGAATAAGCCCTAAAGGATGTGTTCACATGTAGTTGATTGCTGCAGATTTTGTTGTACATTTCATACTTTCAATGGAAACTGTGAAATCTGATCCACACTAAAATCCATGACAAAATCTGCTCCAAGTAATCTTTATATGAACGCACCCTAGAGGGATTTTCTGATAGTATCATATTGATAACTTTTCCTCAGAGCTCTGGGACAGAGTTTGCAGTGCCATTTTGTGCCACTGCACAGGTTTATTGATTAGGACTGCAGGGGATTGAGGTCTTGAGGCCACAATTAGGCTGGAATCTCAAAGGGACCATTCACACTGGACATAAAATTCCACAACAGCGTTGCAGAATATGCCATTCCTGAGTTCCGCGCAAAAATCCACACTGGTAACTGTGGATTTTGATGTGGAATTGCCTGCAGCGTTTTGATATTTTCAATTCTGCACCAAAATCTGCACGTTAGCATTGCGGATTTTGAGGCTGAATATTCTGCAAAAGGATATATTCTGCAACGCTGTTGTGAAATACAGATGGTCCCCGACTTGCGAACAGGTTCCGTTCCAGGAACCTGTTCGGAAGTCGATTTGTTCGCAAGTCGAACAAATGCTTCTATGGAGCTGGATCGCGGGTGGATCCCACTCCATACAACGTCGGGTGCCGGCTGTTCTTACAGCGGGCACCCGGCGGCAGCAGTTCCGACGAGCCGCGCCGCTCGTCGGAACTGTTAACACCCTTCAATACCGCTCTGACAGCGGTATTTAAAGTGTTAACAGTTCTGACGAGCGGCGCGGCTCGTCGGAACTGCTGCCGCCGGGTGCCCGCTGTAAGAAACAGCCCGCACCCGACGTTCAGGGGGCCCGTACAGTGTCCCGCGATAAGATCGCGGGACGCTGTGTGGTTGCTAGGCAGCCGGGGACCTCCTGAAAGGCCCCAGGGCTGCCTATGCTGAGTGCCCATCAAGCGCACGGCTTGACAGGCGCTCTGCATAGACAGCCCTAGGGCCTTTCAGAAGGCCCCCGGCTGCCTAGCAGCCGCGATCTGACCGGACAGGCTTGATAGAAGCCTGTCCGGTCCCTGCACAGTATGATGTAATGCCATAGCATTACATCATACTGTGCAAAACAGATAGTTCGTATCTAGCGAAATTCGTAACTCGAATGTTCGCAAGTCGGGGACTATCTGTATTTCATCCTGTGTGAAAGGTCCCAAATGCAGTTTTTGACACCAGTGTCATGGCAGGTTTTGATGCAGGTTTTATAGTCAATGCCAAAAGAAGATACAAAAGAGTTGAGAAACAGCAGTGTACCCCTCTTCTGTCATTCACTTCTGCCTTTGGCTCATAAAACTGCCACAAAAACGTCATGTGTTATTGTACCCTGAAGTTGTTAAAACCTCTAAGTTCATAGCAAGTCGTAAACTTTAAATACTTGAATTAAAGGCTTCTACTTCCATTGCTTGATTTTTATAAAAATTAAAAAGATACTTTATAAAAAAAAACTTATAAGATACAGTATACAACCAAAAGGGCTATATTTCAAAGTGACTTTCTGCTGGAAGACATTATAGTAGTTTTTAACAATGCAGTTTATGTTAATGCATGTTCATCAACTTTACTGCATACCCTCTAGCTACACACCCTTAATCTTTGATTGCTATGTACTGTAAAACTGGTGCAATGGTGTCATTACTAAAGAAGAGCCCTTGGAAACTCACAGCAAAATTAAAACAAGGTTGATTTTTGGCAGGATGCCAAAGGTTACAGCTTGTTCTTGTGAGTTTTTATCCACTCACATATCACGTTCAAAATTCTTGATGAAGTGTTAATATAAATCACAGTACATATTATAACATTTGGCCTTGAACAGTCGGCAGAGTAAAAAAACTCTCTAAACAAAATTTAGTAGCCCAGGCCACATAACAATGATTATTGACTCCATCTAATTTTCATTCTGTCATAAGTGATGGATATGGTTAATTTTTCCTGTTCTGTATTTATATTGGATATTGTCCTTTATAACATTAATCATCAGAATAATTGTTGTAAAACAAAAATGCCTTTTCGTAGATATTTCATTTTAAAATATAATTATCCAGACACCGTGCTGTTAATGACATTGAATTCTAATTACTCCTAAATTAAGTAATTAGTCATATTTTCACATGTTTACAGTAGATAGGGACCATATTGTCACATTTATGAGAAACACTATAAGCCAAAGTAGAACACATTCCTTTTGCATATTTAATGTCAATTTTGTCTTGTCATTTCACTATTTCCTTTATATGATGTCCATCACTGATGTATTATTTAAGAAATTCCTCTAATCATAAATATTATTAGAAGTTTATAGCTGTTTTCCTCTAAAAACAACACCACAACTGTTGATGGATTGTGGTGGAAATTACAGCTCAACTCTATTGAAGTGAATGGGACAAAGCTGCAATACCACACACAACCAGTGGACAGGTGTGGTGCTGTTTTTAGTAGAAAACAGGCATTTTTTGTAATCCTTATCAACCTCTTTATTTAATAGAAGCTATCTGAAATTGTGACGGTAAGGGAGTGTAATGAAAGGTAACCTTCAAAGTTTTTAGTTTCCAGCACGATTATAATGTTTCCAATAGGTTTGCTCATACTAGATTTTATAAAACATACAGTTTGGGCTTGTCATATACAGTAACAATAGCTCAATTATTACTCTTTACACAGAGCAAGTTTTAAATGTAAGCAATGAGTCATTTAAAAAAATATCCTGTCAAATATACAATAAAGTGAACATGACGTCTGTTGGATATTTCCAAATATTCATCTGTTTACACATCGCACAATATTTGAAAGCACCAGTATGTCTTGTAAACTAGTACAATGTGTCATAACTGTGTACTTTTCAAAAAGATAAAGAAGATACAAAATAAAGAGTTCTTTAGGGAATATACAGTGTTAAAGTACCTGCATTAACACAGGATTTGAAACAGAAATGGATGAATTGAATACTTCATTTGTCCATGGTGCAGCACAGAGATCATTATTTCGGTTATTTATGTATCATGAAAATAATATAAATAAAGAAATGTATCATCAATACAGTATTATTTCAATCATTTTTATGCGGCTATCAATATTAAAAGAAATCTGGAAATATTGCAGTTTTCACAAAGGCTTGCAGCTCACTTGTCAGGTTGCTGTATAGACTGGGACATCGTAATCAGAAGCTCGGAAGTCCCATTTTTGCAACTCCAATAAATCACACGAACTCTGCTACATTGTGTATACAGTGACTACAAAAAGAAAGTGTGTATCTCTCAACTATCCATGACCTCTTCACCACCAAAAACTTTAATCTGGATACAGCAGTCCAATTCTACCTCCCCTGCTGCATTGTCCTATGATGGCCTGCAGTTCTCCCACACTCCTAGATCGGACAACAGGTGCGGCGGGGGAGTAGGCATCATCCTCTCACCTAACTGTACCTTCCAGGTCATTCTCTCAGCTCCCTCGTTTACCTTCCAGTTGTTCGAAGTCCACACCTTGCGACTCTTCCGCCCACTGCCCCTGCGTGTCACAGTTATTTACCGGTCCCCAGGTCTTACCCACCTTTTCCTACACCACTTTGCCTCCTGGCTCCCCCACTTCCTATCCTGTGAAATCCCAACCCTCATCGTTGGTGATTTCAACATCCCTACTAACGATATCAGCTCCTCATCTGCCTCCCAGCTTTTAACACTTACCTCCTCCCTTGGCTTATCCCTAATCTCTGACTCGCCCACTCACAGAGATGGCAACACTCTCGATTTAGTCTTCCTCCATCTCTACTCTGCCTCTCACTTTACTAACTCCCCCCTTTCACTCTCAGATCACAACCTTCTCTCTTTCTCCATCAGGCACCCTAGCATCTCCTCTGACCCTCCTATCTATCACACCTCTAGGAACCTCCAGTCCGTCCGCATCAAACAGTTCGCCGAGACCATTCAGTCCTCCCTGTCCCCTATCTCTCTCCTCCCCTGCCCTAACCTAGCAGCTGAAAACTACCACACCACCCTCAGCCAAGCCATGGATAAAGCAGCACCACCTATGACCCGTGCCGTCAACCGCAGACCATGGCAACCTTGGCTCACGTCCCAAACGTGCTTCATGCGGCAGTGCTCTAGGTGTGCTGAGCAGCTTCAAATTCATGCTTCAAACTTATAACCTAGCCCTTTACCATGCCAAACAAGGTTATTTCACCTCCCTTGTCTCCTCACTATCCCACAACCCCAATTGACTCTTCAAGACCTTCCACTCCCTCCTCGGCCCCACAGAACGGGCCCCTGTGAAAGACCTGACTGCTGGAGAACTAGCTGCCTAGTTCAAAGAAAAAAATCGATAACATCCAAAAAGAAATCTCTGAAAACTGCATGACTATCCCTGAATCCAGTTTCCTCAGCACTGCGTTCAGCACTTACGCATTTTTTTTATGTTAGAACCAATAACAGAGTAAGACATCTTCAGGCTCCTTTCTGCTGCCCGCCTCACCACCTGTGGTAGTGACCCTCTCCTCTCTCTCCTCCTCCAGTCCCTTTCTCACCTCACCACAACTGCAACCTCTCCCTAACCTCTGGCACTTTCCCCTCCTCATTTAAAAACTCCATCATATGCCCTCGGCTTAAGAAACCAACCCTGGACCCAACTAATGCTGCTAACTACCGACCCATCTCAAACTTCCCCTTCGTCTCCAAATTACTAGAATGCCTGGTCTACTCATGCCTTACACATTTTCTCTCTGACAACTCATTCCTTAACCCCCTCCGGTCTGGTTTCCGCTCTCTACACTCGACCAAAACTGCCCTCACAATAGTATCAAATGACCTGATGACGGCATAGTCGAGAGGTGACTACTTCCTACTAATCCTTCTTGACCTGTCTGCTGCATTTGACACTGTCGATCATGACCTACTTCTCACTATGCTCCGCTCTATTGGTCTAAAGGACACTACTCTCTCCTGGTTCTCCTCCTACCACTCTGATCGCTCTTTCAGTGTCTCCTTTGCTGGTTCTAGCTCCTCTCCATTTCCTCTCACTGTTAGGGTACCACAGGCCTTGGTCCTTGGTCCCCTTCTCTTCTCTATCTATTGACTGCCTGTCCACTGTCTCTAACACTATGTCCTCCCTTTTTCTAAAACTTAACCTCTCTAAAACTGACCTTCTCATCTTTCCACCTTCCAACCGACCTCCCCTCAACATCTCCATTCCAGTGTCTGGCACAATCATAACCCCCAGACAGCATGCCTGTTGCCTTGGGGTCACACTGGACTCTGACCTCTCCTTTACCCCGCATATCCAATCTCTGGCCCAAACATGCCCCATGCACTTCAGAAATATTGCTGAAATACGGCCGTTCCTCACCATGGACACGCTAAAGACACCTGTGGTCACCCTGATCTACTCCCGACTTAACTACTGCAACTCACTACTCATCGGCCTTCCCCGCACCAGACTCGCTCCACTCCAATCCATACTAAATGCAGCAGCTAGGCTCATTTTTCTATCCAGCCCATACTCAGACGCCTCTGCAATTTAAACTCCTCAACCTCACCTACAAAGCTCTGCATGGCACCGTGCCACCATACATCACCTCCCTCCTGTCAGTACACCACCCAGCCTGCTCACTCCGATTCGGTAACACACTCAGACTAAACACCCCTGTAATACAAACCTCACATGCTCGCCTCCAGGACTTCACCAGAGCAGCACCCATCCTCTGGAACACTCTACCCCAAGGCATCCGGACAATTCCTAATGCACGAAATTTCAGATGTGCCTTAAAAATGCACCTCTTCAGGGAAGCATACAAAATCCCCTGACCTAGTCCCCCACCCCTCCCTATCCCTTCCCACACCTTCCACCCTGCCTATCGCATACGACCTCTACCCCTGCACCTCCTTACCGCTCCACCCCGTTTGCCTTCTAATAACTGATTCTACATGAAATCCCCTATTGCCTGTGTTCCTCATGCCTTGCTCCTCCCCACGCCCCTTGCACCTCCTGTACCACCCCCCACCCCATTTGTTTTAAACTGAATATACCTCACATTGTAATTGTTGTATTGTTTTGCATTTATCCCATGCCTGAAAGCGCTGCATAATAAGTTGGCGCTATACAAACAAAGATTATTATTATTTATTAATATTAATATGGCCACCCCTTAAAAAGTTTTTACTAATAAAGAAGTACCTACAACATTACTGGACTGAAATAAAGTAGCAAGTTCATAGAAATACAAATAGGGAAAGCAAAGTACAAGGCTATAGGAAAGGACTGGATTAGAAAACCAAAGGAGTAAACTACAAGGATAAGAGACAAAGCTAGCTTAGAAACAAAACATTAGAAACATACAAGGAATCACAACTCAGGGATAGGCTAGGAACAAGATACTAGACGCAACAAGGTGTAAGGTCTTACAGGCACTGGATTGGAGCATACGTGTAGTAACCAAGCTGGACTGAAGATTAGTCAGGAGAAAGCCAGGTCGTTAGCAGGTGGTCACGGTTGCAATACAGAGGATGAGACAGGAAGCGTAGTCAAGTGGAAGCCGGGTCATTAGCAGGTGGTCATGGTTGCATTACAGAGGATGAGGCAGGAAGCGTAGTCAAGTGGAAGCCGAGTTGTTAGCAGGTGGTCATGATTGCAGTATAGAGGATGAGACAGGAAGCGTAGTCAAGTGGAAGCTGGGTCCTTAGCAGGTGGTCATGTTTTCAGTACAGAGGATGAGGCAGGAAACGTAGTCACGTAGAAGCTGGGTCATTAGCAGGTAGTCATGGTTGTAGTAGCAGAGGAGCAGGCAGCAGTAGAGCTTGATTACAGGCTAGGAGGTCAATAATCACGCACTTAAAAAGTGGCAGGGCTAGACTTATATAGGAAGTGCAATCAAGAACCGGGGCAGGGTCAGGACCAGGAGTCATGAACTAGGTAAGTAGGAAATACTGAACAAAGCTAGGTTTTCAGCAAAGGATTTGTCCAAGTACTGAATAGCCTAGTGGAGAGAGCTGCCGACTGGAATGAAAGAAGTCTTGTTTTTGAGCCCTGACACAAGGAATACGGATGTAAACACACATAGCATATGCTATAAGCAGCGACACTCAAATGGATCAGTTGTGGGTCTGTTGCATAACAGCTGCCCAAAAAATAAACATAGAAGACAGGAGATGACAATAAAGCAAGTAATGGTTTCTTGTCATTGTAATACAGCTTTACTAATCCTGTCTAATTTTAGACAGTGTAAACTTACACTGTATAGTCTAAAAAAGTGCCAAATATAGGACAGTGTTCCACCAAACATGCTTGCTAGGAGTCTCCTCCTTTAGTGAAATTTATCACAATGACGCATGCTGGATGATAAATTTGGTGCATCTTTAGACACTTTTATGTAAATCTGTTGCAATTTTGAAGGGCTGTGTGACATTCAGGTAATGCGCCTTTCTCACCCCATTTTTGATAAGTCACACTTCCTTGTCAATTGAGGCACAGAAAATACCTAAACTACATAAATACATATGGGGCAAGATGATAATGAAAAATAATTATTTTAGATTTTGCTAATAATCATTGTAATCAATAGCCAATATTATATGCCTATATTTCAGTTAAGCCTTATGCACTACTTGTCATACAGTACATGCATAAACAAAGTATACTTTGTAATGTGTTATAATGTGCTATTTTTCTCAGTGGGAGAAACCAAGTAATCTTGTAGGTATGATACCTTTTAATGGCTAACACAAATACATGATGTTCTCTTACTGAGAACAATCACACACTGCTCTACTGGCTAACACCATACCAAACCTTTTTTTCTTTTTATAATGGACTCTAAGTCTTGGAAGATCTTTTTCCGACTAAAGATATGAGTTTATCAAAATAGCCGACAGACAGAAATTATTTTCTAGACTACACACTTCTTGTAAACTGATGATTTGTTGTAAGTATTAAAAATCTTGCAGGACACTTCCTAAGGGCAGTTGACCGAAAATTTTGGTTCAAAAGCCATTTGTATTTGACTGATTTTTCTGTCTGGCACACTTAGGCCTCATGTCCACGGGGAAAATCAGATCCGCTACGGATTCTACATGTAGAATCCGTAGCGGGTCCCTCCTGCCCCGCGGACATGAGCGCTGAAAATAAGAATAAATGACAATAAACTCACCTCCCATCCGCTCCGTTTCTTCTCTGCGTCGCGGCCAGATCTTCTTTCTTCGGCCGGCGGATGAATTCGTCACGCCGGCGGCACGTCACCGGCACGTCGTCGACGTGCCGCGCGCATGCGCTGGGCACATCCGCCGAGCCGAAGCAAGGGAGATGCGGCCATGAGGAAGAGAAGACCTTCCCGGCCCGCTGCGGGTGAGTAAATGCTTTTAAATTCCTATTTTAGGTCTCCCTAAATCCGGACGGCTTCCATAGGCTTCCATAGGCTTCAATAGAAGCCCGCGGGAGCCGTCCCCGCGGGAGACCCGCATGAAAATGGAGCATGGTCCAGATTTTTTCATGCTCCATTTTTTTTTAAATCACTTTTATTGACGATCCGCGGGTATTTATCTACCCGCGGGTGGTCAATGCATCCCTATGGGGTGCGGATCCGCGCGCAGGAGAAGAGTTAAAATCCGCTGCGGATTTTAATTCTTATTTTCCCCGTGGACATGAGGCCTTATAGTGGGAAGTATCCATGGGCAATGATTACTTTCCTTTATTATTTCCTTTTACTTTGATACCTGAAAAACATAACCCCTTATTCAAAATAAAATTCCACTCTGTCTTCATATGTTCTGAATATTATCTGTTCCAGTATTTACATAATGTACTACTTAAGGGCCATTTACACAGGATGATTATCGCTCAAAATTCACTCAAACGAACTACATTGAACAATAATCGTCCTGTATAAATTTAAAAAAAATATTCTCGTTATTCCTGACTTCTCATGATCGCGGGATTCTCCCTGAGTGTAACTGCTCCTAGCTGAATAAGAAACCCACAATCCAGCAGTGCCTGTTTAAATGCTCTTCATGAGTACTAACGACCCTAGCGGTTACGTCAGCACTCGTGCAGTCATTTAGACGACTATCATTCCATCTAAATGGAACATTAGATGACAGTCTAAAAATATGTGAAATTTATTACTACACCTCCTGATGGATATTAAATCTGGTGCATCTTTAGGCGTAATTTTACACCACCTAATGGTTAGCGTATTTTGCAACAAAATTTTGCGCAAAAAAAGTTTGACATAATTTGGATGCATAGTGTCCTATTTAAACTACACACCTCTCTCACCAAGCTATGGTTTATTTGTGATAAGACAAACATAATTAATGTGGTGCAAGACATATAAGCCAAATTTAATAAAAAATTGAGCCAGAATTCTGGCAAGTTTAGCTTAGCAAATCTCCCAACTATTTCTTTTCTACAGGCTTGCATCTAATTAATACAGCTAAAAATCAATACACGATACATTACCTTTAAACCATAAAATTGATTTGTCCATGAAAAGTTGAAGATGTAAAACAATAATAGGGAAGCAATGGCAAACCACCCCACAAAAACAGTTTCCCAAGAAAATGTCATTTTGTGATGTCAACTTAGGGGTCAGTCATGATTTGGTGCTTGCACGAGAGGACTTTACCTTACCTCATCTATTGGTACATATGAAAGTTTACCACTCACATGATGATTTCTTATTAAAGATTTAGGAGAATATTTATTAAAGACTGACATTTCATAACCCATTCTTAATCCATACTTAGTTGGAGTAAAATGTCCTAAATCTATGCACATTCCTCCTAATACAATAAATGTGATGCATCTTTGGCTGTCCTTATATTAATTGAAACTGAAATGCTTGCCTACTATGAGCAGGTATAAAATGTGTGCCAATTGCTGTTGTAAGCAATAGCAAATCTGTCAGACTGATGGAGACAAGACCCATTCTGCTTGACCCCACCAACTTTTCTCGCCACCATAAATGGCGAGAGGCAATAAAAGTCACAAATTATTGCGTTTATATGACATGACGACACTTATCATTTAATAAATTCCCTCCTAGTCTATTCTGCATTGAAAATATTGCATAACTTAATTCAACGATTCACTGAATTTTTATAGGAAAAAACAAAAGATAATATAATGCTCATGTTTTACTTGTTACTTATAATTAATCCTCACAGTAATTTAAACATTAAGTCTAGAAAAATGTACCATATTTTCCAAATTATACTGCAAATTGAAAAACAGAAAGCAATTAATATTACAATAATGAGAGAACAGACTCGCACGACTAGCTGACAAGTACATGTGTGGATATCTGAGCTTTCATTTATGAACTCATTTGCTCTGATAAATTAAAGAGTACATTCAGTACTGAACTACATTTCACTGGTCATGCTAGACACAGTCAGTGGAATATGAGTATCACAAAGATTTTTGACTTCATCTCGAAGGCCATTTTCACACAAGCATATTAAAAAAAGAGTGCCTCTCCGGACTCCTAGTATAATGGGACCCAGGATGCGAGCACTGATGCCAAGAACGGACGGTGACACTGTGGCCTCTGATTGCCTGTTGTGGTCACCTGACTTCCACTGTAAACAAAGACCAAGGGAGCTGTGGGCGGAGTTGCTCTGTTTACCAGTTGCTCTGCTTACACAATCAATTGACATCCCATAAACACATCAGGGAAGGCAGATGGAGTGACAGAAGGAACCCCTTTCTTGTGTCTAACCACTTAGTTTTCATAGTTTTTTATTGACCAGATCATCTAAGGGGTTAAACTGATTACTCCAGTTACATCAGAAGCTAGGTGGTGTAGTACACTCTTGCCCCCCGTTGTATATCTTGTGGGTGAAAACTGTAAAAATGTGTAACATATAATCCAGCACAGGGTAATGGGACTACCAAAAGCAAGAGCCTTACTGCTTGGCAGATTTACTGCACACATGATCACCATAGTGAAAATGCACATTATAGAGCATTAACAGTCAGCTCTACATTTTCATCATGGGTTGTAAAAGGGTTAAAGGGAACCTGTCACACCCTATCAGAACCATAAACTAAGTTGTGCTGCTTATAAGATAGATCCCATGGAATCTAGGGGTGTAATTTTTATACTTAGAAGGCTGCCGATTACCACAGTCACCCCAGGAAGTCAGCACTTCATCTATCAGTGTGACTTTTCTCATTCAGTCAGTGCATGCTATCACGTCACACGTCTGCTGTAGCTCACCTGCTCCTGCAGCTGTGATGGGTCACAGTCATGCTGCTGCTTCTTCCTCTGCTTGCTTCCTTCCATTCTCTTGAAGGCTCAGTGTGCACTCCCACTAGTCTTCTTCCTCCAATCCTATGCCTGCTCTGCCTATATTAGTCATCCTCACCCAAGAGTGGATGCCTAAGCAATTCATACAGGGAAAATAAACCAGCTCACCAGCTGGTGAGGATGCATGCACTTGACCGTAATCAATTGAAGAAGACAGCAAAAATAGGATCCAGCATCCATAAAATCACAGCTTTATTAAGACATATTAAAATCCCAACAGGAAGGACATACAATGGTGTGACAATCTGACATGTTTCAAACTGTCACAGCAGCTCTGAAGGCCCATTTAGACACAACGATTATGGCTCAAAATTTGCTCAAAGGCCATCTTTTGAGCGATAATCGTTGTGTCTAAATGTACCCATCTTTCAGTTTTCTGCTGAACGATGGTTTTCAGTTCTGCTTGAAAACTATCCTTCGGCAGAACAGCTGATAAGCATAACCGCAAGCTGTGTTCTGCTGGGGGAGAGCTGATTACAGCTGTTGGCTTTGTCTCAGCTGTTAGCCCTGTTGGCAGAACAGCTGATAAGCAGGACTGCACAGTGTGCTGTCCATGGTGCTGAATTATCCACAGGGAGCTAGAAATTACAGTGGAGCTAATTACAGAGTTTAGACCTCCTGCTTAGTTCTGCAACAGCTTCCAGAAGCTCGTTTGCATGCAAATGAAGCTGATAAAGTACTAATAGCAATTAGTGCCTGTTAGTACTTAATGCAAAACGATCTATGCATATTAGACTCTTGCAAAATATTAACGGAATCAAAATAGAGGAAAAGGAGCACAGAATAGGAATTTTTGCGGTCATTCTTGCACTTTCAAACCCAGCCACTTCTCTACCTTCTGCCTTCAAAATAATTGATAATTTCTCCAAAATTTCATACTACATAATACTTAACCTAGAAATTAAGAAGTCCTTAGTTACCCACTCTACCAATTTACGTAAATTTACCTGGGCCAAATATTCCATATCATACCTAGGCGTTTCTTTAACCTCCTCCACGTCAAAATTATTTGAAGCAAATTTTGAACCTTTTAATACCCTTGATCAAAGCCGAATTAGGAAAATTAGGAACTCATGGTATCTCCTGGCTAGGTAGAATTGCTACAGTCAAAATAATGATCCTTCCCAAAATTCTTTATTTTTTCTGCAATGTCCCAATACATTTACCAATCTCCTTTCTTAAAAAATTCAATTCCTCATCCAATCTTTTATTTGGAGGAATACAAAATCTAGAACTAAAGCTGATATTCTCTTCCAAAATCAAAGAAAAGGGGAACTGAGTTCTTCTTCAATCATACAATATTATAGAGCTTCTATTTTAGAACAGCTCAAGTCTCTATGGCTCAACGATCATTCAAAACTATGGTTTCACTGGAAAATCCCAAAATTGGAGAACCATTTACTAGCGCATTTATTCTTTAAGGGTGTTTACCCCATTTATTTATCCACACTTCTAGCTATTACAAATGTTTGGAGCATGTTAACTGTTAAAAAAGTAGTAATGCTTTCCCCATGCATAATTCAAGTATTGATTCTATCTATTGCAATTGAGGACCTTGATTTCGCCAACGGGAAAAAACAGGGTATCTCTCAGGTCCATCAACTTTGGACGGACCGGGGTTTCACTACATTTCCAGATCTTGTATCTAGAACAGATTTATTCAAGTACTTTAAAATCCGTCACCTATTACAAAATTTCCCCTCTCCCAACTAGAGTCAATGTTCCCTCAAGATTAGAGGCCTTATTGAATTCCACTCAAGGATCCAACAAGGGAATTTCGATGTGTTACCAAATCTTAATATTCTACACACAAGATCCATTAGCCCCCCCATAAAAAAGAAATGGGAAGTAGATTTACAAAACCTAATAACAGACGAACAATGGTTAAATAGTTTTTCTTCCATTTCATCAATATCCAGATGTACAAATCATTTGAAAAACTTATGCAAAATATTATACCGATGGTATCTCACTCCCCAGAAACTCAACAAAATATCCCCCCACTACTCTAAAACTGTTAGAGGTATGGCTCATCAGAGGGAACTCCAATGCACGTGTAGTGCTACTGTCCATACATTTCAGGTTTGTGGACTCAGACTTTCCAATTAGTGTCCAATCTCTGTGGTTTACAGATACCCCCGAATCCAACTATGGCTCTATTAAACATAAGTTCTGATTAGCTACCCCATAATATGCATACCCCTCTGTTACATGTGTTGATAGCTACCAGAATTTCCATTGCACAATGCTGGAATGATAATTCTATTACTTCTATTGTAGATATAACCAAAGCTGTGACTAACAACAGCTGGTTTGAATACATGCATCTTTGCGCATCAAATAAAAAAGGAAAATTCATGAAGAGTTGGGAAGTCTGGATTCACAGGAGTCTGTGTTATATGCCAACACCTTATTTCCTTTAGTTACTCTTCTCATGTACCAGTCCAATTCCATGATCCAAAAGTTTACAGTTTTGTTTTTTATGCTTAAGTTAGACATTTAAACCCCTCTGTAAGAAACTCTGTAATGATGACCTAATCAATGAGGTTATGTTATTTGTTCATTACTACTACAATTACTTTGTAAAACCTTTTCAATAAAAATTGAATATTCAAAAAGAAAATAAAAGAATTAATAATAATTGACTTGTTGCAGGAGATACTAAGTAGAATAACAGAATTGTGCCCTGATTAGAAAGCTAGCAAAATGTGAAAATCAAAAATGTTTAATTTAAAATCAAATCAAATATTAATTGCATGTCTCTCCTACAGCTATATCATGTGCCAAATAATATACTCCACACAATAAATATTTCACAATATCACAAAAAAGCATGACAGTAATCTAGGAAACAGAATCATGCATAAAACATGGGCAGATGATACGTATGAAGAGTCAATTGTCCATTATGACTGTCAGTTATTTCAATAAGGAAGAAACACTATTCCAAACAGTCCTTAAAGGGGTTGTCCCGCGCCGAAACGGGTTTTTTTTTTTTTTTAACCCCCCCCCCCCCCCCCCCCCGTTCGGCGCGAGACAACCCCGATGCAGGGGTTAAAAAAACATACCGGAGAGTGCTTACCTGAATCCCGGCGGTCCGGCGTCTTCATACTCACCTGCTGAAGATGGCCGCCGGGATCCTCTCTCTCTGTGGACCGCAGGGCTTCTGTGCGGTCCATTGCCGATTCCAGCCTCCTGATTGGCTGGAATCGGCACGTGACGGGGCGGAGCTACACGGAGCCGGCATTCTGCACGAGCGGCCCCATTGAAGACAGCAGAAGACCCGGACTGCGCAAGCGCGGCTAATTTGGCCATTAGAGGCCGAAAATTAGTCGGCACCATGGAGACGAGGACGCTAGCAACGGAACAGGTAAGTGTAAAACTTTTGATAACTTCTGTATGGCTCATAATTAATGCACAATGTACATTACAAAGTGCATTAATATGGCCATACAGAAGTGTATAGACCCACTTGCTGCCGCGGGACAACCCCTTTAAGTTTGTGCATAAAGCAATGTGCCTCATGGAAATGACATAGTGTTATATCCTGTTTATTAACAGAAAAGTAAAGGCATTTAAGTTTTTGTGTCTAGTAAATATCAGCTTTAAGGCATATAGACCACAGAGAATTTTTGGATCAGTAGCTCTAATCACTTATAAGCATTTAACCAGCCTATGGCAATAAACATAGGCAGGAAGTCATATTCTGTGATTATTGCATTTGCCAAATTCAGCCAAGGGATACCTTCATAATAATGAATAATTTAACACCAACATACAAGTGACACAATCAAGATGGATATGGTTAATTGCTTTGTGTACCACAAATGTAATAATGTCCTAAAATTTACTGGCAAGAAATTGCAGGTTATGGATATAACGTTCATTAACCTCTTTGTGAAGAAGCCAGTTTATTTCATCATCACATTCCAGGAGCAACAACGTTTTAATTTTTCCTTCGACATAGTCATATGAAGGCTTGTTTTTTACGGGACAAGTTGCATTTTCTAATGACTTCATTTTTAGGTACATATAATGTACTGTATAATTTTTCTAAATTTTTTGTGGGGAAAAAAAATAATTCTGACATTTGTTTTTTGGTTTTCACACCGTTCATTGTGCAAAATAAATATTTGATAACATTATTTAATCTCTGGGTCAGCATGATTCCAGCGATACCAAGTAACATAGCTACAGTTTTTTTATGTTTTGCTAATTTTGTACACAAGAGCCATAACATTTGTATTTTTTTGCAACTGGGCTTTGTAAGGGCTTGTTTCTTGCAGTAAGAACTCCAGCCTTCATTTATCCAATTTTTGGGAACCTATAACATTTTGATTGCTTTTTATTCCACTTTTTTTCTCCAGGCAAGATTTTTTTTTAAAAAATCGGCAATTCTGGCATGTTTCTTATTTTTATTTTTACTGCATTCACCGTGCAGTATAAATCAAAAGTCAAATTAATTCTTCAGGCTGGTACAATTATGTTAATACCAAATTTAGATACGTTTTTTTGCAACTTGTTCACACTTTGAAATTTCATTTCTTTTTATCGTTGCATTCAGATACCTAACATTTTTCTTTTCTTGTCAATGGTGCCGAGAAAGGTTTTTTTTTTGGTGGAATGAGTTGTATTTTTTAAAGGTACCAATTGTTGATCCATGCAATCTTTTGATTACTTTCTATTGCAATTTTAATAAGGCAACATAGGCAAAGTTAGCTATTTTCGCCATAATTTTTGTATTTTTTTTCATGACGTGCACAGTATGGGCTAAAAAACAATGCTTTTCTGTTCAGCAAAAATGTTTGCAAGGACACAAAATAAGAAACTAAACCATAGAAAGGCAAATGTTACAGCAACATGGCAATAATGCCAGAATATCCCCATATTTTTGACATAATTCAATGATCATAGGAGGGTCGCTTTAACTCTTTGGTAAGCCTAATGTAAAAGTATCATGAGTGTCTCCACTGAAAACATTTTTGAACCTTAACAAATAATAAAAATCTATACTCACCTTATCCTGCATGATGTAGCGCTCTCCTTTTCCTTTGCTCCCCTGGTGTGACCTAAAACTAAAGCTCTATCTCTTTGAATGCAACTATAGTGGCCCAGAAAAGCAGGGCACCTCCATAATGTATGAATGCATTTGTCTTGTGCCTATGTGTTGTCAGTGTCTTTTATGTTGTATGAATATGATGTGTATTGCATAACTACAGCACTGAATGACTTAACTGTCTGGTATGTGAGATGTCTGGGAAATGTATCGTGCTGTTTGTCACATGAACAGGATATATATATATATATATATATATATATATATATATATATATATATATATATATATTTGCAAGGTGTTTTGCAAGGGAGTTGGCTTTCTCTTCTGATCTTGTAAGAGTGAGGAGCGTTGTGAGGATCTGCAAATAAGCCACACAGACACTTTCAGTTCTATGTGGGCTGAAATGGAAGAGGCGGAAAGCTAACCTCAGCCTTCCCTGGGCCTGCTTTACCCAGGAGATGCCAGTGGTATCCTAAACCACTGAGGAGAAGAGTGAGAGTGAAGCCGCCATGAAGGGTGGAGTGCCTGCCTGCCAGATGTGAGTGCTGACTGGTAGAGAGCTGGCGTGAGTGAAGGAGTTGGTACCAGGAACAGAACCCTGCAGATAATGTGGACTGTAGATTCTTCTGATGTCCTGTAATTTCCTCCCTGTCGCATTACTTTGTGATTCTGCACCATTTTCCTGTTGGTGTATATAATTCTACTGTTGAACTGTAAAGAGTTCACAAGCAAATGAAAACTATAAACCATTCTCAGCTTTGCTACTACAAGTTTCCTCGTGTGTATGGTTCACTTATTTCATCATCCACATTCACCGCAAAGGAAGAAATGGTGGCGTCACCCATGGCAAGACTGCTTAAGGTAAACCATGTATTGGGTTACCCCCCGTGCAAGTTCCCCCAATGGCACCTTGCATGGGTCCTGTGCTACCCTCAGGGTGGGGGATGGTAGAGCTCCATGACAAGGCCCAAACTTTACCCCGGTGTCTCCTAGGCTGTGGGCCAGCTCTTCGGACACTGCACAACCTTTCCCCTTTTCCTCTGTCTTCCCTCAGTGCGGCTGCCCTGCACGTCACAGGACTCCCGCTTCTTCCTGATTGCCTGCTTCATTGCGAACCAGCTCTTCAACCCAAAGTTCTGAACAGGCACCGCTATCCATTTGGCCCAGACCACCATCAAGAATTCTTCCAGCTACTTCTCATCTCTGCACACTTTCTCCATCTTAGTAATAACTATGGGGAATTAACTGAAAAAAGAATAGTTAACAAGGGCTGCAGTCAGGAGATAAGTGGGACCACAGAATAGGACCATAAGTGGGGCCCAGTGCATGTGCACAATGTGTCATGTGGTTAAAGCTCCTCTGGTTCACAGCATGGCAAAAATGTCTGTTCTTCTTTATAAATTCTGCTGTTAGTTATCATCTCACCTTAGATCAAACAACTCATTCTACCTCCTTTTAGGCTGGATTTTATAAGTTGGGTTGGTGGATTAGAGGGGTATGCATTTCTTGTATTTAGTAATAGTTTTCTTTATAGAATTCTGCATTGAACCGCAGAGCTTTCAGAGCATGATGCGTCTTTCTATACTATGGTATGCCCTATTATATATATCACAGTTTTCTGAGGAATTTGCTGTAATTTATTTCCCAAGTGACCTTGCCCCTTAGTCACAAAGCCTGTTTGCCCCTTAGATTTTGGAAATCTGACGTGTCACTTTAACATAAAATAACTCCGTAAAGGTTTTGCATATTTAAGTAATTCTTACACAGTTTTTTCGACACATATTGTACTTCATTAGGGTGGATTCACACAAGCGTGTTTTTGCACGTACATAGGTGCGCACCTATGTACGAGCAAAAATACGCATGTATGCAGCTGTGTGCATTGTTTTCAATTGAGGAACATTTTGAGGAACATTTTGTTTTCCTACTGCAAGCCAAGAATGCAAAGGCTCATAGATGTCAGAAAGATAGATACACCTATAAATGACCACATTTAAAAAAATGAACCCCTTAATATATTTACTGAGGGGTGTCATGAGTATTTTGACCCCACGTTTTTTCTCAGGAATTAATGTAATTTAGAGAAGAAAAATAAAATTTCATACGTTTGCAAATATGTCGATTTAAAGACCGGGTTTTTTTTTTCTAAAGTGCACAAGAAAATGAGGATTTGCACTTCGAAGTGTTTATCCTGTGTTGAGAGACCTACCCATTGTGGCCCCAATGTTATGTCTGTATGCACAATGGGGCCCAAACCGAAAGGAGCCGGCAGCAGCTTTCAGAACAGAAGTTTTGATTGAAGGTGTTTTAGGCCCCATTGCACACTTGTAGAGCCCTTGAGCTGCCAAAACGATAGAGAAACCACACAAATGACCCCATTTTGAAAACTAAACCCATAACAAATTCAATTAGTCATGTACTGCATATTTTGACCTCACAGTTTTTGAAAGAATCTAAGCAAAGCAGAAGGAAAAATGTACGATTTTTATTTTGGGGGGAAATCGTGTCATTTTAAAAAAACTGTCTTTTTTGTATCGCACACATATGAATGAAGACTTGTAGCCCAAAATGGATACCCCTCTTTGTCTTGTATTCAGAAACATACCAATTGTGGCCCTAATCCTATGTCTGTATGCACAACAGGGCCCAAACAGAAAGGAGCAGCCATTGGCTTTCAGAACAGAAATTTTGCTTTAAGGTGTTTCAGGCCCCATTTCACACTTGTAGAGCCCTTGAGCTGCCAAAATGATGGAGAACCCCCACAAATGATCCCATTTTGAAAAGTAGACCCCTTAACGAATTTATCTAGCAGTGTACTGCATATTTTGACCCCACAATTTTTGAATAAATCTAAGCAAAGCGGAAGGAAAATATTAAGATTTTTATTTTTTTGGCAAATGTGTCATTTTAAAAACAGTTAGGTTTTTTTTACAGCACACCTATGAATGAAGACTTGCACCCCATGGATACCCATGTATGTTTTGTGTTCAGAAACATACCCATTGTAGCCCCAATCTGCTTACTGGACACATGGCTAGACCTATAACCGAGGAAACACCATTTGGCTTTCAGGGCACACCTGAATAAATTCCAGGCACCATTGCTCACTGGTAGAGCCATGAAGCTGCAAAAATGATAAAATGGTCTCAACAAGTGACCCCATTTTGAAATCTAGACTCCTTAGCCTATTTATCTAGGTGTATACTGAGCATTCTGCCCCCACAATTTTTTGCATAAATTTAAACAATTTTTATTTCATAAATGTCACTTTTATGGCAGTTTTTTTTTTTTGTTTCAAGCAGGGAATACTTGGGATACACACCCCAAATGTTATAGCACTAGTCCTTCTGTGTTTAGCAATATCCTCATTATAGCCCCAATCTACTTATAGGACACATGGCTAGGTCTATAATGAAGGGAACATCCATTGGATTTCAGGGCACAACTGAATAAAATATAGGCCCCTTTGCAGAAAAAAATGCAGAAAAAAATTGACCCGTTAAAAAGAATTCCTTCCCCCTCCCCTTTTGGCATTCCATAAATCTTAGATAAAAGTAATAATGTAAAACTGTTGTGTTATGTCTCAAAACAGGGGTAATTATGGAGGCCTGGTTGGAATGAGCACATTCGGCAATAAAGCCAAGTATCCCTCCTCCTCCCATGCTTGCTGCAAACCTGACAATTTTTTAGGGGATAATTTTTTACCTCAGTGGCAGGAATGAGGTGTAAAAAGTGGCGCTCTGTGAACCTTTGCACTACCACAGACTCGTAAGCTTGCTGAGCTGCGGTGGTCTCACACAGAGGGCGCTCAACAAGTTGCTCCTGGAACTGCAAGAAATTGAGCATTCCCTGAGACTTCTTTGTAAATTACATAGGCATTACAGGTAGTGATTAGAGATGAGCGAACGTACTCGGTAAGGGCGATTTCGCAATCGAGCACGAACAAATGCATTCGATTGCACAATTCCGTTCACATTAGCGGGTTGGAATTACGTAATCCACTTACAGAAAACAAAACGCAGCATATGTTCTGTTATACCGCGGATTTCCGCATCATAAAGCCCAGTGTGTTCTATGGTTGCAGCACATACGCAATTACATCACTACTAGAGATGAGCGAAAGTACTCGGTAAGGGCGATTTCGCAATCGAGCACCGCAATTTTCGAGTACTTCACTACTCGGGTGAAAAGTACTCGGGTGCGCCGGGGGTGAGCGGGGGGTTGCAGAGGGGAGTGGGGGGGAGAGGGAGAGAGAGAGGGCTCCCCCCTGTTCCCCGCTGCTACCCCCCGCTCCGCCGCGCCCCCCCCCCTGCCCCCCGACGCACCCGAGTACTCTTCACCCGAGTAGTGAAGTACTCGAAAATCGCGGTGCTCGATTGCGAAATCGCCCTTACCGAGTACTTTCGCTCATCTCTAGTAGTGATGTAATTGCGTATGTGCTGCAACCATAGAACACACTGGGCTTTATGATGCGGAAATCCGCGGTATAACAGAACATATGCTGCGTTTTGTTTTCTGTAAGTGGATTACGTAATTCCAACCCGCTAATGTGAACGGAATTGTGCAATCGAATGCATTTGTTTGACCGGCATATTACTGCAGATCAAACGCATGCAGAATCTGCAATTTCTAACCAGTCGTGTGAGACCGTCCGAAGGTAAATCAGTACCTTTTTATACCATTGGATAATTGCAATCACATGACCGGGGACCACTCAACAAGGCCTCCGGTCACTGCAAGGAAATGTTAAATTTCCCAGGCCCTCCCTGGCTTCTGTGCATGTGACCGTCATTTTGCTGGCGAGCGCATGCGCAGAAGCCATGGAAGGTCCATGGAGGATGATCACATCGGGGTTCAAATGCTTAGGACTCCGGTAAGAAGTTTCATTTCCCCTCACCAATTGCATCAGTGAGAGGAGATTAAAGTTTAAAATTTTTTAAAACTTTTACGTGATCACCATTATCTATTGAAGAGTGGCGATCACGTGACCGGGAGACTGCTCACAGTGTCCCCTCTGTACCTGGGCCCTTGAGCCACTTTATGCCATGTGTGATCCTGCTGTCTTTATATTTCATATGGGTGAGTAAAGGACCACTGTAGTGAAAACACATTTTTTCATCCCTGCACCCCTCACCTGACTGCATTTCACAATCTGGACATCTTACATGCAGTGTGGCATCTTGTCTGATGCATAATAGACGCCGTCTTTCAGCTTTCTGCTCTCTTCCTCTATGCTTTGCAAGCAACCCCATAATTCATCAGTACAGCCTAATGTGAGCAATTAGAGCCGGTATCATCCCTGGCTGCTGGTGACTGAAATAGTGACCTCTGGAGAGAACACGTAATTGCCAGATGGTCACCATGAGATCACATAACCCATCTGAGGGAAAAGTCCAAGGATTTTAAGATAGACAGGCGTAACTAAATAAAAAAATAACACTAGCTTACTTATATTTACTAGGAGACTAGTTAAATAATGAATAAAAATGTGGGGGTTTTTTTTGGTTTTTTTTTTACCAGAGTGGCTCTTTAAGGCCCCTTCATGTATCAGAACCTAGATGTAGCTTCAACCTCTGTTTTCTGTAGATACACCATTGAACCTACTGAATAATGCTTCTAGTTTGCAATAGTTTGCATAGGCACATGAGTTCTGAGTAAGGTGAGTGGAGAAAAATACTGTACATAATAATTAAAACTAATATGTTGTATTGAAATTTGAGCAGAACAATACCTGCAAATAAATATTACCTAGCGGAAAAATAAAAATGATTTAATTTAAATTAAGAAATCTCAAGTTTCTACATATATAATAGCAACCTTCTTACTACAAAGGACACAATTTAGCATTCTGTAGACAAGAGGATTATACAACAATCAGAAAGTACTCAATGTAATTGGTAGGATAAACATGTATTAATTGAGTGTACAGTTATGCAGAGAAAAAGCTTTGTACAATCTAAGTTTTGTGTAAAGTCATTTCACTGGTGTCTCACAGTTACTGCATTGCTTTCATGAATATAGAATCAACATTAAAATTCATGAGGACCTGTCAAATGAAACAAGAAGACTCTATTGGTCTCAAATACATGGCAACACTGCATGCAAGGGACACTTAAAAGAACTGAAGGAAGATGTTTCAAATGCTTTTCTATCCCTATCAACTTCAAACAAGCTGTTTATCACTATTGTGCTTCTGCTTTTTAATTCATTTCTCATGGTGCCACTTCACATTTTCAATAGGGCGTTAATCCCTATTGAGAAAAATATTGCAAATATTACATTTCATTTTGATATTTATGGATATTTCTTTAAAACAACAAAAGATACAAATTTGTTAGTTATTAAAGCTTATTTTTTACCAGTGCCTTCATAGTCTTTCTCTACTGCTGCATAATTTACTGTAACATCAACATTGGCAAAATTAGAGAATCTAAAATTAAGAGCAGAGAAAGCATTAAAGGGGCGGACACATTTTTACTCTTTACTATAAATAGTGTCTTACTATAAATGAATGTCAATGTGCTTACTGAAATTTCTACTTCCTGGAGTACATAGGCAGCACAAACACGAAAGGGTTAAATACCATTTGTAGAAGTCATATGAGATAGGTTAATAAGCAGTAATAACTAAATAAGCAATTAATTAGCCTACCCTAGAAAGCAAGGTAGAAGACTTAAAATCAGTGTATCATAATAAAGCAATATTAAACTATAACGTAGGGTGGAACACTTGTGCTGTCTACGGTCTCCAGGAAATAGAAATGTCGGAAAGCAAATTTACACATTCTTGATCATCCTACTGCAGTGCAAACATGAATAGGCTTTGTAAAGTAATACAACTCCTTATATGGGTGGGATAGCAGGTGCTGATTCTTCCAAACTGTTGCCAAAATTCGAGTTCTGTTGAGTTTGCCTAGTCTGTATTATGGATGAAGATGAGCATGTGGTAGCTTGGAAGGTTTAGACTAACGGTACATGTCCAATTTCAGCCCAGGATGTAGCTGTAGAATGTGCTCTGGTATAAATAGGGGAAAGTAATCCAGAGAGGTCAGAAGATTTTTCGATTGGCTCTCTAATTCCCCTTGTAAGAATGGCTTTGCTGGCCTTTTGTCCTTTTTTGGGACCTTGATGTAGTAAAAGTACCTCTGAGTCCTATGGATATATAGTAAGACTGGTCTTTTGACATCAAGAATATGCCACTTTTTTGCTGTACATACTGCAAATCTGGATAGAGTAAAGGTAAGTAAATTTTCTGCTTTATGTTTTTTTCTGAAGGTTAAGCATCTTAGAGCGATTATCCATTGCCTCAAACAGCTGTTTTGTGAAAGCAGAATTTGTTCCCATGCGGTAGCCTGGAAGGCAGGAGCTACATTCCCAAAACTCTTTAGAAAGTTTTACCCATGTGATTATTAGAGAACTTCCCCCTGCACATTTGTGACTGTAAATTTTGCTTTGATGGGATTGAACTTCAAGGACTTTTTTAAGCCCCTTTGTAAGACTTGCAGGATAATGGTCAGAGAATCCAGAAAAGGTTTGTTCTGACCAAACCATTTTCTGAAGAGGCCCAAACTCTATTATATACCTTGATGGTGGAAGGTCTGCAGGCAGCGAACATAATAATTATTATTAAAGGGGTTGTCTCGCGGCAAACATCAAAATTTTACATTACCCCATTCCCCTTGTCACCCCCCTGGCATAAAATAGCAATTTAAAGCGGTTTTTAAACCGCTTGCTACTCACCGATCCGACGAAATATGGAGTTATAAAAATCTTCTCCCTAAGATGGCCGCCGGTCCTTTCCCAGGGATGCACTGCGGTTTTCTCCCATGGTGCACCGCGGGTCTTCTCCCATGAAGACGGAGCTACAATGACGACGCGGTGACCAGCTCTCCGGCACGAGCGGCCCCATTCACCAGGCAGAAGACAGCACAGCGCAAGCGCGTCTAAAAACGCCAGAAGACAGCGAAATTAGACGGATCCATGGTGACGGGGACGCTAGCAACGGAGCAGGTAAGTGAATAACTTCTGTATGGCTCATATTTAATGCACGATGTACATTACAAAGTGCATTAATATGGCCATACAGAAGTGTATAACCCCACTTGCTGCCGCGAGACAACCCCTTTAAGTTAGGGGAACCTAATTTTCTTAGATTTTTCCATTTAGCTTCCTGGCTGTGGGATGCAGTGTGTGAGGATGTGGATGCAGAATCCCCTCTGGGAGAACAGATCCACTGTGTGCAGAAATCTCCAATAGTTGCCCCCAATAGCACCCATGCCAAAGAGAACCATGTCTGGTGGGGCCAGGATGTAAAAGTGCTAATCACTTTGGCTTGTTCCTCTAGCACATTTCTCAATACTTTGCATATGAGAGGGAGAGCAGGGTACATGTATAGTAGTCTTCCTCTTCCTCTACAGACTGTCTAGTGCCTGAGCTTTTTGAGTGTGGTACCAGAAGTTTGACTTTGGTGTATTCTGCACTGGCTTCCCCATCCTCCTCGCTATCTGTGTAAACACTTCTGAATTGAGGCTCTATTCTCCATGATGCAGATTTTTGTGGCTGAGATAGCCCCCTTTCATATTTTGGGCTCTCCCGATATGAATGGCCAAATTCCTCAGAGTATTTTTTTTTCTGCATGATTGGCCTGCATTCATTGGCCATCTGCTGGCTTTTGGTGCTTCCCTACTTTTTGATTTTAAAAAAACTACGGATAAGTTGTCTGACTATACCAGAACATTATGATTGTGGAGATAAGCCTGAAAGTAAGAAATAGCTAGTCTGATCACTCTCAATTGTTTCATTTTAGAGAATAAGTGCCTATTATTCTTGCACATACTTTGGAATCCAAGGTAGGCCACAAGGGCACCCCAGCCCTAGGAGGAGGTACTCATAGTAGGGGTATTTGGGGGATTGGGAACCAGTATCTTTACACAGGAGATGTTCAGGGTGTAAGCATCACTGTAGAACATGTTGAAGAGAAGGGTGAATTAATATGGCCCTGTCTGTGTACCTGTATGATTTATTTCAGGAGAATAGAACATTGCTTTACAATGTTGAAATGTGTGTCTTTGCCCATGTAATGTGAATGTTACATACATTTGAAGAACCAATACTCTCATAGAAAAGCAGGCCATAGTCCTGTGGTGGGTATAAGGGTCTTTACTGATCAAAGTATTGATTCTATCATCTCTGGAGATAGTTTCCACTAGGGACCAGAGGAACACCACAAAAAATGCAGTGAGACTTGATGGGAATGACTAAAAATCCATGGTCTTGCAGGAGTTGAATTGTTACCTGAAGATCTTGTTGAAGTAAATGACTCGACGAAGCCTTCACTAACCAATTGTTTAACATGGTATGATGTATATACCCCTCATTCTGAGAGCTGAGGTTAGTACTACCATAAATGAGCTCACACTGATGTTATGATGAACAGAAGAAATGAAAATGGTGGAATTCAGTGAATTGCAATTTTCAAAAACTTTTTGTGGCTGGACAAGAGTGGCACATGACGGTAAGCATTTGTGAGGTTTTCCGTGGCAATGAAGTTCCCTTCTTCCAGCAATGGGATAATTGGGCAGATGATTTACAGTAGTGACAAATAAGAAGGGAAAAGGAGCTACTTCAATGAGGATCGAATGATGAAGTGGTGGGGTGTTTTTCTCCCAGATGAGTTGTTTCGTATGTGGTAGGAAAGGGGATGTGCATCAAATTTTGAGTGCTGCCAGGCCTGTGATTGTACAACCTAACAGATTGATCAGTAAAAATGTGCAAATAGAGAGTTTACAAATGGCTGGTAGGATGGCGCAACCCTTTTAAGAAAAATGAGCACATGTTCAAATTGAAAAGAAGGCGGTTCTTTATTTGGTAAACGTCAAATGAAGAACCACCTTCTTTTCATCCTACCAGCCATTTTTGTACTCTCTTTTTTCATAATTTCTTTTTGTGATTGAAGTGGTTGAGAAAATTCTGATCTAGTGACCAGCCTTCACTTGTCTCCTCACATTAGGACCAGAAATATTTTGGAATAGACTTCCTGTACCCTATCTGTAGATTGTTCTTCCTACATAGTAGACTTCTCTATGAGTTTTTGAGGGAATCGAAAAACAAATGGATTCTTGCATGGTGTTGGCTTAAAAATGATGTGGAGAAATCTTAAGAATTTTATCACATGAACTCTTTTTATAGTTGATGAGATCCAGGTATCTGATAAGGTCTTTGACCACTTAGAAGAAAAAGTCCTTAAGCTTGCCACAAGCCATAATTCTATAAGTCAGGCCTCAATCTTCTGAAAATTTTTGCTTATCTGCTTACTTATTGAAGAAGGCTGTTTCATTTCTTCTAGCAATTAATTCTCTTCTTCTTTCAGGATATTTATTATTTGTTCTAGATCTTGGGGATCCTTTCCTTTAGGCCTTGAAAGAACTTAGATGGCATCTTCTTTTTAAACTCTGCAAATTTCCCTTTTTTGGCTTGCTCTGAGACTCTAAGCTCTTCTCGACTTTGGTCAAACAGAGAACTGGGTGAAATGGAGGAATACAAAAGTGGTTCATATCGGGAATATGTCCTAGCCATTGTTGGTTAGGGCCATGAACCTGAAAGTGAATTTGATGCCACTCAGAGAGGAAATTCCAATGCTGATTTTAATAAAGGTATCTGCTGGATCTTATCCCTATGTATTCTATCTTCTTATTCTTGTTAGGTAGCTCAACCAGACTTTGGGGGCTCTGGCCACTGAGTCTAATAATACCTTTGCTGCAATTGAATCAGATGTATACTGGATTCTTCTTCATGGTCCATAGTGTCCCTCAAAAGAGAGGACTTCTTAGATGGAACTGTAGCTTTTCCTTCAGTGTTTGGGAAATCAAATCCCTGTGCAACACAGTTTTTGTAACAGATAAGCAGATAGGTGGCATATACTAACTTTAGTGTGCTGAGTTCAAACATGATAGCTGTTTTTTTCTGCCAAGTAAGGTTTTACAGTTATGGGGAATAATGTAATCCAATTGCCATTGTACTTTATTTTTTGGAAATATGCCTATGCAATTAATCTGTTGATATGAAGCAATCTTATGACAGTATGAAAACAATTTTAACTGCTATAAAGTATGACAAATATTGTTGGAGTATCTGCTATGATCTAAAAGTTATTGGTTTACTGAGGGGCATGCAGAGCGGGTTCACCAAAGATATGTGCTTTCTTTGTTTATGTATAGCCGTGCCACTGGAAGTCATTATTTAAGAACTCAGTGGCCTACAAGAGATGAATATGTGCCAGGAAAGATGAATGTCAAACAAATTCTTCTTGTGAACACGAAAAATGTATACGTACCACCTCTTCACACTAAGCTTGCTCTTATGAAGAATTTTGTAAAGGTTTTGAAGAAAGATTCACAAGGTTTCCAATATCTAACTCTAAAGTTCCCTGAATTAAGCAATGCTAAAATAAAGGAAGGCGGTTTTAAAAAATCCACATCGGACAATGGCTACTGAAATCCTCTACACACCCTGTATTAGGAATTCCTGCTTCAATTCCTGCTACTCTTTTGAGAGGTAGACACCTAGGAGAAGCAGAGCAGTTTAAGTGTGTGAACATAGTATAATATAATCACAGCCATAGTAAAACATCTAGCATCACAGCAGTTAGGAGGAATGTACTGAGAGACCTCCTACTAGCCTGTATTATTCATTTAAAATTTGCTGACTCCACTTCCGGTGACTTATCTATCACATTCCTTCTGGTGATGTCATGCTCCACCTGGCTACTGGTAATGCTCCAGTGTCAATTCTGGTGACATGTCAGATATCCCATTTTGCATCTGGCTGTTAGCCCGCACTATACCAGTGATGTGCTCTGCCATGTGATTTCTAGTGATGCACCACTTCCAGAGCTCCAAAAGCTTCTCCAGCCACCCCAGCAGGTCCCCTCCTCTGCAAGCGACCGGGAAACTCCTCTATGGAAAAAAGAAATAAAGGTGCAATTGGAAGGAATAAAGGTGCAAATGCAGTATTGTTCAAATTTGAATGATAATAGTTTGTTCAGTGTAAACACAGTCAATAATCGAATGATGAAGAATAATTTGTTCACTTAATGCTCATCATTCATTTCATGCAAGCATGAAAATCATTGTTGGCTTGTGTGCTAATCATTCAGTTTAAATACCAATCGTTGAGTTGTTCTCATTCACGTATAATGTGAATGTGAATGACTGAATGATTTAGTGAGCAAACGATTTATATGCTTGTATAAACAGGTTGCATGAACAAACTCGGACATCATTTACATGAGTGAATGACAAATCATTTCATCTGAAAGCACCCTGAAGCAGCAATAGTAAGCTTGAGCTGTTGTGCTAGACACAAAGGGGACAGCCACCTACAAGCTACACCTTCAGATTGAGGGACAGAGATCGCAACCTGTACGTGTCCTGGAAAGTAGTGATGAAAACCTTCACGCTGAGAGACAGGGTCACACCCTGTATATGGCCTGGAAAGTAGATAAAATCCTTCTGACAATTCCTCATTGTAGAGACTTCCTATAAGGGAAAGAAACTGTCTCTTAATCCTCCCAGGAGAGAAGAAAATATATTTGAACCACCTATAGAGATTAGAAATGTCAATAATCCTACCTTGTTCCATCACCAACACAGAAGGGGGATCTTTACTGTAAGAGCAATGAAACTGTGGAACTTTCTGCCTGAGGATGTGGTGATGGCAAAATCCATGGAGGAGTTTAAGAGGAGACTAGACGTCTTTCTCGAGCGGAAGGATATTACAGGATATAGACATTAGGTGACCAGCGGGTTTGTAGTTCCAGGTCTTATATTTAGTTAGGAACTGTTAAAGGTTGATCCAAGGATTATTCTGATTGCCATTACGGAGTCGGGAAGGAATTTTCCCCCAAATGGGCTAATTGGCTTCTGCCTCTTGGGGTTTTTGCCTTCCTCTGGATCAACTAGGGGTTAAAACAGGCTGAACTAGATTGACATTGTCTTCATTCAGCCTAACATATTATGTTACTATGTTCTATATAGTGGAACTGTCAGAACACAATTGAAAGCACATTTAATGCATTGCACTGTACAAACATTTACGTAGACTCAAGTTAACTTTTATAGATATTCTAATAAATTAGTCAAACTACTGTCATAAAAACATGGAGCAAGGGAATCTATTAATTCAGTATACTTGGTTAGAGATAATAGAGGCATGCCAATCTTTCATTCTGTTAAGATTCATGCCATAATTCATGATTTCTATCAAAAATTACACTCTCAAACAGAATCTCAGTTTTCTTCGAAAATGTAGAGCCTACTGCCATCTTGTAGACAGACATTGGCAACCTCAAGATATAACTCGTTGCAGATGTGCTATTCACCAAATGAACACTTGGAATGCTACTTTAATTGAGTAGCCCTCCAAAGGTTGGTGTTATATTTGTGTAGCATGTTCATTGTTTTTCAGTTTGAATAGACCCAAATAATGTATGGGCACCGCACTATTAACAAGGAAAAGCCTCAGGCCCAGAAAATCAGCTGATTACTTTTCTTCTCCATCTAACTTCTCACATGCAATTCTTAAAGGGGTTGTCTTGTGAAATCAAGTGGGGTTCAGCACTTCTGTATGGCAATATTAATGCACTTTGTAATATACATCGTGCATTAATTATGAGCCATACAGAAGTTATTCACTTACCTGCTCCGTTGCTAGCGTCCCCGTCACCATGGATCCGTCTAAATTCGCTGTCTTCTGGCATTTTTAGACACGCTTGCGCAGTCCGGTCTTCTCCCTGGTGAATGGGGCCGCTCGTGCCGGAGAGCTGGTCCTCGTAGCTCCGCCCCGTCACGTGTGCCGATTCCAGCCAATCAGGAGGCTGGAATCGGCAATGGACTGCACAGAGCCCACGGTGCACCATGGGAGAAGACCCGCGGTGCATCGTGGGTGAAGATCCCGGTGGCCATCTTGGTAAAGGAAGAAAGAAGTCGCCGCAGCGCGGGGATTCGGGTAAGTAATAAACTTTTTTTTTTTTAACCCATCCCTTGGGTTTGTCTCGCGCCGAACGGGGGGCCTATTGAATAAAAATAAAAAAACGTTTCGGCGTGAGACAACCCCTTTAAGCCTGGATATGATTCTCTGGACCTCAAAGGTCACCGCCCACTTACATTTTGAAAAAAGCTTTAAGATCACTTGGGTGATCTTTAAGAATTGGCTGCGTGCTCGAAACGAGTTATAGTGCTGGTCACTAATTAAATAATAAAGAAGATTTGGATTTATCCTTTCACCTTAATGCTGCTTACATTACAACGGTAACGCCTGCAGTCCTTCATTTTTCTCATTTTCATTGTCAAGCTGATGTAGATATGCTAACCAAAAAATAAAAAGTTATGATTCTTTAAAAGGGGATACTGCAGAATGTGACCTGAACCTAGGTGCATAAATCACCCTTGGTCATAAAGGGTTAAACTACATCTATCACTCACCTGAAGCTTATCTAAAACTCTGATATACATGAGCCTAAAGCCCTTTTAGACACAACGATTTTCGCTAAAAATCACTCAAAGCAATCTTTTGAGCGATAATCGTTGTGTCTAACTGCACTGACATCGTGCAGTTTTTGTTAGGCCATCGCTGATCGCTGTCTTTTAGCATGCTGAAAGATCAGCAATCAGTTATCAGGAATTCACAGCGAGATACAGCTTATACTATTGTTTCAGCTGTATCGCGCACCCTGAACACAGGCAGGGTATAAAGAACACAGCGGTCCAGCTGTTTTCTCCATACCCCGCTCAGAGCGCTCAGCTGTATAACAGCCGGACACTCCGAGCAGGGAACAGCTGGATGCAGAGGACAAGCAGCCCTGCTTGTCTTCTGCATTCCCCACTCGGAGCGCTCGGCTGTATAACAGCCGTGAGTTAGCGGTGAATAGATGAATTGGGCAGATGGGATCCAACGAGGCACCCACGCACCGCCTCCACACCCCTTAAATGTGAAATGATGGTATACAGGGAATGGTTTGTGTCTACTCTCAAACCATCCAATTTCACTAGTAAATCACTTGTATCTTTGATGTAGGATTGTGCCATCACCGCCAACTCACATAAGACGTGGTCCAAAAACCTTGATGGATTATTAAAGAGCTTGAGAAAGACCCCAGAGGGTGGGTCGAAACGTCGCTGTTTTTGACCATGGAATAAAGAAAATGTTTTCTACTTTTTTAAAATACTTCTGCTAATATGGACTTTCTCATTACACCTCTGATGCTGCTTTTATCATTGGTTTGAGTGGATATTGGAAGGACGTGGGTCCAGTCCCGCTCTAAGCCTGCATCTTACACTCCACCCATGGTTGGGTAATTGGTGAGTGCCGCTGTCTGCTTTCTTTCATTGTATTGAAAAGGAATGCAGTGCTTCAGATGGTCGTGATTTTTGGGAGATTTTTTTGATGCGGCTAAATAGCTATATATTTACGGTCATATGAATAAGGCTTAATGTACATTGCTAGGTGCACCAGCCAAAGCTGTTCACTGTCTGTCCTTGTACACCTTAGCTATAGAACCCTTGGCCACAGCTATTAGGGTAGACCATAGTATTCTTGGCAACAAGATCTTTAGATAAGAATATAAAACTTGTCTGTTCATAGATAACTTACCTGTACTCTTAACTCTAACTCAACTCTAGTATACTTGCCTAACTTATTAAATGTACTGACCATATTAGAATAAATCAGAAGTTATGTTTCTAAGCACATCAGAGGCAACTCACTTTAACTTTTGAGATCATTATCTCATCCACCTCTGTATTTATTTCTTCTCTCTCAAGCGTTCAACTGAAACTATACACCATAAATCACACATGCTAAATAACTTTAGAAAATGATCAGAACCTTGACTTTCAGGGCTCAGTCAGACGAGCAAATTTTTCGTTTCTTTTTTTTTTATAGGCGCAGGGGGGGGAAAAAAATCACACATCGTATGTGGAAAGAAAATCGCATGACTGGGTGCATTTGCACTCATATGTCCTATCCTTTGCAGGTGCAAATTTTTTCCGCTTCTAAAAAACAAACATGTGACCGCTTTCATTGGAAAGCATTGGTTCTAATAGATCCATTTTGAAAACGCGCCTATACATGCATGAAAATTTTGCTCGTCTGACTGAGCCCTCATAGATCCCACTATGCATTCATAAAATTAAAATGGTCACTAACCAGGACCATGATCAATAGTCCTCTTCTTTGCCTCTTTAGGTAGATTTCACATGGGACAGAATTAGTTCACAGGATGCACCACAGTTGTGTATTTTGTCAATTAGTGGGGATTTTGTTGCGTTTTAACTGCTGAATATTTTGCATTATTTCTTGCATTATTATTCTCAGACTTTAATTGCGAAATTACATCTCCTGTTTGTTAGAAATTTGCAACAACAATTACACAAGACATCCTTAGTTTTGCAGCAGGCTTTTCTGGAATTTAATCTTGCGGTTTTTAATTACAGTTGCACAGATTTTAGCAGATGAAGAATTGAAGCCCCATAAGGATAACATTGTGACGTACAAAAGTCTGCCCGGACTAATTCCATGAAAGCACTCTCAGGCCTTAGTCACACGGGCGTTTTTTCCCGTGATTTGCGGATCGCATGACGGATGCGCATTCGCAAATCACGTGACCGGGGCCGAAAAATCGCCCGAAAAAACTGCTCCTAGCCGCGTTTCAATAGAAACGGGCCGGAGCTGTCCAGCGCATTGAATTCAATGGAGCCGGCAATACAGCCGGCTCCATTGAAAGCAATGGGCTGCGGGCGATCTCACGATGAATTTTCGTGAAGGGCTTAAAAATATAAGCCCTTACCGGAAATTCATCCAGAAATGTGTAAAAACAAAAAAATATATATACTCACCTGGTCCCGGCAGACGGAGTTCAGCGCGGCCGGCCGGCAGTTCTCCTGAACTGCTCTGAGTAGTATTCAGCAGCCGGGGATTTAAAATCCCCGCCTACTGAATGAGCTGCCTCTGATTGGTCACAGCCTCACCAATCAGAGGCAGCTCTCACTTACCCATTCATGAATTCATGAATGGGTGAGTGAGTGCTGTCTCTGATTGGCTCAGCGCAGGGACCAATCAGGGGCAGCTCTCAACTGAATGACAGCAGCACCGACCCCATTGAGCGCATATAGAGAAGAGAACAGGAATCGCAGATAGGTGCGATCTGCGATTTCTGTTCTATAGTTTATCGGACGAGCGCATAAAAAGCGCTCATGTGTCCGATACCATTGCAAAGCAATGGTTTTATAAAATCGCCAGACGCATGCGCATGCGCAAATCGTGCGAAAAAACGCCCGTCTGACTGAGCCCTAAGACATACTCTGCATTCAACTCAAATATACAGTTAGTGTCCAGTGATTTATACTGACTGTACGTTCTTTGTTTCCGTTTTCATTTATTAGCACTCTAAGGCCTCTACATAGGATCTTCTTCATAGACATATTCTGTTATGTCATAATTATAAGTAAACTTAAGAAAGCCTTTGAAACTAAAATTAAGACTTGATGAGCAAATTAATTAGTAGCTGCAAAGTTCAATAACTTTTATTTTATTTGTAATTTGTGTGAAGGAAGCAAGAAGTGCCAATTAAACAACAAGAAAATGAATGTCACATGAAGTAAGCTTTACATAACGAAGTATGTGTGTTATGGCTGTGGAGGCCTAATGCATAAATTATGCCTAACTAAGTGAGATAATTTGAATACATTAACTCATATTCTAAAAAAAACTTTAATTAATGTTTGCCATTTGTGTTCCTTATACTGAATATTATTGCATGAGTCATTCCTCCTCCTGGAAAATATGACACATGCCACTATGATAGTTCATTAGATCCTTTCACAATATCTCAACACTCAACTAAGCATTACAACTCAGTAACCTGAGCCATTAAATTCTGTTTTGTAATAGCCAAGATTCCTAGTCATGTTTCATATGTTTTTGGCTGAGTAAATTATTTCACTGTCTTGTAAAATGAATACTTTTCACAGTATGAAAACACGACCTATATACAGAAGAAGTAAATAAGGGTCTGTACTTCATAGCGAAATTAATGGAAGCAATGCTTGCTTGGTTCCACCTGTCTACACATTCTTATAAACAAGGTCTGTCTACACATTGTTATAAACAAGGTCCTTACATTCATTTTCATGCCAATTACAAATTTCCCACAGAGTTCTTCATTTTCACAAACACATTTCAAAGCTAGAAACCTGGAATCAAATTTGAGTACCATAAAAACATGAAAATCAGAAAAATTGCTGCAATACCCTTGGAGTGTTCATCCTTGAATAGTTTTTTTTAATGATTTTACTTCTAAACAGACCCAAAGTTCTATGCTGATTACATTTTTAATATATCCTTATAGTGGTTGGAGCTCTGCTTTGCAGTTGTGGTGCTCCAAATTCCATTCACATGAATACCATACGAGTGATAGTGATATATATTATATATATAGTTTTATAGTGATATATAGTAACCAAGCAACTTTTTTAAAGTTTTTTTCATTTTTGCAATCCATGAACCATATCTTTTCTATTTTTTCCTTGGCATAGCTGAGGAACAAGTTGTATTTTTATTGGCTCCATTTTGGGGTACATGTCACTTATTAAGGGTTCGTTCACACAAGCAGGCTTTTCACGCTCTAATAGCATTTAAAAAAAAATTGCATAACGCTCAGGAGAAAATCCAGTAAACAGGTGATTTCTAGCAAGTAAGTCTTGAGCTTAATTAGCTATGGTTGATAACATGTAATTTTTTTGGCTATGTGTCTATCAGTTTGGCACATCTTTACTTTTCAATCTCTTCCCTCTCTTTTTTGCAAAAATGTTCCAAATTTGTCAGATTGCAAGCGTATCTTGTGTGTACCGCCCTCTTCAGGTCAACCCACAGATTTTCATTGGGATTCAGGTCTGGGCTGAGACATTCCCAAACTTTGATCTTCTTCTGGCTAGGCTAAACTTTTGTTGATTTGAAGGTATACTTTGGATTTTTGCCATGGTAAAATTCCCCTTCATCTTTAGCTTTTTAGCAGAGGCCTTAGGGTTTTGTGCCAAAATGGACTGATATTTGGGACTTTTCATTTTTCCTCCACCTTGACTAAAGCCCCAGTTCCAGCAGAGTTAAAACATCCCCAAAGCATAATGCTGCCTCCACCACGTTTCACTGTGGTTATGGTGTTTTTTTGGTGATGCGCAGTGTCGGGTTTGCACCAAACATACCTTTTGGAATTATGACTAGAGATGAGCGAACACCAAAATGTTCGGGTGTTCGTTATTCGGAACGAACTTCCCGTGATGCTCGAGGGTTCGTTTCGAACAACGAACCCCATTGAAGTCAATGGGCGACCAGAACATTTTTGTATTTCGCCGATGCTCGCTAAGGTTTTCATGTGTGAAAATCTGGGCAATTCAAGAAAGTGATGGGAATGACACAGTGACGGATAGGGCAGGCGAGGGGCTACATGTTGGGCTGCATCTCAAGTTCACAGGTCCCACTATTAAGCCACAATACCGGCAAGAGTGGGCCCCCCCCCCTCCCAACAACTTTTACTTCTGAAAAGCCCTCATTAGCATGGCATACCTTTGCTAAGCACCACACTACCTCCAACAAAGCACAATCACTGCCTGCATGACACTCCACTGACACTTCTCCTGGGTTACATGCTGACCAACCGCCCCCCCTCCCCCCCACAGCGCACACCAAAGTGTCCCTGGGCAGCCTTCAGCTGCCCTCATGCCACACCACGCTCATGTCTATTTAGAATTGCGTCTGCCATGACGAGGGACCGCAGGCACACACTGCAGAGGTTGGCACGGCTAGGCAGCGACCCTCTTTAAAAGTGGCGGAGCGATAGCCCACAATGCTGTACAGAAGCAATGAGAAATAGAATCCTGTGCCACCGCCATCAGGAGCTGCACACGTGGGCATAGCAATGGGGAACCTATGTGCCACACACTATTCATTCTGTCAAGGTGTCTGCATGCCCCAGTCAGACCGGGCTTTTTAATTCATAGACACAGGCAGGTACAACTCCCTATTGTGAAGTCCCTGTCGACCCACAGCATGGGTGGCTCCCTGGAACCCACCGGTGGTACACAGAAATATCCCATTGCATTGCCCAACACAGCTGAGGTAGTAATGTCGTGCTTAATGCAGGTGGGCTTCGGCCCACACTGCATGCCCCAGTCAGACTGGGGTTCTTTACAAGTGGACAGATGTAGTAAAAACTCCGTGTGCACCTACAGCATGGGTGGGTGCCAGGAAGCCACCGGCGGTACATAGAAATATCCCATTGCATTGCCCAACACAGCTGAGGTAGTAATGTTGTGCTTAACCCTTTCCAATCCAATTTGTATATGGTTTTCCTAGGGGGCTTACTCTTTTTCTGCCGTTATACAACGGCGCTATATGCTGGCTAAAGCCAGTACTGCATGAGCTGACACGTAGGATAGGCTCCGACAGCAGAGAGGCTGGCAATATACAGTAAGAGAACCCCGACGGACGTCTACCAACAACGGAGCTGTACAGCCTTAAACCCTAATGTCTTCACAGGTCACACAGTGGACTGGAAAGGGTTAATGCAGGTGGGTTTCGGCCCACACTGCATGCCCCAGTCAGACTGGGTTTCTTTATAAGTGGAAACAGATGCATTTATAATTCCCTGTGGACCCACTGCCTGGGTGGGTGCCAGGAAGCCACCGGCGGTACATAGAAATATCCCATTGCATTGCCCAACACAGCTGAGGTAGTAATGTTGTGCGTAATACAGGTGGGCTTCGGCCCACACTGCATGCCCCAGTCAGACTGGGGTTCTTTACAAGTGGACACATGTAGGTTAAACTCCCTGTGGACCCACTGCCTGGGTGGGTGCCAGGAAGCCACCGGCGGTACATAGAAATATCCCATTGCATTGCCCAACACAGCTGAGGTAGTAATGTTGTGCGTAATACAGGTGGGCTTCGGCCCACACTGCATGCCCCAGTCAGACTGGGGTTCTTTAGAAGTGTACAGATGTATTAAAAACTCCGTGTGCACCTACAGCATGGGTGGCTCCCTGGAACCCACCGGCGGTACACAAAAATATCCCATTGCATTGCCCAACACAGCTGAGGTAGTAATGTCGTGCTTAATGCAGGTGGGCTTTGGCCCACACTGCATGCCCCAGTCAGACTGCGGTTCTTTACAAGTGGACACATGTAGGTTAAACTCCCTGTGGACCCACTGCCTGGGTGGGTGCCAGGAAGCCACCGGCGGTACATAGAAATATCCCATTGCATTGCCCAACACAGCTGAGGTAGTAATGTTGTGCGTAATACAGGTGGGCTTCGGCCCACACTGCATGCCCCAGTCAGACTGGGGTTCTTTAGAAGTGTACAGATGTATTAAAAACTCCGTGTGCACCTACAGCATGGGTGGCTCCCTGGAACCCACCGGCGGTACACAAAAATATCCCATTGCATTGCCCAACACAGCTGAGGTAGTAATGTCGTGCTTAATGCAGGTGGGCTTCGGCCCACACTGCATGCCCCAGTCAGACTGCGGTTCTTTACAAGTGGACACATGTAGGTTAAACTCCCTGTGGACCCACTGCCTGGGTGGGTGCCAGGAAGCCACCGGTGGTACATAGAAATATCCCATTGCATTGCCCAACACAGCTGAGGTAGTAATGTCGTGCGTAATACAGGTGGGCTTCGGCCCACACTGCATGCCCCAGTCAGACTGGGGTTCTTTAGAAGTGTACAGATGTATTAAAAACTCCGTGTGCACCTACAGCATGGGTGGCTCCCTGGAACCCACCGGCGGTACACAAAAATATCCCATTGCATTGCCCAACACAGCTGAGGTTACGTCAGCTGTAATGCAGGTGGGCTAAAAATTAATTTGATTACACTGTAGGCGAGGGCCCACAAAAATTGCTGTATCAACAGTACTAATGTACATCCCAAAAATTGGCCATGGCCAGCCAAGAGGGCAGGTGAAACACATTAATCGCTTTGGTTAATGTGGCTTAAGTGGTAACTAGGCCTGGAGGCAGCCCAGTGTAACGAAAAATTGGTTCAAGTTAAAGTTCCAATGCTTTTAAGCGCATTGAAACTTTTAAAAATTGTTCTGAAAAATTATTTGACTGAGCCTTGTGGCCCTAAGAAAAATTGCCCGTTCAGCGTGATTATGTGAGGTTTCAGGAGGAGGAGCAGGAGGAGGAGGAGGAGGAATATTAGACACAGATTGATGAAGCAGAAATGTCCCCGTTTTGGATGGTGAGAGAGAACGTAGCTTCCATCCGCGGGTGCAGCCTACGTATTGCTTACGTATCGCTGCTGTCCGCTGGTGGAGAACTGAAGTCTGGGGAAATCCAGCCTTTGTTCATCTTGATGAGTGTTAGCCTGTCGGCACTGTCGGTTGACAAGCGGCTACGCTTATCTGTGATGATTCCCCCAGCCGCACTAAACACCCTTTCCGACAAGACGCTAGCCGCAGGACAAGCAAGCACCTCCAGGGCATACAGCGCGAGTTCAGGCCACGTGTCCAGCTTCGACACCCAGTAGTTGTAGGGGGCAGAGGCGTCACCAAGGATGGTCGTGCGATCCGCTACGTACTCCCTCACCATCCTTTTACAGTGCTCCCGCCGACTCAGCCGTGACTGGGGAGCGGTGACACAGTCTTGGTGGGGAGCCATAAAGCTGGCCAGGCCCTTAAAGACTGTTGCACTGCCTGGGATGTACATGCTGCTCGATCTACGCACATCCCCTGCTACCTTGCCCTCGGTACTGCGCCTTCTGCCACTAGCGCTGTCGGCTGGGAATTTTACCATCAGCTTGTCCGCAAGGGTCCTGTGGTATAGCAACACTCTCGAACCCCTTTCCTCTTCGGGAATCAGAGTGGGCAGGTTCTCCTTATACCGTGGATCGAGCAGTGTGTACACCCAGTAATCCGTCGTGGCCAGAATGCGTGCAACGCGAGGGTCACGAGAAAGGCATCCTAACATGAAGTCAGCCATGTGTGCCAGGGTACCAGTACGCAACACATGGCTGTCCTCACTAGGAAGATCACTTTCAGGATCCTCCTCCTCCTCCTCCTCAGGCCATACACGCTGAAAGGATGACAGGCAATCAGCCGGTGTACCGTCAGCAGCGGCCCAAGCTGTCTCTTCCCCCTCCTCCTCATCCTCCTCATGCTCCTCCTCCTCCTCCTGTACGCGCTGAGAAATAGACAGGAGGGTGCCCTGACTATCCAGCGGCATACTGTCTTCCCCCGCCCCCGTTTCCGAGCGCAAAGCAGCTGCCTTTATGGTTTGCAGGGAATTTCTCAAGATGCATAGCAGAGGAATGGTGACGCTAATGATTGTAGCATCGCCGCTCACCACCTGGGTAGACTCCTCAAAATTACCAAGGACATGGCAGATGTCTGCCAACCAGGCCCACTCTCCTGAAAGGAATTGAGGAGGCTGACTCCCACTGCGCCGCCCATGTTGGAGTTGGTATTCGACTATAGCTCTCCGTTGTTCATAGAGCCTGGCCAACATGTGGAGCGTAGAGTTCCACCGTGTGGGCACGTCGCACAGCAGTCGGTGCACTGGCAGCTTAAAGTGATGTTGCAGGGTGCGCAGGGTGGCAGCGTCCGTGTGGGACTTGCGGAAATGTGCGCAGAGCCGGCGCGCCTTTACGAGCAGGTCTGACAAGCGTGGGTAGCTTTTCAGAAAGCGCTGAACCACCAAATTAAAGACGTGGGCCAGGCATGGCACGTGCATGAGGCTGCCGAGCTGCAGAGCCGCCACCAGGTTACGTCCGTTGTCACACACGACCATGCCCGGTTGGAGGCTCAGCGGCGCAAGCCAGCGGTCGGTCTGCTGTGTCAGACCCTGCAGCAGTTCGTGGGCCGTGTGCCTCTTATCGCCTAAGCTGAGTAGTTTCAGCACGGCCTGCTGACGCTTGCCCACCGCTGTGCTGCCACACCGCGCGACACCGACTGCTGGCGACATGCTGCTGCTAACACATCTTGATTGCGAGACAGAGGAGGAGGAGGAGGAGGAGGAGGGTGCTTTAGTGGAGGAAGCATACACCTCCGCAGATACCAGCACCGAGCTGGGGCCCGCAATTCTGGGGGTGGGTAGGACGTGAGCGGTCCCAGGCTCTGACTCGGTCCCAGCCTCCACTAAATTCACCCAATGTGCCGTCAGGGAGATGTAGTGGCCCTGCCCGCCTGTGCTTGTCCACGTGTCCGTAGTTAAGTGGACCGTGGCAGTAACCGCGTTGGTGAGGGCGCGTACAATGTTGCGGGAGACGTGGTCGTGCAGGGCTGGGACGGCACATCGGGAAAAGTAGTGGCGACTGGGAACTGAGTAGCGCGGGGCCGCCGCCTCCATGATACTTTTGAAGGACTCCGTTTCCACAACCCTATACGGCAGCATCTCAAGGCTGATGAATTTTGCGATGCGGACGGTTAACGTTTGAGCGTGCGGGTGCGTGGCGGCGTACTTGCGCTTGCGTAAGCGACGGCTGGACGGTGCGCTGAACTACACTGCTGGATGGGGCCGAGGACAGCGGAGATGAGGGTGTGGGTGCAGGCCATGAGGCGGTAGTGCCTGTGTCCTGAGAGGGGGGTTGCATCTCAGTGGCAGGTTGGGGCACAGGGGGAGAGGCAGGGGTGCAAACCGGAGGCGCTGAACGGCCTTCGTCCCACCTTGTGGGGTGCTTGGCCATCATATGCCTGCGCATGGTGGTGGTGGTGAGGCTGTTGGTGTTGGCTCCCCGGCTGAGCTTTGCGCAACAAAGGTTGCACACCACTGTTCGTCGGTCGTCAGGCGTCTCGGTGAAAAACTGCCAGACCTTAGAGCACCTCGGCGTCTGCAGGGTGGCATGGCGCGAGGGGGCGCTTTGGGAAACACTTGGTGGATTATTCGGTCTGGCCCTGCCTCTACCCCTGGCCCTGGCCACCGCACTGCCTCTTGCAACCTGCCCTGCTGATGCCCTTGACTCCCCCTCTGAAGACCTGTCCTCCTGAGTAAGCGTTGCACACCAGGTGGGGTCAGTCACCTCATCGTCCTGCTGCTCTTCCTCCGAATCCTCTGTGCGCTGCTCCCTCGGACTTACTGCCCTTACTACTACCTCACTGCAAGACAACTGTGTCTGATCGTCATCGTCCTCCTCACCCACAGAAAGTTGTTGAGACAGTTGGCGGAAGTCCCCAGCCTCATCCCCCGGACCCCGGGAACTTTCGAATGGTTGGGCATCAGTGACTATAAACTCCTCTGGTGGGAGAGGAACCGCTGCTGCCCAATCTGAGCAGGGGCCCGAGAACAGTTCCTGGGAGTGTTCCCGCTCCTGAGCAGGTGTCATTGTAGTGGAGTGAGGAGGCTGGGAGGAAGGAGGAGCAGCAGACAGAGGATTCGGATTTGCAGCAGTGGACGGCGCAGAACTGCGTGTTGACGATAGGTTGCTCGAAGCACTTTCTGCCATCCAGGACAGGACCTGCTCACACTGCTCATTTTCTAATAACCGTCTCCCGCGTGGACCCATTAATTGGGCGATGAATGTGGGGACGCCAGAAACGTGCCTCTCTCCTAATCGCGCAGCAGTCGGCTGCGACACACCGGGATCAGGAGCTCGGCCTGTGCCCACACCCTGACTTGGCCCTCCGCGTCCTCGGCCGCGTCCACGTCCTCTAGGCCTACCCCTACCCCTCAGCATGCTGTATTACCAGTGATTTGATTTCACAGGCAGGAAATAAATTGGCGCAAGACTGCAGGCCAAATATAATTTTTGCACTTTTTGGAAAACGAACGGCCCCACTGCCTTTAGTGAATGAATAATCGAAGTTTAATAACTGTGCTGTGTCCCTGCTTATGTGTCACAGAACGTGAGGGTAGCAGAGTTATTATAACTCTGGCAGAGCAGGTATTTTTTTTCCCAATTAAGGAAAGCAAATGGCGAAGCCAGCAGTAAAGCGTAGCTGGGTGCGTATGATTTAGCAATGTTTTTCACGCAGCTCACACGTGTCCACAGGCGTTAGGACGGACAGAGGCTGGACAAATAGATTTGTTTTCAGTTTTTTCCCACCAAAAGGCAGCACTGCGTATATTCAATGAACATGAGAAGTTTAATAACTGTGCTGTGTCCCTGCTTATGTGTCACAGAACGTGAGGGTAGCAGAGTTATTATAACTCTGGCAGAGCAGGTATTTTTTTTCCCAATTAAGGAAAGCAAATGGCGAAGCCAGCAGTAAAGCGTAGCTGGGTGCGTATGATTTAGCAATGTTTTTCACGCAGCTCACACGTGTCCACAGGCGTTAGGACGGACAGAGGCTGGACAAATAGATTTGTTTTCAGTTTTTTCCCACCAAAAGGCAGCACTGCGTATATTCAATGAACATGAGAAGTTTAATAACTGTGCTGTGTCCCTGCTTATGTGTCACAGAACGTGAGGGTAGCAGAGTTATTATAACTCTGGCAGAGCAGGTATTTTTTTTCCCAATTAAGGAAAGCAAATGGCGAAGCCAGCAGTAAAGCGTAGCTGGGTGCGTATGATTTAGCAATGTTTTTCACGCAGCTCACACGTGTCCACAGGCGTTAGGACGGACAGAGGCTGGACAAATAGATTTGTTTTCAGTTTTTTCCCACCAAAAGGCAGCACTGCGTATATTCAATGAACATGAGAAGTTTAATAACTGTGCTGTGTCCCTGCTTATGTGTCACAGAACGTGAGGGTAGCAGAGTTATTATAACTCTGGCAGAGCAGGTATTTTTTTTCCCAATTAAGGAAAGCAAATGGCGAAGCCAGCAGTAAAGCGTAGCTGGGTGCGTATGATTTAGCAATGTTTTTCACGCAGCTCACACGTGTCCACAGGCGTTAGGACGGACAGAGGCTGGACAAATAGATTTGTTTTCAGTTTTTTCCCACCAAAAGGCAGCACTGCGTATATTCAATGAACATGAGAAGTTTAATAACTGTGCTGTGTCCCTGCTTATGTGTCACAGAACGTGAGGGTAGCAGAGTTATTATAACTCTGGCAGAGCAGGTATTTTTTTTCCCAATTAAGGAAAGCAAATGGCGAAGCCAGCAGTAAAGCGTAGCTGGGTGCGTATGATTTAGCAATGTTTTTCACGCAGCTCACACGTGTCCACAGGCGTTAGGACGGACAGAGGCTGGACAAATAGATTTGTTTTCAGTTTTTTCCCACCAAAAGGCAGCACTGCGTATATTCAATGAACATGAGAAGTTTAATAACTGTGCTGTGTCCCTGCTTATGTGTCACAGAACGTGAGGGTAGCAGAGTTATTATAACTCTGGCAGAGCAGGTATTTTTTTTCCCAATTAAGGAAAGCAAATGGCGAAGCCAGCAGTAAAGCGTAGTTGGGTGCGTATGATTTAGCAATGTTTTTCACGCAGCTCACACGTGTCCACAGGCGTTAGGACGGATAGAGGCTGGACAAATAGATTTGTTTTCAGTTTTTTCCCACCAAAAGGCAGCACTGCGTATATTCAATGAACATGAGAAGTTTAATAACTGTGCTGTGTCCCTGCTTATGTGTCACAGAACGTGAGGGTAGCAGAGTTATTATAACTCTGGCAGAGCAGGTATTTTTTTTCCCAATTAAGGAAAGCAAATGGCGAAGCCAGCAGTAAAGCGTAGCTGGGTGCGTATGATTTAGCAATGTTTTTCACGCAGCTCACACGTGTCCACAGGCGTTAGGACGGACAGAGGCTGGACAAATAGATTTGTTTTCAGTTTTTTCCCACCAAAAGGCAGCACTGCGTATATTCAATGAACATGAGAAGTTTAATAACTGTGCTGTGTCCCTGCTTATGTGTCACAGAACGTGAGGGTAGCAGAGTTATTATAACTCTGGCAGAGCAGGTATTTTTTTTCCCAATTAAGGAAAGCAAATGGCGAAGCCAGCAGTAAAGCGTAGCTGGGTGCGTATGATTTAGCAATGTTTTTCACGCAGCTCACACGTGTCCACAGGCGTTAGGACGGACAGAGGCTGGACAAATAGATTTGTTTTCAGTTTTTTCCCACCAAAAGGCAGCACTGCGTATATTCAATGAACATGAGAAGTTTAATAACTGTGCTGTGTCCCTGCTTATGTGTCACAGAACGTGAGGGTAGCAGAGTTATTATAACTCTGGCAGAGCAGGTATTTTTTTTCCCAATTAAGGAAAGCAAATGGCGAAGCCAGCAGTAAAGCGTAGCTGGGTGCGTATGATTTAGCAATGTTTTTCACGCAGCTCACACGTGTCCACAGGCGTTAGGACGGACAGAGGCAGGACAAATAGAATTATTTTCACTTGTTTTACAAGCAAAAGGCAGCACTGCGTATATTCAATGAATAATAACTGTGTTGTGGCCCTGCCTATACAATTCTTTCCCTGCAGTATCAATGGAGGGTGGAATGCTCTGCAGAGGCGATTTTGAGAAGCCCAAAAAAAATGCAGCACAGCTAACAGCAGCCTGAACAGAACTGCACACGGATAAATATGGCCCTAGAAAGGACCGTTGAGGTTCTTGAAGGCTACACTCACTCCTAACACTCTCCCTGCCTATGCAGCACTTCTGTCCCTAATGCCAGGTGCAACGCTCTGCAAGGCCGATTTTGAGAAAAAAAAAAAATGCCACTGCTAACAGCAGCCAACACACAGCTATCAGTGGCCCTAATAAGGACCTTTGGGGGGTCTTGAAGCCTACACTAACTACCAATTCTTTCCCTACAGCAGCTCCGGTACAAACAGCACTGTCCCTCATCTAACTCACCAGGCATCTGAAGCGAGCCGCGGGAGGGGCCGACTTTTATATTAGGCGAACACCTGATCTTCCCAGCCACTCACAGCAGGGGGGTGGTATAGGGCTTGAACGTCACAGGGGGAAGTTGTAATGCCTTCCCTGTCTTTCAATTGGCCAGAAAAGCGCGCAAACGTCTCAGGGAAGTAAGTGAAAGTAACCAGAACACCGCATGGTGTTCGTTACGAATAACGAACATCCCGAACACCCTAATATTCGCACGAATATCAAGCTCGGACGAACGCGTTCGCTCATCTCTAATTATGACCAAAAAGTTCAACCCTGATCTAATCAGACCATAACATGTTCTCCAACATATTTTTTGTCAGACTTGATGTAGGTTTTGGCAAAACATAGCCAGACTTGATGTTTTCCTTTGTGAGAAAGGGCCTCTGTCTTGTCACCCTACCCCACAGCCCAGACATATGGAGAATAAAGGAGATTGCAGCTCCTTTAATATTGCTGTAGGTTTATTGGCAGTCTCTATGACTAATTTTGTTCTGGTTTTTCCGTCAATGTTTGAGGCACGTCCAGTCCTTCATAATGTCACTGTGTTGCCAAATGTAATTCACTTCTTGTTGACCATCTTCACTGTGTTTCATGGTATATGTAATGCCTATGAAGTTTTTTGGTATCCTTCTCCTGACTGATACTTTTCAACAATCAGATCCCTATGATGTGTTGTAAGTTTTTTACGGGCCATGGCTTTTGCTACAAAATGCAAGTAAGAAAATGTAAAGAAAATCCTACTAGATCAGCTGAACCTTATATAGACTTAATTAGAACCACTGTAAAAAATGACAGCCGTGTACTGACTACTATTTAACATGAGTTTAAATGTGATTGGCTAATTCTGAACACAACCACATCCCCAAATATAAGAGGGTGTTCACATTTGTGCAAACACATTATGTTAGTTTTTGTTATTTTTATTTTTCCACCCTAAATGATTTCAGCTTGTTTTTCAGTGGAATTTTACAGATAATGGGTCACATTGAAGGTGCAAATACATCACTGTTGGATTTTTTAACATGACAAAAACATGGCATTTTAACAGGGGTGTGTAGACTTTTTCCATAGACTATATATAATTGGAAAAATTAAAAGTTCAGAATGTTTGGGAATAGAAAATGAAAAATACAAAAAGGGCTGCAGCTGAAGAGGTTAAAATAAACGTGCAATTGTTACATTCATGCAGGTCTTATCTACCCAGCCTGCACAAGCAAACTAAAAAGGGTTCACTCCAAAACATAACTGTTCAATATGGACCACACTGACAAACATAAAAGGAAAAGTTATTCCTAGCAACTTTTGAGGGAGTGGATCCAAAAGGGCAACCATGCTGACAAAAATGGTTGTTAGGGCTCTGGGTGTGGACCCACTGTGCTAACCAACCAAACCTGGCTTTTAGACCAGACCTGGTATGGTTGGCAGCAAGGCAGGGAAAACTTAGATGGGTAACTTTCCCTTAGCTAAGTAGGACGATGGGAAGACCCCTGCCTATAAGCAAGGTAAACGTCCTGATAAGAACCTTGGGGCTGACAGGAAATAGGGACAGTGTACACAATGCACAGAACAGCACTGACTACCACAGAAATGGAAAGGATGCACAGACTCAAAAGAAATGGACAAACGCACACAGGCTAAAGCATAAGGCAAAGAACATACAAAATAAACAGATATAGTTACTGGCTGCAAACAATAAACAGTCCTGAGACAGGCGACCTAGATGTGCTGGGTGTCTGAAGCAAACACACATACATTCTGAGGCAAAGAGGGAGGCTCCCCTTAAATAGAAGGGTAATTGCTATTTAAGCTGTAGCTGGGCTGTGAGCACTGAGAGGTGTTAATTCCTTAATTGCTGGTAGAAAATAGAACAAAGAATATATTCAAGCAGAAGAAGCAGGACAATGCCAGCGCCTGCCCGGAATAGAAAGAGGGAGGCAGACGCAGGTAGCAGACCTAACAACTTACTTCTCGTATCTAAGGGCATGGTCTGTAACTAGATGGAAACTAGGAAAAAGAACAGAACTAGACAGATGTAAGATAAACCCCATAGGTACTTAACACACAGATGTCGCATGCACAACCTACACAACAAATAAGACATGGGTCCGGGCATCTGCACACCTACAGATAGAATGTGATTCGGGTGTCTACAGACAGAGGGGGATTCAGGCATCATCCCACCTATTGAAAAAAGAGGACACAAACAACAACAAAGATGAATTTCAATATGGATCAAGGCAAACACCAACAGAACATGGTGTCTAGACTCAAATATCAGCAAGTAGACTTCACCCATCAGACACAACATAGAGCTAGATTCACACACACCAGATTGGATCTAGGCAGGGGGCTGAACAACACCCACTATCATACAAACAGCTAGACTACAGAATGACCCACAACCAGGAATGGGTGTGACCAGGTTAAGTAGGGCTAAAGGGACAAACCGCACTGTGAAACAATCATGCCAAACTCCATAGAAGATGTTACAGCAGAGTGGAGAGGGAGGCTCTAGTGAGGTATTTCCAGAAGACAATATCACAGGAACCTATTGCACTGATAGGTAAGAGGCAAACAGCATAGCTTAAAGGGGTTGTCCCGCGGCAGCAAGTGGGTCTATACACTTCTGTATGGCCATAATAATGCACTTTGTAATGTACATTGTGCATTAATTATGAGCCATACAGAAGTTATAAAAAGTTTTTCACTTACCTGTTCCGTTGCTGGCGTCCCCGTCTCCATGGTTGCCGTCTAATTTTCGCCGTCTAATGGCCAAATTAGACGCGCTTGCGCAGTCCGGGTCTTCTGCTGTTCTCTATGGGGCTCCGTGTAGCTCCGTGTAGCTCCGCCCCGTCACGTGCCGATTCCAGCCAATCAGGAGGCTGGAATCGGCAATGGACCGCACAGAAGAGCTGCGGTCCACGGAGGGAGAAGACCCCGGCGGCCATCTTCAACCGGTAAGTATAGAAGTCACCGGAGCGCGGGGATTCAGGTAAGCGCTGTGCTGTTCTTTTTTTAAGTCCCTGCATCGGGGTTGTCTCGCGCCGAACGGGGGGGGGGGTTGAAAAAAAAAAAAACCCGTTTCGCCGCGGGACAACCCCTTTAAGTCATAGGCATGTGAACGAGGCTGATGTAATAATACCCTAGTTCCACTACATGTTATGGATAAAACACTGTAACAATAATTTATAAATCAGGCAAATGAAAGCCCTGTATGTCTTGAAAATAACAAAAGTAAAAATAGTTATGATATACAAAGCATTTGCAAAGATATCATCATTTACCGCAGTGCTTACCAGAACTTCGAAATGTGACCAGAACAGAAAGAAGTATCAATGACTCTTGGTCATAAAAGGGTTAACCTAAATAATGTATATTTTCTACATTATCCCATTAACACTACAGGATGTACAGTTACATCCTGCAACTTCGGGGTATGTATGAAGGGAGATCACGGGGCGATCTCCCTTCATACCTCATGGATGCCAGCAATTTCACACAGCCAAAATCTACCCACAACAGCTCTGATATGCCGCACGGCTGCTCTAGCTGTTAACTCTTTAAATGCTGCAGTCAATTCTGACAGCAGAATTTTAATCCCCCAATCGATCTTCGGGGGTCCCGTACCACCCCCCGCAATGAGATCGTGGGTTGCCGTGCAGATGTTATGGCAGCCGGGGGCCTATGGCATGGCTTGATAGAATACCTGTAGGACTGCGGTGTAATGTAATGCTATGGAAATACATTATACTGCAGCAGCGATCAAAGCTGTTCTTGTCCCCTCTAGGAACTAAAAAAAAGTTAAAATAAGTTTTAAAAAGTTTTACTAATTATTTAAAAAAATAAAAGGTAATAAAAGTTAAAAAAAAATAACTTTTGCCATATTTCTAATAACATACCAAACATATTTGGTATCTCTGCGTCCGTAAAAGTCTGATCTATCAAAGTAATGCATTACTTACCCCGCACGGTGAACGTCGTAAAAAAAGAAGAGAGAATTGTGCTTTTTTGGTTATCCCGTCCCTGAAAATGCAATAAAAAGCGATCAAAAAGTTTTATGTATTAAAAGCACCGAACGTCCCGCACAAAAAAAGCCCTCGCATAACTATGTTGACAAAAAAATAAAAAAGTTGTTGCGGTCAGAAGATGGCGACAGAAAATAATTCCAAAAAACTAAATATCTTTGAAAAAAAAAAGTAGTACAGCAAAAACTATATGGTATCAAAGTAATCATACTGACCTATAGAATAAAGTTATAATGTCATTTTTGGTGCAGTGTGTATGCCGTAGAAAGAAGATACACTCAAAGATGGCTGAATCTTGGGGTTTTTTTTCCATTTCACTCCACTAGAATTTGTTTTAAGGTTTTTTAGTACATTATATGGTATATTTAATAGTACCATTAAAAAAATACAACTGGTCCCGCAAAAATAAGCCTTCATACAGTGGCGTCGATGGATAAATAAAATAGTTATCATTTTTTAAAAGAGGGGAGGGGGAAAAAGTGCCATGTTCTTAGGGGTTTAAATTTCTGTTTTGTGACAATAATTCTACAATGAAACAAAGGTGTCGGTCAACACAAAAATCCTTAAATTTGCTCAAAATTACTTCATGAAATATTTCAATATACTGTAAAATAAATAATCCTGATCCTTAGGGGGGCTTTAGACGAGCGTGTTTTTGAGCGTGCATAGGTCTATTACAAGCAATGCATTCCCTATGGTGTGTTGACATGTCCGTGTTTTACAGGTGCATGCCTGTAAAGATAGGACATGCGTGCATGATAGGAAATGCTGCTGCCGGCGGCTCCATTGAAGACAATGGTCTGCCGACACCCCGTAATTGTTTTTCAGGGAAGGGCTTTAAATGTAAGCCCTTCCCTGAAAAACAAGAATTTTACATGTAAAAAAAACAACTTACCTGTCCACCGCTGCCGTGTTCCCGCAGGGATGAAGAACACATCTGCTGCATGCGACAGATGCTTTCTTCATCCCTGCGTAGAAAAAAAATTCCCTGCTGCACCCACCACATCTGTGGCAGATGCAGCAAAGGAATTCTATATTCCCGCGGGGATGAAGATAACATCTGCCGCATGCGGCAGATGTGTTATTTATGCCAGTGGAAAATAAACAATACCCTGCTGCACCTGCCACATCTGTGACAGATGCAGCAAAGGAATTCTTCATCCCTGCAGTGAATAAAGAATTCCCTACCACAGCTATCACAGATTACAGCTGCGGTAGCGGATCCAGCTCCCAGCACCCAGTAATTGTTTTTCAGGGAAGGGCTTTAAGTATAAGCCCTTCCCTGAAAAACAAGGCAAAATAGTGTAAAAAATAATAAACACCACATACTAATCTCCCTTCAGGTGCCGGGGCTCAGCCACGTCCTCACAGCGCTGTCCCGGGTCAGCAATCATTTCAGCCAATCACAGCCAATCACAGGCAGCTCTCGCTGAATGAATGACAGGTGAGAGCTGCCTGTGATTGGCTGAGCACCTCACAAGCAGCTCTTTTAGCAGGCGGGGATTTTAAATCCCCGCCTGCTGAAAGAACTGCATTGCCAAGTCGGGGACAGCAGGTGGGCAGATTTGGCAGGTGCAGCAGGGAATTCTTTTCCCATGCGGGTATGAAGAAAACATCTGCTGCATGCGGCACATGTGTTCATTATCCCTGCGGGAACATGGCAGCGGCGGACAGGTAAGGTTTCTTTTTGTTTTTTGGGGTTTTTTTACACTCTAATTCTTGTTTTTCAGGAAAGGGTTTATATGTAAAGCCCTTCCCTAAAAAACAATTACGGTGTGGATGCAGACCATTGCCTTCAATGGAGCCGTTGGCAGTAGCCGTGGCTCCATTGAAGGCAATGCATGGACCTGCATTCACGCGTGTTTTTGCGCGTACATGGGTGCGTACTTATGTACGCACAAAAACACACTCATGTGAAGCCACCCTTAGAGAGAATCTGTCAGCTTGACACTGCTTCCAGACAGCAGTCATCGTGTTATAGAGCAGGAGGAGCTGAGCAGATTGATAAATAGTTTTATGGGGAAAGATTCAGTATAACTTGTGTTTTATTAATTTATCTGTGCCTCTTCTGAGCTGAACAGTCTAATGGGTGGTCCTATCCATGATTGACAGCTAACACTGCATATACAGTCATACACAGATAGCTGTCAATCACTGATAAGACCGCCCATAAAATTATATATCAATCTGCTCAGCGTGTTCTGTTCTATAACATGATCCCTGCATTTTGGACAGCATGTTCGAGCAGACATAAGGAGTTGTCCAGGGTAAAAAAAAGTGGCTGCTTTCTCTGAAACACAATGCCACCCTTGTCCATAGGGTTGTGTGTAGTATTGCAGCTCAGCTCCATTGAAGTGAATGGCAACTAAATTGCAATACCAGACACAACCCATAGACAAGGTTGGTGCACAATTTTAAGAAAGTAGACATATTTCTAACCCTGGACAACCCCTTTAAGCCAAATTAATTCTGGAGGTCCTGAAAAGTCTTAAGACCATCATCTCTTACAAAATCAATTAAAAATCTTACAAATTTTACTATTGTTGACTTTAAAAAAAACAAATTTTTGTTCTCTGAAATTGAGTGCTTTTTGTACAAATTTAAATATTTCTCATTTTCACATCAGATAAAATAGAGAAAAGTCCAAGTTCCCATTTCCTGCTTCCAGGACAAACTACAGATCCCCATACTAAGCTTTCTGCTAAAGTTTTGGAACTTCATTTGCTATACATGTCAATTTTCCTTCAGTTTTTGAAGTTGGAAAAATAGTATAATAAGAGTACAATAACAGTGCTAGTCTTAGTTTTACAGGCAGTAGCTAAGGTTTGAAAAGGGAGACAAAAGAAATGTGAAAGAGTATATAGGATAAGCTGCAGGAGCTGGTACAAGAGAGCATATAGATAAGCAATAGCAATAGACAGTTTAAAAGTCTCCTCATCTGTTAGCCAGGGCAGAAAGAGCATATTGCACTCTGGAGGACCTGGCATGTCCATGCATTATATGGACAGCCCATTGATTTCAATTAACACCATGCAATGCTTTATTGCTGCCAGATTTACACAAGGAGTACAAATGATTGCTGTAGGTCTATGCAATAGTACATCCAATTATCAGTTTCTTATCAGGGGACTTTCTAACAGTGTCTACAGAAAATTATAAAGCAAGACATATTTTCCTTTTACAAAAAAACCCCAAATCTCTAGACATAGGGTTAATTCTTGCTGAAATGAACCGTTTAAATTACTCTATTCATTTTAATTTTCAATAACATCAGGGCTTGCATTGGGGGTGGCCAGGAGGGTCAAATTCCAGCCCCTCAATTTCCAAAGGACCACTGTATGGTAGTATTGGACAGTATTATATGAACACAGTATTAGCATAGTTTTGCCATATTTGATGGATACTTACCATTGCATATGAGGAATTCCTCATAAGACCTGCTGTTTTGGAGATGCTCCGACCTGGTCATCAGCCATCATAATTTGAGTCTTGTAAAAGTCTCACACACCTTTACACTTACCCATTTCCTCTTTCCAAGTCATCAACTTTAAAAAGTGATCATTCACTTGCTGCCTACTATATTCCACGCCTTGATAAGTGCCATTCTAATAAGATAATGGATGTTATTGACTTCACCTGTCCGTGGTCCTAATCTTATGGCTGCTCAGTGTATGATAGTATTATATAGGTGCTGTAAATTAGCATTATATTGGAATAAATATTTGGATACTGTATAACAGTAGTATTTAACCATTGCTTAGTTGTATTATTTGCATACTGATTAGGAGTATTGTGTGGTCAGTGTGTAAGTAATATTTGGCAATGTATGGAGGTTTCATGGCATAAAAATTCAAGTGCATACAGTAAGTATGTTTGTTTATGCATTTAAAGATCTCTATGCAGGATTTGAAATAGTAAAAAAATATGGTAGGCAAGGAAGTTTTTGCACAGGACTTCATTACAACATTCTTGTTGTTGCTGGTGGTGCATCCAGTGTACAGTGATCAGGGAGGTCTGGGACAATTCAGACATCTTGCTAAATTGCTCCTTATTTCCTCTGCTTGGCACAACAAAAGCCTGCACTCTAAGATCACTTCTCATATTATGCAGAGGCTTTTCTATTTGCTATGAAAATTGCAAATATGGCACACATGGCACAAAAAATGAACAAATACTCAGCTAAAGCAGTGACCTGCATACTGGGAAGTGGACTCACACACAGTCATAACATAAGGATTGACAAATGACCCAAACACTCACCTTGCATACCTGCACACATAACAGATGGAATTGCTATAAAAGTATGAGGTATTAGTTTGTAGATTGACCAAGTCACTTAAGCACACGAGCCCAAACTTAAAGGGTCTTTGTTGTCTTGTGGGTTCCTACTCCAACAAGACAACATCTTCCAGAACCCTGCCTGCAAGCAGGGCGATCTCCCCGATAAGGGCGGCCCCGCACTGGAACCTAAGGGCCTAACTATCCCAGAGATGATACATGATCGAGCAGGACAGGACACAGTTCACACAAACACACTAGGGCTAGCATGCAGCAAAGAACACCATTAACACTGAACATGCCTGTTCCCACCCAATATCCGGCCACCTGCACAGACACTGAACACAACACAGTTCACACACCTATACACTGAACACATATAACAGGCATGCAGGAAAACCAAACCCTAGAGAGGAGGAATACCAGCTTCCTCGAGCAGAGGGACTGATATATATATGTAGTAGACCCATGGGGATTGGCTGGCAGGAGAAACTCCACACCCAGCCAGCTCAATTATCCCTCACCTATGAAGGTGTGCTCCTGCAAGCCTGTAGAACCACAGATCTCAATAGCACACACCTAACAATATATTTAGCCTTCTTGCTGTAGTATGTGACCTTCACTAGCATCTTTATGCTTAATACAACTTCTTATCAAAGCCACACTGAGCAGATTTATACAGGATGGACTGCAGATGCACCAAGAGATCTGAGTAAACACAAATGAAAGCAAAATAACATAATGACTTAAACTTGCTCAAGTTTTTTATTGACTGTGGATGTTGTCTTAAAGTGGAGCCATACTTTAAGAAACAACATCTACATTATTCATTTAAATAGGTACAATTACTGCAAAATTGCTCTAAATTAAGACACCGCTATTTGGGCAAATGTTAACTTTGGATCACATCATCTTTAATGGGTCCAAATCAGAACTTGTCTAGGCCAATCCAAAGACTTTATTCTATCTATTTAACAAGCACAAATGGGATCTTTGCTGTGTACAAAGTTCCACTTTAAAGTCATCTATTCAAAGCACATATACAATTTTGAAGAGCATAGATGTACGTCTTAGGGTGGGGTCACACGAGCGTGTTTTTCTGCGTGCATATGCACACACAAAAACACGCTTGTATTTACAACAATGCATTCCATATGGTGTGTTCACATGTCTGTACTTTGCAGGTGCGTGCCTACAAAGATAGGACATGCGTGCATGATAGGGAAAACAATGCTCTGCCGGCCTCCTGCATTCTTTTTCAGGGAAGGGCTTTACATATAAGCCACTTCCGGAAAAAGAAACATTTTAGTGTAAAAAAAAAAAGTTTTAAAAAATTACCTCTCCGCTGCTGCCATGTCCCATGGGGATGAAGAACACATCTGCCGCTGGCAGATGTTTCCTGCATCCCCGCAAGGAAAAAGAATTCCCTGCTGCACCTGCCACATCTGTGACAGATGCAGCAGAGGAATTCTAAATCCCTGCGGGGAATAAAGGATTCCCTACCGCAGTTGTCACACATGACAGCTGCGGTGGAGGATCCTGCTGCTGGCACCCCTGAAATGTTTTTCAGGGAAGGGCTTTAAATATAAGCTCTTCCCTGAAAAACAAAAAAAAGTATTCATAAGCCCTTCCCTGAAAAGCCATTTAAAAAGTGTAAAAAAAAAAAAAAAATCAATACTCATCTGCCAGCGCTCAGCCAATCACAATCAGAGCTACCAGCAGGCGGTGGTTTTAAATCCCCAGCTGCTGATAGCCCAGAACTACAGAGCCGGAGACAGCGGCAGAAGTCGCCGCTGAGTCCTGGCAGGTGAGTATTTTTTTTTGTACACTATTTTAAATGGTTTTTCAGGGAAGGGCTTATGAAGCCCTTCCCTGAAAAGCCATTAACAGGGATGCCGGCAGCAGGATTCTCTACCACAGCTGTCATGTGTGACAGCTGCGGTTGAGAATTGAACAATTCCTCTGCTGCATCTGCCACAGATGTAGCAGCAGGGAATTCTTTTAACTAGCGGGGGTGAAGAAAACATCTGCTGCATGTGACAGATGTGCTCTTTATGCCCACGGGGGTCCCGGCAGCGGCAGAGAGGTAAGGTTTTTTTGGGGGGGGGGTTTACACTAAAAGTATATATGTAAAGCCCTTCCCTGAAAAAGAATGCAGGGGTGCCAGCAGACCATTGTTTTCAACGGAGCCGCCGGCAGCAGCCGCGGCTCCATTAACGACAAGCACGCAGCTGTGTTCATGCGTGTTTTTGCTCGTACCTAGGTACGCACATATGTACGCACCTAAGTACACACAAAAAAACGCTCGTGTGTACCCACCCTTAGATAGCAATGATCTCCATTTCTTATGGTAAAGTCATGATAAATGGTAACCTTAGCTGCTCCTTGTGTCTACTATTATTTTCCATTCTTCTCTATGCTTTAGATAAATTAGATATCTTTGGCTAACAAGAAGCTTTTGAGGCTACTTAGACCGCTTCATCGGGTTTATATAACAAAATATATCTGAAGAAACATATGCACAAAAGAGCAGATAAAAAATAAAAATAAATATATATATATATATATATATATATATATATATATATTATAAATATATATAAATATATATATATATATATATATATATATATATATATATACACACACACACACGTGTGTAGATTTTGGGAGATTTTATTAAAAGGTCTGATGAAGGGACCCAAATAGCTTCAAAGTTATATCTGCTTCTAAGCTACTATTATCTAACAGGCATCCAACAAACTAATCAGCTTCTATTTTCTCATTATTGGTCGCTATAAACAATACCTGAAATTGATAGGTAGTCAGAAATTTGCAATGTTGTAACCATTATGTAAATCTTTTTGTTACATCAATTCTGTCTAAAATACCCCTTATTACACTTTTAGGCCTTAGTCAGACGGGCGTTTTTTCGCGCGATTTGCGCATGCGTCCGGCGATTTTATAAAACCATTGCTCTGCAATGGTATCGGACACATGAGCGCTTTTTATGCGCTCGTCCGATAAATTATAGAACAGAAATCGCAGATAGCACCTATCTGCGATTCTTGTTCTCTTCTCTATATGCGCTCAATTGGGCCAGCGGCAGCAGCGCCGACCCCATTGAGAGCATATACTAGACAAATCATTCTTCTCTGCCACAGCTGTAACAGCTGTGGCAGAGAAGAACGATGTTTGCCCATTGAATTCAATGGAGCCGGCAATACAGCCGGCTCCATTGAAAGCAATGGGCTGCCGGCGAGCGCAGGATGAATTGTCGGGAAGGGCTTAAATATATAAGCCCTTCCCTGCAATTCATCCAAAAATGTGTAAAAATATATATATACTCACCTTGTCCCGGCAGACGGAGTTCAGCGCGGCCGGCCTGCAGTGGGTGTGAAGGGGGTGTGAGTCAGACCTGCCCCTGATTGGCTCAGCGCTGGGCTCCATTGAATTCAATGCGCTGGACAGCTCCGGCCCGTTTCTAATGAAACTCGGCTAGGAGCAGATTTTTCGGGCGATTTTTTTTTTTGGCACCGGTCACATGATTTGCGGATGCGCATCCGTCATGCGATCCGCAAATCGCGCGAAAAAACGCCCGTGTGACTAAGGCCTTAGTTATTTGATTTAATTTTAGGTTTATTGCTCCAACCTAAAAAGCAATGGGAAAGTGATTGCTCTATGTTTGCCATATTTTTTCCTTATAATTCAAAGAGGATGCAGCAAAATAACTTTTACTTCCCATTGTAAAAATTGCCTCCATTAATTATACACTTGCAATCTTGAGTTTTAGAACATGATTAGAAAGTTCAACAAAACATACCCGAAAAATATACAACAGAGTTATGTCAATTTAAAAAAATGGTTCATATTTATTATTTTTTATAAGAATGTTTTGCATATGCCCATATTTCATAATTTATTCCAGCAGAAAAATTGTAATTGAGCAACAGTAGAATTTCGGATTATGTATAAGTGGCATTATGCTAATACTTAGTCAAATAGATAGAAAACAAGTCAATTAATGTATACATATTTATCACTTCAATATTTTTGGAGTAAAATAAAGTGAAATGATGAGATCATTATGTTCAGATATGAAATATACAGTAATAATATTTGCAGAAAGTTTATATGTAACATCTTGAAATTATACAACATTTCTCAGAGCAAATCATAAATATAAAATTGATGATATAGCAGTGATATTTTTACAGCTTTAACAGTTACAGCACCCCAGTGCGACTTCCAATCATCACTGCTTGCAGGAATTAATTCCAAAAAGAAAAGTTATTTAAGTCCTTATAAGTTTCCTATTTGCACAATGAGTGCCAGGATTGCTAACATTCACAAAGTAGATAATAGCTCTATAATGGCATGACGATTAAACCCAGAGCTGAAACTGTTACGGATTCTTGCCTTTTACATTACCATAGAGGAAACAATTTTGTTGTGCCATACATCTATACCAGTATAATTATGTACTTTCCTTCACATCTCCCAAAAGCAATCATGGGCATTAGCTGTGGTTGGAGATATGCGCTCAAGAATGACTATCTTTATTAAACAGGAAATGTCACTTTGGATAGACGGGTGTGTGTTAAACTCTTTTTAATGTGGCACAACTGTACTGAATCACACATCCCTTTTCTTTTTTGTATACATTCTTTTTGAAAGTTGTCACTTGGAAAAAGTTGTCTCTTTTAGTTAAGAAATATTAATGGAAACATGGATTAAGCCTATTGTTACATTAAAACAAAGCTTTAAAAAATTTATTGAAATTACCAGTTGATTTAAAAGTCCTAAATAGTGGTTATAGAGTCATCAATGAAACACATAATACACTGGTGGAAATTAAAAAATATTGCACCCAGAGAGAGTTGCAGAAAACTTATGAAACTTGGACCAAAGTATCTCTATATGAAGGGTATTGAATAAATAAGACTGGATGAAGCACATGTATTAGTATGCAAATTATGGGGCCCTGTGTTATGCAAAATGCTACACTGTTTTAGCTTATAAGTCATAAAGTGTTTTATGTTAGAAGGTCTTTTTTGGTCCACAGATTGTCAGTGACCAAGTATGGTAAATGGTAGAGTTTGAGCTCCATACACTCAAATGTCTAACTTTTGAAAGGTCGGCTAGCATGTTTGAAATTTCATGTTGTGAAATTGCCAGATCGACTGTCCATAGTGCAATATTTAAGGGATTGAGGAAGACTCCAGTACTTGGAGAACTTCACAATGCCACGTGAAGGCTGCTAAATTGTGCCAATGATAGTGGCTGGTGGACAGGCTACTGCAGTACAGTTGCAAGCAGTGGTTGGAGTTACCTCACAAACAATTTTAAACCGTTTGCTTGAAGCTGGGTTGCATTCTTGGGCCTCCATGCAGTGTGTTACATTAATCAGATTTCACTGCGAGCAACCTAGTGTACTGCTATATGCAATTGGACACATGAATGAATAACAGTTGTACTTAGTGCTGAGACTGATTCTGTCTGGGGCAAAACGATAATTGTCAATGTATCCATGAACGTTTTTAGAGAAAGAGCCCTCCTCCTGTGATTTCAGAGCACCACACAAGTCCTACCCCTGGAGTCATTGTTTTGGGGACAATCAGTTTTGACAACAAGACTGAGTTGGTAGGTATTGAACAGACAATGACTGCCCCCAGAGTCAGGATCATGGATTGGCCCACGCAATCCCCAGATTTGTCCCCAATAGAGCATGTCTGGGATGCCATGACATACTAAGTCACATCAGATGAGGAAAAAGAAAAACTATGTTATAGAGGGGTGAATGTGATGCAACCTTCAGGCGTGGTATAAATTCTTGAGATTAGGTATTTTGTTGAAAGAATTCTGTGTCGGATACACGGTCAGCATCTTTAGATGTGTAACCCTAGTAAATACTGAGGAAGTGGTCCCCATACCTCGAAACACATATACAAGCTGGTTTTATTAATAAACTGAGAAAGTTTTGGCAAAATAACTAATCTCAAGAATTTATATCACATCTGCTGGTTGCGCTACATTCACCCCTCCATAAGATAGATTTTCTTTTTCCTCTTTTGGTTGTTCTATACGTTTACCCATTGGCTATAACGTCACTTAGGGTGGACTGCATCTTCCATAAGCAAGAAGACTCTTGCACCTCAACTAAGCTTCCTACTTCCATTCTCATCACATTTCTTTTCCACCGGAGTTGCTACACCTTTTTCCTTCCATTATTCTGCACTATGTGATATGGCCACCCATCGCAAACTGTACAAGTCACTGCACAAATCATGTAGGTATTGTCGCGGAACCTTCCTTTGCGGAACCACGGCTTACTCAATTTGGAATGTTTACACCCTTCCATATTAATTCTGAATTGATAATGCGCATAAGAAGTTTCCACACTGACACGAGGTTCAGCATGCATAGCTTCCTCAATTCTAACTTTAATGATCGGCGTGTAGCCTATTTTAAGAGTTTAACAACTCCACCCATCTGGGCAGGTCAAAGATTACATAGATACAACGTATTGTTTAATTATTGGATAAGCATCTTGCAATTCTTCCATCCTCCGGTCATCTGTGATTGGCCATCAGGTGGTGGATGAAATGAGTGGGTTGTCTTGGAGCCACGTGTGGTTCCTTCGATATGATTGGATGTTACATCATGAACTATAAATTGCACAAACCTCCCATGTTATTTGCATACGTTTCCAGTAAAAGTGCTTGGGTAATTTCTGCGGTGGCTGTTTCAGACTGTGGTTGTCCGTCTGAGTTATACTGTCCTCCAAAATTGCAAAACAGATGGAAAATGTAACGTGTTTATACTATATATTATCTTGTCAGCGTTTTGAGTACAGAAGTTTCATGTTGGCTTCCCCATGTCAGCAGAGTTACAAAACAGATATTTTCATATGAGTGGAAGTACCTATTGCATAACAGTAAGAACATTATATTTGTAGCAAGACAGAAAGCAAATATGTATACAGAATGTTAAATTGACAACTGTCTACTGCCAAGGCCCACCGATCCAAAATATAGAAATACTGGACTTCCACCACAGACCCCCCTTGAAACTATCTGTTTCACTAAACTCGCCCTGCTCCGTCCCACCCCAATCCCCCACCGCTGACCCTAGACTCGCATTGTGTTGTCCACTGGAGCTATTGCTGTCATGGGGGTATAGGATGGTTCGACATCATCATATTCTGGATCCATGATGACGACGTTTGCGCTGACAGTGGGCTTTTTGTTGGACGTCGTAGTGGGACAGGTGGACCAGGCAGTCATCAGGGTCGGAATACACTGTATGCAACAACAAACAGAAATTAGGATGACTATAAAGGTGACAAATATAATCAGGTTAGGAGAGGTGCGACTTTCACTATTTCAGGTAAACACTGCATAACTTGTATAGAACCCCGCCTTCTTGACGTTACCTCGATTCATCAACAAGAGTGCAAAATCAGGACTATCTAATAACTGATCAACATGACTGAACCCCTGTCTTATTAGTACGTGCATTATCATATATATTAGTCTGGAAGGAAAGAGCTACAAGCTGATTATTCCCACTTCCCTTTTCCAGAGGCGGCAAGGTAACAGGACCAGGGGCGTTGTAACACCGGTATGTTGCGTGGACATAAGCAGAGTGCACTGCAGATAAAATAAAGCAAAATCTTAGCGAAAACCTATCACAGTGTTCTAAATACACAATGTTTTAAAACTTATTTTTCTATATTTTTTCCTTCTCCCGTTAGGTACCTTACTGAGGAAAACAGACTAAGGTTAGCTCTTTTTAGTTAGTGCGGTCAGCTTCTTAATGGCAACTGCGTCTTTACCTGCGGGTCACGTTTTGTCTGGGATGTAGGTACAAGTCTCCCCTATCATCTTACAGACACTCCCTTTTTTGGCTAAAATCGTACCTAGTGCCATTCTATTTTGAAAAGTCATAGTCGAGGTAGGTCCTATTGGTCGACTAGTCCCTATAAGGCGTCTCTAGTATAATTTATAAACCGCTGTTAATTATAATAAACATAATTAATCCAGTCAACATTTATTTACCCTAATGATCGGGAAAATGGACTTGAATCTAGTTTTAACTTGATTTTTTAAAACTTGTCAGGTACCCCCCTTGGCTATTCTATGATGTCAATGTATACGTGTAGATCAAAACTACCACCAGGGGTCTCTCTTCTCGCTCTAGCATAATGTTACAATACTAGTAGCGTGCACAGGTACACACGGCGTGGGACTCCCTAATCTTCACCCACACCAATGTCCCTCCTGGAGATAGTCCTAATGGTGAACACGTCCAGGTCGCCTCACCCTTGCGTCAGGGTTTCCCACTGCCCGTAAGTCCCTACTCCTAGGAGGGGGGGGATCCCTACCTCACCTCAGAGGGAGGCCATGGATTCCCTGGGCTCATTTCCGGGCATCCATACCCTCTATCTGTACAAGTTAACACCCCACAGGGTGTGCCCTCGCCGGAACCTAAGGTCTTCTGCACTATCCCTTGGCAAATGGGAATTCCACTGACAATCCATCTTAGGAGATCGGGGCAGGCACAGTACTAGTACATTTCTCCTTTTCTTTGGTAGCGTATGTGGTTGGCATTATCGGAACTGGCTCTTCATCTTTTTTAAACAAGGGAAATATTGATGAGTTCCCCAAAAATCTCCCTCTACCCTGCCTAATTGCCTGGCAGGTGTAGTTTCCAGGGTAGTCAGTAATACTCTCTCCGGTGCAAAACACTTAAGTAGTTATAGAGTATTCCTTCTTCCATTTCTCACGGACAGTGTAATTAGCGGAAATGTTCGTGAAGAGACTAATAAACCACTCTTCAGCATCTACAGGGAGATCTAGGGGGACCATCCCCGAGTGTAGTCGGGCACTACCGCACACGCAACAGTTAGACTTGTTGCTCCTGTTAGCATTGTACCTCATCAACTCCAACCAGAGATTCTGGTCAGAGTAGCCAGTCGCTACTGTCAAGGTGTCCTCAAAAGGTAGGGTCGGCTATGATCATCATGTTCGTCAAGGTCTTTATCTTACGGCGGAGGGGGTTAATTATGGGCATGGGACTAAGTGAAGGCTTCCATTCGGCTGCATCTACCATACCCCTTATTTTAAACTTCCCTAAGGGACCTGTCCTCCCGTACCGGTATGTCCCCAGACTGTAAGTCCCCCCGTCCCCCGGGCTTGGATCTCCCATGGTTAATGTAAAAACCGCATTAAAACCAAGCAACATTCTAAGTTCAAGACACGGAACCACAGTACAATAGTCGAAGGAATATGCGGCTACTTGAGCATTGAACGAGTTATACTAGAAGGTAACCATACCCCCATATTCTTCCGACTAAGGATTCCAGTTGCCACCCTCCTCTCTCACTAGCCCTATCCAGAGTAATGTCCTTGGCACAACTAAGACTGGTCTCCCGGATCTGAAGCTTTCTTACAGTATGAAGCATGGATGGATCCATGTAAGTCTTTCGGCTAGTTTCACAGCTGTGGCAGTAGTCAGAAGCACCTGGTAGGGGCCATCAAATCGGGGCTCAAGAGGGTGCTTCCTGGGGAACTTCTTGATGCGCACCCAATCCCCAGGCTGCAAGATATGTGTCCCAGTGTCTGCCTCTGAGTCTGGAAGAGAACACCTGTGTACCTTCGTTTACCTCATTCCCTTCCGGTACCCTGTATCTGCAGATTACCTCATTCATGAGCTTCTGTGTGGTTATCTGCTCATTTACCTTAGTATCAGGGTGGGCCTCCAACCTGAAAAAGACTCAAGCAACAACAAGCACATGTTCATACTCCCCAACAGGTGTGAGCTGAATGTGGTCAAATTGGCAATCCCTGAAATGGGTAGAGTGGTCAAGGCAAGTGTTATATGGCCACCTTACTTCTGTCCGGACTCGCATATGGCAAAGATCATGCTAACTGGACAAATGATGCAGCAGCTACAGAGAACCCAGGTGTCACCCATTCTTGTTCAGTGTCGCCGTCATCGCTGCTTTTGATTCCGTGTACCAGTTGGGCCATCATGGGGAACAGGGACCTCTGTAGGCAAGTTCTGTTGATTGTTCGCCATACGCCGTCCTGTTCTGTCGCTCCCGTCTTTTAGCCCATCTGCTTTCTTTCCTCGTTGACTTGTAACTGTAAAGTCCTTGACATATCAAAGTCCAAAGTTTTTATCAAAGTCCAAAGTTTTTATCAAAGTCCAAAGGTTTTATCCAAGTCCAAAGGTTTTATCAAAGTCCAAAGGTTTTATCAAAGTCCAAAGGTTTTATCAAAGTCCAAAGTTTTTATCACTGACTCATGCTGTCAGTATCTATTCTTCTTTCTTCCACGGCTTGAGGGCCGCTGCCTTTGCTGTGTTGTCGGCGAGGGTGTCATCTCTCGCTTCTCCGTTGTAGAAATCGGTGTGGATTCTCCATTGCCAGGTAGTAGTAGTAGGGTCTCCATGAGACTCTGCACCGCTGCACCATTCTTAATTGGCTGTCCTACTGAGATAACAAGCTGTCTGGCCTTCCATATTGGGCCATAATCATGAGCTATGCCAAATGCATTCCAGGAGTCAGTGTAAAAAGTTGCCGACTTACCTTCTACCACTCCACACGCCTCAGTGAGGGCCTCCGGTTCCGCTTCTTGCCCTGAGACATGCGGAGGCAGAGCTTCTGCGTTTAGGACATCTTGTTGTGTGACCTCTGCATATCTGGTTCGGAATCATCAATCCTCACCCTGATACCATCTACAAAAGAAAACTCAAAATATGCATCATTAACAGTGTGTACATCACTACAATAGTGTCAGAATCTTGCTGCACAGAATTTTTAAATAATTTAAAAAAAATAGCTGATCTGCCATACTCAGATCACCTATGCCTCCCCTCCCCCAGGAATACCTGATTAAAAGAAGAGTAGCCGGGTTCAAGGTATTACAACATTGGGAAGCTCAGAGCAATATTGGGGGAGGCATGGAAAGAGCACATTGTAGCCGGATCTAATAGGCCAGAGATAAGTGCTTGGGTTGCACTTGCATGAGTATGTTCTGGGTGTCATTTGGGGTGTGGACCACTAGGGGGTAGTCCAATACCAACATAGAAGATTTGTCAGCCCAGAAAGGTGCGGAATTTGGCAACGGGTGTATGTACAGGTATGGCCTGCAGAACTTGGTTAGTCTTTGGAGGCCTCCAGGCCTTACAGCCTTCTCCAAGAGAAATTAACAGTGAAATTGTGGCCGGTTGGCAGTTTTTCCAAAGCATCAGCACACAGCACCTGATCTGCGTGGCTGACCCTTCACCCCTTTTTTTTTTTTTTTTTTAAACTAGGGGGATACTGTTTGACCCAGGGGTGTGTATCTGGGTCTCGTATATATTATCATGGTGGGTATATTCAATTTCCCTATGCCTGTCTTGTGGGTGTCCCATAATTTGTCAGGAACCGTGGAAAGCTGAGTTTGGGACAGGAGAAAAAACAAAACTTTTTCTTCTGGCTATCTATGATTCTTACCCCCTCCTTGGATAAGAGACGTGTTCTTGCATCATCTAGCTCCACCCCTCTGAGTGTGGCTAATCACTTACTTCCTTATTCCCTCATTCAATGTTAGCAGTCCTCAGACACACATCGCAACTCAATAAAGATAAAGTCTTATGCACCACACAATTTAGATTTTACAAATTACGGGTCAATCTGCCCCGTTCCTCCTGTGGATACCTGGCCTTATCGTTACCTGCTTGTTTCCTATTCCTTGGCTTCTCTACCGTTTCTCTACAGTTTCTCTTACTCCCTGTAGTTTATTTATTTATTTTATATTGTCTGTGAATATACGTTACTTGTGCTGGGACTACAGGGCAAGTAACTTCCTCTTTTTAAGTCTCTCGCTCATGTGACAGCCCAGCGACAGGATTATTAGGGAGAACGGCTAATTTTTACTTTTACAACAGTTTTTGTCCCAGACTTCCGGTGACCGGGCAGATGCAGTCTTAGATGCCGGGCATCTCCATCTGATTGGTAATGTACTGCAATTCTCTCTATTCACTAAACTGTATTGAACGCTGGTGTCTTTGGCGTGTGTTAATACAGACGCCATTGCAGCCCACCTTCTCTTCCTCTTTTCTGACACTCAGGGAAATTCTAACGTCTAATGCATAAATTACATATATTATGTTGTAACTTTACTGTCACAGCGGTGACCACCTAACATTGTATGTGGTTACAATTGAATTGGGGACTTGGCAAACATAGATGTATTCTTAAGAGCCCTCTCAGGATGTGAGTGGCTTATAACTTTTTACATTTGTATGACGGACGTATAGTTTATTTATTAATTACAGCACAGGAATTGCTTCACTTCTATTAAGAGTTCCACTTCCTCTTTTTAAATGAAGTTAGCAGCCTTTTTTTTTCTTCCTCCAAACACACTTACGGGCACAAGCCTATACTTCTATGCTATTATTAACGTTTAACAATTCAAAGGCAACACAGTTTAGTAGTCTGTCCTTTACTAGAAGGGATCCAATAATGCAACCTAACCTATAAAGTCCAAACCCACAGCGCGCCGCTGTGTACGGTGCATTATCTTGGCTACAACCCAGCCAATGAACAATCCCTTCTTACAGTTGAGCAGGACTGATACTACTTCTATATGACAGACAAACCAACAGACTATTTCTATATAACAACTCAGCAGGATTAGCTCTACACAACAGACAAGCACACTAACTTTATATAAAGGACAAGTAGGACGTTTTAAACACACAGAAAGATTGCTTGATCATGGCTGTCAGATTCATGATTATAGAAGTCTCCTCAGACGCCAGACACAATATGCCCCGCCCTAGAGTCTCTAGCATTTCTGTCGCTACACAGTTTATCAATCTACCCTCAGACGGAGGGATCTACTCGTAGACATTTAAACGATAAACAAATATTTGTGGACACACACAAATAGACAGAGCACCAGTACGGCTGGCTTAGTCTCACTGCCCCTCGGGATACGTGTCTGACAGCTCCCTTCTCCCGGACCCTACAAGCAGGCCTAGCAGGAGCGGAAATCCCATATCAGACTTTTCTCTGGCAGTCTCTCCCTCCCTGGGCCCTCCAAACAGGCCTCAGGACTGCTGAGTCTCTGCGACAGGCCACCTGAACGGCTCCCTCCTCCCTCAGGAGTGGAAACACCCCGTACAGGCCCTCCCTAGAGGCAGCTATTGATGTCACCAATTAACTAGTACTCTCAAGACAACAGGCATGCAAACATTCCTTTTATATCTTATGACAGGTTCTTATCGAGTGATCGAGACTTATAAAAATACCTGTCGATCGGGTCCAAATCATTCGGCCTTGACACGGCACATAGGCGAGCCTGAACTTAGCCACACAGGTATAGATAATTAATTTATCTTACCGTGTTCTGATGATATTTTGGGCCCACCAAGTCCAAGGTCGCATATGTCCGTGTCTTCTGTCCGAATTCTATGGAACCTGTCGATCACTCCCCGTACGGGCCACCAGCTGTCGCGGAACCTTCCTTTGCGGAACCACGGCTTACTCAATTTGGAATGTTTACACCCTTCCATATTAATTCTGAATTGATAATGCGCATAAGAAGTTTCCACACTGACACGAGGTTCAGCATGCATAACTTCCTCAATTCTAACTTTAATGATCGGCGTGTAGCCTATTTTAAGAGTTTAACAACTCCACCCATCTGGGCAGGTCAAAGATTACATAGATACAACGTATTGTTTAATTATTGGATAAGCATCTTGCAATTCTTCCATCCTCCGGTCATCTGTGATTGGCCATCACGTGGTGGATGAAATGAGTGGGTTGTCTTGGAGCCACGTGTGGTTCCTTCGATATGATTGAATGTTACATCATGAACTATAAATTGCACAAACCTCCCATGTTATTTGCATACGTTTCCAGTAAAAGTGCTTGGGTAATTTCTGCGGTGGCTGTTTCAGACTGTGGTTGTCCGTCTGAGTTATACTGTCCTCCAAAATTGCAAAACAGATGGAAAATGTAACGTGTTTATACTATATATTATCTTGTCAGCGTTTTGAGTACAGAAGTTTCATGTTGGCTTCCCCATGTCAGCAGAGTTACAAAACAGATATTTTCATATGAGCGGAAGTACCTATTGCATAACAGTAAGAACATTATATTTGTAGCAAGACAGAAAGCAAATATGTATACAGAATGTTAAATTGATAACTGTCTACTGCCAAGGCCCACCGATCCAAAATATAGAAATACTGGACTTCCACCACAGTATGGAGAAACATATCCCAACAAGTTATCTGAACACCTATTGATTCCATGCCTGCAGGGATCCAAGAGTATATAGGTGCTGAAAATGGGCACATTTCTAACTTAACCTGTACGGAACACTAATAACCTTTGACTTACTCCAAATTGCTATCATTTATTTTGGGTATGACCCCATACATATCTAACATATTTCATGAAATTTCAACCAGTTGTATACATTTTCCTAGAAAACCCCATTTCATTAATAAGGCTTTGTTCACACTTCTGTTAATAGAGGATGTTAGTGTTTATACCAGGCTTTCAAGGAACTGCTATTCTTGGCATCAAAAATACTAGAGACACAAAATCAATAAGGTCTGCATTGACTGATCTGGACATCTGTATTAAATATATGTTTTGATTTGGGTTTTGTAGTTTAGTATGAATTCTAGATCTGATCTGTGGTTCTGTTTTAATGATTGCTCTTGATCTGAAATCTGTATTAATTATGAGGTTAGATTCGGGTCTGAATTACTTATGGGGTCTGTATTAACTAAACGGTCTAATTGTGGACCTTTATTAACTGTGGGTTCTGAGTGGGGGTATGTATTAAAAGGGTTGTCTAACCATGTAAATTGAAAAAGAGTAATACAAAAGATGACATACTCACTCTACCAATTTTTCCATTGCTTTCTGATGCTTCTTGGTCCCACACCGATCTCTCTACTTCTTGGTCCCTCTCAACATGGATGTGTGACCACTGTTAAAAGAACACTACAGTGAGCAGTGACTATCTGCTGTGGTCAAATGTCCATATGAAAACTTCATAGTTGGATCACAAGGTATAGAGATTTGTAAACATAGTAACTTAGTATATTAAGCTGAAGGCAGACAACGCCATCCAGTTCAGCCTATTTCCAATCCCTTGTTCATCCAGAGGAAGGTGAAAAAACCCAAATGAGACAAGGGCCAATTTAGTCTATTTGGGGAAAAATATTCCATCCTGACTCCATAATGGCAGTCAGAATAATCTCTGGATCAACGTTTGAAAGTTCGTACCTGACTCCAAGACCCAGATCAACAACCCTGCTGGTTATTTTATGTCTATTTCTTTTATTAATTTCTATCATCCAGGCAGTTTTTGAAAGAAAAAAAAAATACATAGCTGGACAATCCCTTTACTTTCAGGGTCTGGTCTGGACTTTTGCTTTATCTGCTTTTATCTGAATCAGCATACCCAAACAGTTTTATTTTGCCAGTATAGTATTAAGTAATAGAGGTATTAAGCAGCACTGTAAATACAGTAAAAGGAACACGTGAGGCAGCAGCATACACAGTACTGATGATGGCAACAGAATAAGGGGTTTCTGTGGAGAGCGGTGATAGGCTACAGAAGTAATGAGCCAAAGTCAGAAGAATGATCTTAAACTCTTGGGCCCCAATGCAAAAGGCCCCCCAGCTACAATGTGTCATTTCTGATACTAGTGTCTTCTTGTGGCAGAGGGCCATTTCGGCCCTTCAAGCTCCAGGGTCAGGTGCAACTGCTACTGCTGCCCTTGCTATAGCTACGCCCCTGACCAAAGATGTCACAGTATCAAACTGCAGTTTCTAGGAGAAATCACCAGGAAGGTTTAGGCCAAATGGAGAAGAATATTATGGTGAGTCACCAGATTAAATATTTATTCTGCCCGAATTTGTGTCTTTTAAAATGTGTTAAAATTTGTTTTTTTAAAGCATAAGGTTGCTTTTAATTGATTCTGGGAGGTTGCAGAGAGGGGTGCAATTTGTCTAATCTGCCTAAGGTTCCAAATCACCTAATCCAGGCCCTAGTATCTGGTTTTAGTTAGTCAAAAAATAAAGGCGATACATTTACTTTAAGGATCTCTTTGCCCCTAATGCGCTTTATTTCATCCAAGTCAAGTTTATCTACACTAAAATTGTTTGCAGTGGCAAGCATTAAAAAAATAATCAATATTCTGAGTTCTGGAAGGGCAATGTTAATTGAAGATATCAGATTGATGAATTTTAGCGAACCTAAATGAATAATGATGGTAGGTTCTAAGTTATACACATGTTGCTTTGCCATTTACCAGAATTAGTTTTTCCTTTCTAACTGCACAGAATTGATGAAGTATTATTGCCCTGTTTGACTTGTGGTTCAAAAAATGCTATTGCAATTCCACATCCACTCTAACATTCATTTTTTTAATTGAAAATGTATATGACTCCTTAATCAGGAATTGATAGATTGTAATCTCTGTGTCTAGACAAAGTGACTTCATGTTTTCTATCTGAAGAATATGAGCAAATACCAATTATACAAGATGTTCATTTCACTAGTAATGAATTCAAAGGCTTGGAGAACCTTGACAGCTAAATGCCTTAGAAAATGGTCAATTGATCAATAAAATAAAATCTCTCGCTCATTTAGTAAAACCAAAAAAAGCATTAAATAAAGTTTCAGGTTGCAGAGATGCAAACTTAAAGAGTTCCCTATATAGACTCTAATAAGAAAACATACAGCAAAGATAGATGGCTCAAATGATCTAGAGGGACGGATGGGTGGCTGGATGGAAAGACAGATGGATAGATAGATGGGGACTGGACTGTGATACTACATTCATAGAATCCTTTTAAGGTTTGCTGTATTTAGGAATTTCTTTTATCAATTTATAAACACACTGCAGTCAAAGAGAACACTTTATTACCCATGCAATATTATAGCACACAAGCAGCAATAAACTAATGTGATGACCACACAAGGAGTGCTCAAATGTACTAAGGATTTGCAGCAAAATTAATTTCTTAATAATTAATGTCTAATCTATTAAAATTACAAATTTGTAATTAATATGTGAAATTCTAAACAAAACAATATAGAGGGTATACAATACTTAAAAAAAATATATAACAAACAACCACCATAATCAACAGTATGAAGGAATGGGTGATTCATGTAGTTAAAATATAACCTTTATTAGTACAATCTAAAACATAAAGTGGTTGTAGTATGATGTGACCAACCATAGCACGTGATGACATCCAAAGACACAACAACTAAAATAATATGGCAAGCATGGTATGCCTGATGTCAATGTACCGAACTAATAATCATGTGATGACCACGGGGTAGTAATATACCATGCCAAAACTCGCTGTAGACACAAGAGAAAGGCACAGCTGGCAACCCCCGCATTGTATGTAGTGGGATCGACACCCGATCCCCCTCAATACAAACCTCGAACCTCCAGGACAATAATGTACGTCTTGTAATATTACAGGGTTAAACAAATCTAAATAATATTATGATATAAAATGTAGTTAGCCTTTGCCTTGTGAACAGCTTTCACACTTCTCCCAACCAACATATTTTCTATGAAATATGGCCTGCAATACCAAGCGGGCCACTGCAGTGAGAACAGAGGTATCCGCTGTAAGCAGAAATCACCTTCGTGCTCGAGTGCAGCTGTCCAGCAAATAGCTGATTGTTGGGAGTCTAGAGCAGCAGATACCCTTATGATCTGCTATTGATGGCCTATCTCTTTAGAGTCATTTTTAGATATATCCTGCAGATTCATAGAATAGTGCAGCTGAAGGAAAGGACAGCTGGCTGTATTAGAGACATCCAGACTTTACGGAGAGAAATCAGAGATAGCATGTTATCGTCCTTGCCTATCACATTAGTGAATATGTGGCACTCAATGAGTGCCATGTACACTGTTCAGAAAGTGCTGATGCAATTTACTGCCTCTGTAGCAACAATCACTTGATTGTTGGGTGTGGGATAGCTACAGGAGCAGCTGGGTGTTAGCAGGCCCAGATTATCTCTGGAGCACATGTCATGAGGCAGTATTTCTCATGGAATTGGGACTAATATGTCAGATCCAGTTACAGAGAAAATTAACAATAAAAAATGTAATGGTAGAGTATCCCCCAAAAGTGACTTTATGGAGGACATAATGTATGATATAAATCTAAAAATCAACAAATATGCTTTAAGTAGTCCAAAAAAATGTCACTGCAAAACCAAACTAGAAGTGTAACCCACCTCCACCTACCAAGATTGCACATTCAATTTGTAAAATGAATTTAGTGGGAAAGAGTGTACAATTTAAAACTGTACTTTAGTGGCATTTTATGCTATTAGCATTAATTTAAATATGTGAAGAACAGATTTACTTTTATAAGATTTTTCCCTGATATCACAAAAATACTAATATGAACTTAGCATTAAAAAAAATGTCACCGCATCGTAAATGTCACCCCAAAAAAATGTCACTGCAAGCCCAAATGAGAAGCGTAACCACACTTACTCAAAATTACACATTCCCTATATAAAATGATTGTAGTGAAAAAGACTGCACCATTTAAAATTGTACTTTATAGGCATTTCGTGCTAATAAAATGAATTTAAATATGTGAAAATCAGATGAACCTTTTGGGATTCTTCCCTGATATTACAAAAATACTAATATAAGCTTAGCATTAAGATAAAGCCCTATGTGTCACCAAAAAAGATACAACAATTAACTGTACAATGTAAGATAAAAAAACTATAAAAACCACATGTATAAGGCCTTATTCACATGAGCGTTTTATCGCAGCTGAAAATCACGACCATGTGAAGCATTAGATTCCAGTGCATTCATTCACATGGGTGATTATAAGCCGCATAAAAATGTCCGGCCAGACGAAGATAGGACATCAGCAATGATCCGCGCTCAAAGGATAAGATTTAGAGTCTTTTATTACATTCAAATAGAACTACGCGTTTCGGTAAACATCCGATACCTTTTTCAACAAGAAATATATGAGCTTGAAAAAGGTATTGGATGTTTACCGAAACGCGTTGCTCTATTTGAATGTAATAAAAGTATGCTTGAGACTCTAAATCTTATCCTTTGAGCACGGATTTATATTTTTACTATATGTACTTTGATTTATCAAGCCCCATATTTTGGTGTGCTTGTCATTTTTCCTGCAGCTCTCCGTGAAATGACTGATTAAGGACCTAAGATTTTCTACATGCCTACCTGGATTGTCGGTGTCAGCGAGATACCTTATTTAAGGTTTACCTCGCTTGGCACCAGGTGAGTTAACACTCATTTACCTGCTGGTATATAATTAATTTAATACACCTGGCGCATCTTTGTTTTCAGGACATCAGCAATGTTTTGATGCACCCGGAAAATATAGGTCTTGCTTTATCTTTCGGCCGCAATCAGCTGGTGACTCCCATAGGCTTCTATGGTAGCTGCTAGCAAAGGGAGGGGGAGGGAGTTTAACAGCAGCTAGCACTGCTATACCATGTCAGGTGGCTCTATTTAACCCCTTAATGACATGGCCTATTTTGGCGTTGAGGACCAAGCGATTTTTTGGTATTTTTCCATCTCCATTTTTCAAAAGCCATAACTTTTTTATTTTTCCGTGGACGCGGCCGTATAAGGGCTTGTTTTTTGCGTGGCGATCTGTAGTTTTTATCGGTGCCACTTTTGGGTACATAGACAATATCGTAAAATTTTTTTTTTTTTTTTTTAATGATAACAGGGAGAGAAAACGCATCAATTCTGCCATAGATTTTTTATTTTTTTTTTACAGCGTTAATCATGCAGCATAAATGACACACTAAATTTTTTCTGCGGGTCAGTACGGTAACAACGATACCAAAATTGTTATATTTTTTTTAGGTTTTTACACTTTTTTGCAATAAAACCCCCTTTTTTTGGAAATCTTTTTTTTTTCTCTATAGCTGCATTCAAAGTCATGTAACTTTTTTATTTTTCTATGTACGGAGCTCTTTAAGGGCTTATTTTTTGCGAGACGAGCGGTAGTTTTTATTGGTACCATTTTGCGAAATGTACGGCTTTTTTGATCACTTTTATTGCATTTTTTGTGAGGCAAAATGCTAAAAATTAGCATTTTGCCTCTGTTTTTTAGCGGCTTTTTTTACGCTTTTTGTCGTACAAAATAAAAAGCGTGTTCAACTTTTTGTACACGTCGTTACGGACGCGTCAATATCCAATATGTGGGGTTTTAGTTTTTTTTCCCTTTTTTTATGCTAATATTAGAAAAAGCATAAAAAAGGGGTTTTTTACATTTTTTTTTTGACATTTTTCTTTTTTTTACACTTTTCTTTTCTTTTTTTTATACCATTTGAGTCCCTCTGAGGGACTTACATCACTGTGCCTATGATCGCTGTCATAAGGCATGGCAAAGCTACTGCTCTGCCATGCCTTATCGCTTGTACAGCGATTATAGGCACAGGCAATACAGGACGCCAGATAACATCGCGAGTTCCGGCCGGAGACACACAGGGATCGCGATCCCTCTGTGAACTCTTTCCCTGCCGCGATCTACTTAGATCGCGGCAGGGAAGGGGTTAACAGCGGCGGGCGCATCTCCGATGTCCCCCCGCTGTTGGAGCGGGACGCCGGCTGTGACTGACAGCCGGCTCCCGCTGCGGGATAGCGCGGGATCTTATGTGATCCCGCGCTATCCCCAGGACGTACCAGGTACGTCATGTTGCGGGAAGTACCAGGCTGCCATGACGTACCAGGTACGTCCAGGAGCGGGAAGGGGTTAACTAATAGAAGCCACGTTGAGCATTTATGCCAGTTGAAGGAATTCTTGGCTGTGGCACCTATGCACTGCAGCCAGCCGTGTGAATGGACGAGAAAACGCAAGATTTAGCCACAACTTTGTGGTGGCTTCCTCTTGTTCATGCATTTTTATGTCACAATTTGACTAGCCAAAGCAGGCATTACCTGTGAAAGAGGCCTTAAAGGGATAAGGTACTTTGGTCATGATCAGGAAAAAACATAGCTTGGTCTTGAATTGGTTGACGGGATATTCCAACCTGAAGCATTTATCATATATCCATTAAATACGGGATAAATGCTAGATTGGTGGGAGTCCAAACATTGGAATCCCCATTGATCAATACAATCAATAGTGTGGAGGGCCCTGCCAATGCACTGTGGGCATTACATAGATAGAAGTAGGCAGTGTGAACATTGTGTCAGCCATTGTGGATGGCTAAAAACAGAACCCAGCACCCAGAAAAAAGTAACTTTAGGTAATATAAACCTCCTGCACCCTCCCCCCAGTTCCAGAAGAGAATTTTGTACCAAAACTAGAGGGGTGATTTAAGCTCAATATACACATACACTTAACCAAATTTGAGTTGTCCTGTTTATAAGTGAGCATAAAGTAAGTCTGATCACACAACAGCATGTACCACTTTTGCTGCTATGGCTGTATGCTGCTAACTGCTTAAAGCAAAAATTTTATGCCTCACTTAAATGGCACAAAGTAGAACACAACTCTTTGAAAAGAATTCATAAGAGGTTCCGTTGTCTCAGCATTTGAAATGGGAATGTACTTTTTTACATCTCTATGCATACTAATATACATGTATAATTCCCACTTTTCTACTTTCAACTGTAATGCCAACTCATCAGGATTAGTATAACCTCCGCACAGCTGAAGGTTCAATCAGCTTTTCCTTGTCATGATACTTTTCTAGAATACTGCGTATTTGCTGACTTAAACAGTTCTGGCGAGAGGATAGTTTATAGTAAGACAAGATGCTACATTTATAAAGCCTTATCTTTACAAAATAATGACTTCCATTATAGCTGATCTTTACTTGATATATAACTTCGTCATAGCTTATACTAATTGAGAAATCAAGAAGAGAACATTGTGAATTTTTATGTGTCCTGTGCAAATAAGGTCTTTGCTCTAGTAACAAGATACCAAAATATATCTAAATACTCTAACAGAAGCCAATAGCTTGGTAATTTTTAAGATGATCTGAATCACTTAAGTTGTATTTTTGGCAAACTTATTTCACTTTATCATCTTGGCATTTCATTACATTTTACGATCACAAAGTCAACTCTACTGCAACAAAGCGAAACATGGTTCTTTGAAATAAATGTTGTCATTAACGAGCCATGCCAACCCCAGTGACAGATTTGCAGCTGTAATGAATAACAGTTCCCGCAAAGTTCTCCTATCTGACAGAAAAGCAGTGACATTACTGTAGGAAAATACTTAGGATCTCAGAGACAGATTGACGCTGGTGAATAACTAAACCCTTAGTTTTGACATGTACACATCAAGCACATAAAACATGTCACACATAGATCACCTGTGCTCAGCAAGCTCTGTCGGACTTGGAACAGGAATTATGGCCACAGATAATGGTTAATTGATGTTTATAGCAAAGCTAACTAAATATTAGAGGAGTTTTGTGATTCCCCTACTTTGCATCATTTCCGTATCGCACTGTACATTTTGGAGAGAAGCTTTACATGAGCTGTACAGAGAGCAAATAAAGCTTTGGTAGTTGTGTGCATGCTAACTGTAAATGCCCATGTAATGGATCTGCAATATAAAATAGTAGGCTGCTCACTACAATCCCCAAAACAATAATCAAGGCACTGATAACACATAAGGAAAGAGGCCAGCTCTCTAAGGCCACTCGCACACATGCATTCAGATAAATGCTCGCTCGAAACCACAGCATTTAAAAGTGACTTTGAGCAGCCTTTTTGAATGCATGGCACAGCGTTTGATATGGCTTTTTAACGCACCCCGTCATCGTGATAGGTGCTTACAAAAACTGGAAAATGCAGAAAAATAAAACAGCACTTGAAAATTCACGGCGTTCAAGTGCAGGTCTGCAAGGCCCCATTGAAATCAATGGGAGCGCTGTACCGCGATTAGCACAGCACTCGGGATGCCGTGATAATTGTGGTAAAAAGCGGCTGGTCAGAGAGCGACTTCAGAGTCTTGATAAATTTGCAATTTATTAAAAATAAAAGGATTAAAATAATTGAAATAAATTTTTAAAAAATGCAAACATCCCAAGGCAGCAAAATAGCTGCAGTTAAATTGTCTCAGGGCCCTCACGGCGAGTAAATGTGCTACCATACTAAAGTGACATAAATGATAAATGTGTAATATAATTAGAACAAAGACTGTGCGCTCCAATTGGGTCAAGACCAGAAATGTACTGAAACTTACTTGGGGAGGAGGAGATCCCCCTTCATTAGAATTGGGTAAGTCTTCTCCCTGGGAACCCAAAGTGACCAAGATGGATGGTTTTCTCAGAAATTTTAATCCATGCACATTGGTGCATAGAGCTTGTTTACTGGCTAGCGCTGTAGCTCTGCCCACAGATCACAGGTCCTACAACTTACTAGCACCAACCTCCCTCTCAAAGTGCCAGAGAAAGCTGCTGAAACAGACGGACAGGAGCTTTCAACTCTCTGAACTGCAGATGAGCCATCCATCGCTGAACATCTACCCCTGTCCTCCCATCGTTCACTGCTCACAGAATGTCGGAGGCTATGGACATAGGAGGAAGTAGCAAATGTGACAAGTTGTTAGAGGAAGTAGAGGTATTTTTGAGCCAGAAAGTTACATAACATGGATAAAAAATGAAGAAAGTAGCTAGACTAGATACGGTGTACCTATTGCAAAATCACTTATTGTGATGATGTACATTAGATATTAAAATGCTAGTCTGTGTCCGGAATACCACTTAAAAAAAGTGAGATTGCATTTGAAAAATAAAAACAGTGTTGTGTCATCTAAAGCCAAACTATGATTTGTCATTCACCAAATATTTAAATGATGGCTCTTATGTAACACATTTCCAAAAACTTCAATGAATGGCAGTTAAATAAATAGCATATGTTATGCAATTGAGGTAGGGCTTTATGTTTTTTGCTAATGTTTACAATGATTGTTTTTACCTACTTTAATGGATCAATATAATTCAGTTCCTCCACTCAATCTCACATTGTGATGAGACACAGGGAAAACACTGAGCAGTACAGTTAATCCCCATTTACACTCAACGATTATTGCTCAAAGTTTGTTCAAACGACAACATATGAGTGATATCGTTGCATGTAAAAGCTACCATCGTTCAGTCTTCGGCTGGATGATGATTTTAAGATGAGCTTAAAATCCATCATTCAGCTGGAGAAAGATAATAGGGATCGCATGCTGTGTTCTGCATGAGAGTCGGAGATTACATTGTATTCAGCCGACAGCCCGTGCAAGAACAAAGAAGCTGTATGCAGAGCTCAGACCATATGCTGAGTTCTGCAAACAGCTCCCAGAGGCTCATTTACAAGCTAATGAAGAATATAAAGTGCTAATGGACATTAGTGTCCTTTAGCAATTTATGCAAAATGATCGCTAAAACTGTCAATCTTTCAATTGTTTAAAAAAGATTATCTTTGCGTGTAAATGAACCACTATTGAGACAATAATACGACATTTGAATTTATTTGTGCTTAATTCCTACTGATTTGAATAGAACACGGACAAATGATCTTTTTGGAGTTGTATGGTCGCTTCAGCTACTGTGCCACTCAGCATTATCCATAAGTCTCTCAAATCATAATGTCAGATCAGGTCAGGAAACTGACTTACAGTGACCCTTTAAAAAGCATATGCAGCCATTAAAATTTTTGGTCATCATACAAGATAACAAACAGTAGATAACACACAAACACTATAGCTGTGAACCTTGCGAGATAGCTTATCAGTCAATGCATTTGACTTTAGCACAAAAAAGATGTATACTGTTCTTGCTGTCAGTGCTTCTGTATTTGTTGCTGTACAGTGGAAAAGACATCTCTGCTACCGAATGACTTATCCATTCATCAATCTTATGTTGGGGTGACGGCCTTGAAGTGGATAAATAAGTGTAAGGCGGGGGCGTGGCCTAGGCATGGAGGAGTAAGGAAGCAGGGAAAGTGCTCCTCCGCCGTTAACAGCAGCAGAACAACTCCCTGACATCCCAAAGAAGAAACCCAGCCAAATGCCGGGAGGAAGACGCAGGGGAGACCCCCCACCAACCACAAACACGCCGCTGAGGAGGTACCTGCAAGGAGCGGGAGCCACAGAGACGGACCGCAAGTCAGGGAACATGGCGCCGGGCAGACACGTGGAGCGGCAGTCCCCGAGCTCCGCTGGGAAAGCGCTGCCGCCGGCGCGGACCGCGCCGCAGACTCAGAGCGGGGACAAGAAAAAGAGCGGAGCGCTGACAGAGGAGGTCCCCGCAGACATCCCCACACAAGAAGGCGCCCAGCTGACGGCGGGAAAAGACGGGAGAGAGAGCCAGTCACCGCTACCAGGCAGAGGAAGCTCCACAACACCGCAGGTACCGGGAGGGTCTCCCAGGGGCAGCCCAACACAAGTGCAGGAGGGCAATCAGAGCACCCCCATGAAGAGAACAGCTCAGCAAGCAGAAGTACCTGCTCAAGACATGCAGAGACAGGGGCTTAGCTGCAGAGAACACCCCAGTCAGGATGACACAGAGTGCCCACAACAACTAACAAGCACAGAGTACAGGGCAAATGGAACAACTACTACCCCCTCCATCCTCACAGCAGCCCCATACTCAGATGGCCCAAGGGGCTTGGGGAGCAGCACAACCGCTAGTAATGCATATACAGCGCCAGCCAGTGCCTCTCAAAAACCGCAAGAACCCCCGTCAGATGACACCCAGACCCTAAAGGCTCTATGGCAAATGATGCGTGAACTACCCACTAAGTTGGATCTTGAAACGCACCTGAGGCGTATCGAAGAGAAACAAGAAGTAGCCATATCAGCGGTAAAGCTCTCAGTACAAGAACTTACGGAACGGGTCAACACCCTAGAACAGACAACAGGCGCCCCGAGTATGGACTTTCAACATCTTGCTGAAACAATGGAAAAGCAGCAAAAACAAATCAGAGATCTAACCCTGCACTTAGATGATGTAGAAAACAGGGGCCGCCGCAACAATTTAAAACTGAGAGGCATCCCAGAAGACGTCCCGCCAGAAGCGCTGCACGACTGCGTCACGGCAATATTCAATAAACTTCTACAGCGATCAGAAGACAGGGCGATAGAGCTCGACAGAGTCCATCGCCTACTGGGGGGGAGAGCACGGAACACGAACTTTCCCAGAGATGTCATCTGCCGGGTACATTTCTACCGACAAAAAGAGGAGATTATGCGACTGGCATGGGAACAAGGCCCGGTCAGATTCAGGGGAAACGAGATCACCATCCTGCCAGACGTATCCAGATTTACCTTAAATTGCCGGAGGACGATCCGCCCCCTATTAGACGCAGCAAGAAGAGCAGACGCTACCTACAAATGGGGACACCCCTTCCACCTGATCTTGCGCAAAAGAGGCCGTCTGTACACGGTCAAAACACCATCCGACCTAGAAGGGGCGTTCGCATTCCTGGAAGAGCAGCCAGTCCCTATCCCAGACTGGACACAACCAATAGACTCACCTGCGATATCCAATTAAGGCGATGACTCCAGCAATTACCAGCAATCGAAAAATGTTACCAGCCACGACATACAAAGATCATCAACATCCTCAACGCAGAAACCCAAAGAAAAAAAAGAACTTTTACGGGGTCGTATCACACCGAAGCACAGAACTCGGCACTATACCCGAACGGGCACAAAGAAAATAGACCTAGCAAATACCACTCACATAGCCCTTTAAAGGGCATAAAGCGGCCCCACAGAAGGAACCCCCGTCAATCAGAGCCGCCATGCCCAAGAGCTAAAGGACAACCCACTTGAAAGGTCGGGACCCCACAGTCGTGGACAGACAAGCTACGGCGGAGCAGCTCACACCCATAATAGAGCGAATTAACCACCCTTCGCTTACGCCGGTCCGTGAAGACTACACTGCCGAGAAACACCACAGAGAACGGACCAGCGGCCCTCTTCTCTGACCAGAGCCTTACCTCGTATCCCCCAAATAGGGCGCCGGAGACCTCGGCCCAGCCTCCCTTTGGACGGGGGCCCAGGCCTCCGGATAAACTTAAAGTATAGAGTGATTAATATTTTATTTTTACTGTGTCTGTCAAATCCCCTGTCCACTAACCACCCCTTTGTACCCTCCCCTCCTATCCCTCCCCACACCTACCCAAGTTACTAACCACAAGTCGTTAATAACTGTCTTTGACTTCCAGGTTACCTAGCCAATTGACCATGTCCACAGACCACGCTAACCTCTCGGTGATTTCCATTAACGCGCAGGGGCTCAACATTCCTGAAAAAAGGTCCTCCATCCTCCATCTCCTCTGGAAGAAAAGGGCAAAGATAGTCTTTGTACAGGAAACCCACTTCCGCACAGACGCCGTCCCGAGGTTTGAGAACGCGAGATTCCCGAAAGCGTACCACAGCACAAACGCAGAGGCCAAAACAAAGGGGGTGTCAATCCTAATATCCAACACCATCCCGTGGGAACATGGGGAGGCGCGCAGTGATCCAGGAGGAAGATTCCTATACGTCAAGGGTAAGCTCGCAAATACACAAGTCACACTGGCAACCTTGTATCTTCCCAACTCCAACCAGGCGTCCTTCCTGGAAAGGGCCCTGGAGGACCTGGGTGAATTCAAGGAGGGCACCCTGATACTTGGGGGGGATTTCAACATGCCACTAGACCCACAAGTAGATACATCAAGAGGAAGCAGCTCCCTCCCGACATCCACGCACCGCAGGTTCAAAAAGATCCTACACAGGCATCAGCTGATTGATGCTTGGAGGATCTTACACCCGACCACTAAGGATTATACCTTCTTCTCCCCACCACATAACGTGTACTCCAGAATCGATTACTTTCTAGTACACCACTCCTCCCTGGCCCAGCTCATATCAGCTGAAATAGATAGCATCACATTCTCGGACCATGCCCTAGTCACCCTCACACTATCACTCCCCACTATACACAAAAGAGAATGGAATTGGAGACTAAACGAATCCCTGCTTAGAGACCCGACAGTAGCAGAGAAACTAAGCCTTACTCTACAAAACTACTTCGAACAAAACAACACCCCAGAAATAAACCCCATGACGGTATGGGAAGCACATAAGTGCGTTATACGGGGGTCCCTCATTAGCCTGGGGGCCCACATCAAAAAACAAAAAGGAGCACAGCTACAAGAGCTATTAAAACGCATACAAAACCTAGAACTGGCCCACAAATCATCACTAGATAGGACGCAAGGAGAGGAACTAGCACAATTGAGGGACAAAGTACGTAAAATAAGTCTAGGCCAGGCGAAGACTAACTTGTTAAAGTGCAGAAGGAACTTCTTTGAATTCGGCAACAAGCCTAGCCGGACACTGGCGCGGGCATTACGCAACGCCAGGGAGAGAACATATGTCCCACAAGTCACAAACTCTAAAGGGAAGACTCTGCACATACCTAAACAGATCTCGGAGGCATTTAGGGAATATTATCAGAAACTATACAACCTCTCCCCCCCCCAATCAGAGCAGGACAGAGAATCACGTAAAAATCGGATCAAGGAGTACATCCAACAAGCAAAACTAGGTAAATTTACGCAAGGAGCAATAGAAGTAATGGACGCCCCAATAACGAAGAACGAATTAGCCAAAGTTCTGTCAGAAGCCCCCACGGGGAAAGCACCAGGCCCAGACGGCCTAACCTTACCATACTACAAAAAATTCATAGAAATCCTATCACCCCAGTTCTTAAGGGCATACAACTCACTGACAATGGGGCACAAAATGCCCAGAGACTCACTGAGAGCCCACATAACTGTGATCCCAAAGGAGGGGAAAGACCCTGCGCAGTGCCAGAGTTATAGGCCCATCTCTCTGTTGAATGCAGATTTAAAAATTTTCTCCAAGATACTAGCAAACCGAATATCCCCTTACCTGCAGCAACTGATACACAAAGATCAAGTGGGCTTCGTCCCACAGAGAGAAGCCCGAGATAACACGATAAAGGCCATAAACCTGATCCATCTCGCGGAAAAATTATCCACCCCCATGTGTATACTGTCAACGGATGCAGAAAAAGCATTCGACAGGGTGGACTGGGACTTTCTATTTGCCACCCTGTCACAACTCGGGACGGGACCCCACATGACACAGTGGCTAGCGAGTCTGTACTCTAACCCAACAGCAGAAATCAGGGTAAATGGCCTGCTTTCGTCCTCCTTTCCCATTACAAACGGGACAAGACAGGGCTGCCCGTTATCGCCACTGATTTTTGTCATATGCCTGGAACCTCTCCTAAACCATATCCGGTCCAATCAAGACATAGGGGGGCTAGCCCTTAAAGACACAGAGTATAAAATTGCGGCCTACGCGGACGACCTCCTATTTTTTATTACTAAACCGCGAATATCATTACCCAACTTAGTAGCAGAAATCGATAGATACACTAAATTATCAAACTTTAAGATCAACTACCAGAAATCCGCGGCAATGAACATCTCACTCCCACGGTCCCTCGCGGAAGAGCTCAAAGATGCATTTTCATTCCCCTGGAGGAGAGACAAAATCCTATACCTAGGGATCTACTTGACGCCCAAGGTGACAGAGTTATTTCCCGCAAACTACCCAAACCTAATAAATAAGATCCGCATAGACCTGAATTCTTGGACAAAGGGGCTCTTCTCATGGTTCGGGAGGGGGGCCATATTTAAGATGAACATCTTACCAAGAGTGCTTTACCTACTCCAGGCACTACCGATACACGTACCCAGGCAATTCTTTCGGCAACTACTCTCCCTCATGTCTAATTTCATCTGGGCATCTAAACCTACCCGGGTATCCCGCAACATCTTGACTAGATCAAAAAAGGAGGGAGGGATGGGTCTGCCGAACTTCCCCCGGTACTACCAGGCGGTGCATCTTGCACGCATAATAGACTGGCACAGACACAGGGGAGCCAAACAGTGGATAGACATAGAACAGATGGCGACATCGGTACCCCTAGTGGTACTCCCATGGAGGAATAACCTGGCCACAACAGAACTGACAAACCACCCAACTATCGGCCCCACACTAACGAGTCTCGCAAGGATCACGGAGGATGCGGGAGTGTCTCCTAGACCCTCCCCCATGTACCCGATATTAGGCAACCCGGATTTCCCACCGGGTAATGAGGGCAAAATATATCAAGAGAGGCTTGTGAGAGGGAATTTCAGGGCAAGCCATTTCCTAAGAGAGGGCCAGTGGTGTACGGATGAGGACCCGGGAAGTGAGAGGGACCTAGCTGGGCTAACATTCTGGCAAAGTGTTCAGTTAAGACATTTTCTTCGATCCCTCCCCCAAGCCAACCTGTACACGCGCCCTAAGACACAATTCGAAACAGCATGTAGCGAAGTAGGTCCCTCTAGGCACACACTGTCAAGGATGTATAATATGTTAAACACGCAAGAAGAAAACCCACCCCCGAGATACATGCTGCAGTGGGAGGAGGACCTAAATACAACATACAGCCCAGAGGAAAGGGAGAGAATATACACATTGACGCACACAACCTCCCTAGCAAGTCAAATACAAGAATCAGGATACAAGATCCTGTCCCGCTGGTACAGGGTGCCCTCCCACCTACATAAGATGTTCCCCTCGGTCTCCCCATTATGCTGGAGATGCGGATCAGAACAGGGGACGCTACTGCACATATTCTGGGACTGCCCGTTGTTGACGAGTTACTGGACAGAGGTGTGGAGAATCACATCCAAATTCACCACATACACCTTAAGCAAAACACCGGCCCTCTTCCTCCTGCACCACTGCGAGGTACCCATTTCTACATACAAGAACTCAATGCTTCGTCACCTGATTAACGCAGCGAGATCCTGTGTCCCCAGAATGTGGAGACAGACAGAACCCCCCACTGTAAGGATGTGGTTAAACGCAGTAAATTGGACGATGGAGATGGAGGACCTTACGGCCACACTGAGAGGTACGCAAAACAAATTTAGGAAGACCTGGTACCATTGGATAGAATTTCAAAACACGACAGAGTTCGCCCAACTTTGAGATTACTTAGAGACGTTTGTGTACCCCACCCGCTTCCCCCGAACCTTTCCGCCCCACCTCCTCCCCAATAAATGTGAGTTCTCATTAAGGTGTTACCCTTAGTAGTTATACAGCTAAGTTTATTGGAAAACCAAAAGTTCAGACAGACTCGGTCCAGGAAAACAAGACTCAATATCTAACAGAAATACAATTCGGACCAGCTAGAGTAATCACAAGCTGTTACTGTAATACCTGTCAAAGTTACCTAAATATTTTAGTACCCAGATGGAACCATTTAACGGTAAATCGATTGAATGTAAACCATAATGAAAAAGTTAAATAAAGAATTTATAAAAAAAAAAAAAAAAAAAATAAGTGTAAGGCTTCTTACAGTGAGCAAAAAGAATACTTAGATATGCAAAGAATTAGATGTTTGGGGGAAATGGTGAAGTACAGAATAACATGAAAAACATTAAAAACATAACAAATGTAAAATAAAACGAAGGCCTAATTCCCACGGGCGGATTTCCGCGGTGTTGCCCCGCAGCTATTAGGTTCTATTGAACCTAATAGCGCAATGCTCATAGTGCGGAGTTCCACCGTGGAATTCCACCCCGTGAAATCACCCGTACTCACCCCCGGCATGTTCTATTTGCCGCGGGCGTACACATGGACGGCTTCAATTACAGTCAATTTGAACTGTATGGACATGTTCTGCATTGTATAATGACTCTGGCTCATGATTGTAAGTAATTTCTTTTCTCACTGTGTATGTCCTTGAAATATTCAAAATTAAAGATATTTTCCATCATATTTTATAATACGGTAACAGGAACAAATAAATTTTTCTTAGACACAAAAATCGCGTTGCCTCATAATTGGGGGCCGCCGTTCTTGTGATCACTCGCAGTCTCAGTGGTTTGACCCTCAGTGATCCTACATTTATCACATATCCTTTGATTTGAAGATTGAGTAGCATGGTTCAGCACTCCATAGAATATTTTTCTATTGCACCATTGTAGGCAGGCCAATGCATTGCCCTTCATGATCAACAGCTTGTGTGCAGAAGCATAACCTCTATATCCAATAGCATGCTATTCCTATCACAAACTATATCTAGCACCTCCAAGGGTCTGCATTCTATGTAGCATGGCTTAGGACACGTGACGTGCTAATAAGACATGATCCATTCTTCTGATAGGGGTGTTCAAATACTTTTGGTAGGATGGTGTATTGTCTCTGGCAGAGGCTAATAGGCTTTTGTAAATGGAAGACCCACAGGCCACTATTGGACTTGTGACTGTCATATCACCCATCAGCACCCCGTGATGATGTCACAGGGAGGTCGAGGGGGTGAATGAGGGAGCCCCCTCCCTCTCTAAATCTCAAAGACACCATGGTTGGCACTGACCATGGCAACTAAAGGGTTAAACAGCAGAGTTCAGAGCTAGCTCTGATCCTGGCCTTTGCAGCAGGACCCCAACTGTCAGTTACAGTCAAGCTCCTGTAGTGATCTCGCAGGGTGTGGTTCTGTACTGTGCGATCACCGTCATGTATATCTATGTAAAAATGCAGGAATAAGACTCTTTCCCCGATGTACATGTATGTGATATGGAATTAAGGGCTTGAGAACAAGTTAATAAAGTCTGCATGACAGTGTTATGTATGTGCTGTTTGACATTACTGTGTTCATACAGTTTGAGTATTTTATGGTGTTATTAAATATATCATCTTTACATCTGTGGGGTTTGTGAATGTGGCTAATCAAAAAAATATGCAAACCTGCTGTGACATGTCAAACCCTCCATTGGGAAATTACATCACACTGGTTCTTTGGTGGGCACATAAAGAGAATTGCACGGCACAATGGAAAACTGTTATCTGTCTCTGGTTAAAACGAAGGGTGGTCTCACATCTCCATTGGAACCTCTGGTTGGAGGTTCCACCACAGGTCCATCAAAAAATAGAGCTAAAAGCCAGGCAACTGAGCAGAAACCGAATGGACCCCATTATAGTCTGTTCAACGCTGTTTGGTTCTGTCCCAAGATGGAGCCGTTTGGCCATGGGGATTTCCCTTTCCTGCACCAAGAACAGAGCAGGAAAGCCGAACCCCGAGTGCAGATGTGAATTCATCCTAACATGTAGTAATGCTTAGACGTTTTGAAGTTCAACTACTGATATATTTGAGGCCTGTGATTGTCTGTAGTCATTCTGAGATGGTCCATATACAGGTTTAATGCAGCTTGTAAACAGAGTGCCAAAAGAGAGAATGACATGTGCAGTGGCCCGAAATACCTATATCTGGCCCCTCCATAATTGTCTTAAATGTCATGTCTTCACTGTGGATGCTCTGTGCAAACTGTCTTGTAACTAGTTATGTGTATTGCACAGCTGCAGCATGTAAGAGGTTAATGTCTGTGAATGTCTGGAAATGTAACAATTTGTGATGTCACGTGAGTATGATTGATATATGTGAATGCAAGGTGCAAATGAAGGGAGAGGCCCTGTCAGGGCCTTAGCCAGGGGTCACACGTGTCCCTCACGTAAAGGGTTGGTAGTGCTACCGTGACAACCCTAAACAGCTACCCCGCCATCTCCTCAGTGGTGTGCCTTGTGCTTCGGTCGCTACAGGAGACCCGTCTTTTCTGGCGTGTCACGAACAGGATTCAAACCTCTGAGCCTGCCGTTTATACAAGTGTCCGCCATCAAAATGTCTCATTCCAGTACCCAGAAAGACTCAGGAGGGTCGGGACTAGTTCCCTGCCTGAACAGCAGAGTGTTCAAGGAAATTCCTTTCAGACTGCTGTAGCGAGGATGTGCTACATAATAGACGATATTGTTGTATTTCTGGACAGTGTACAGTTATTGGACTTTTCTACAGAGCCAGGAGAGGATTACAAAATGGACATTCAAGATGGTGCCCAGCCGTCTTGTTCCACTTCTTTACAATATTTTCCTGCCATGGGATTCCCACCATACGTTCCCCGCCAAGAAGTTCCCATCTTGGCTACAGTAAAAGTAGGGGGAAGGACAACCCCCACTGAGAAACACTGGTGCGAAAGACAAGACAGTCCCCAAGAGGAGGAGCTTCCTGCTGAATAGATGCTGCTGGACCTCTCAGCTCATTCTACTGCTGACTGCCAATCCACAAAGATGTTCCCTCCTAGGAGTGACTCTGAGATGGCAATTGCAACAAAGCTACGGTGCCTGTGGGATATCCTCCTCCCCAGCTGCAATACTATTGGGGGGACGAGCTAGAGCTACAAAAATTGATGATGACAATAGCTCCTGTTATGGATATGTCCCCACCCCAAAAATAACGCTTAATCTGGCCAAGAACTCTGGTTCCAGTGAAGAAGAGCAAGTCACCACTACCTACTCTCGCGGAGGAGGTTCCCACACCGGCTGATGCAATGAAGATTTGCCCTTATCGGGAGGAGCCTTGAATTGTAATCCATAAGGAAAACACCGATGCTCCTGCTGCAATACCCCCAGGGCTGTGTCCTCACTTAAGGGACTTTGAGGACCCCAAGGTATGTGTGTACTTCCACACGCATGAACGGCTGTATCCATGGGTAAAACTGTGCCGCCCATTAAGCGGACTGCCGATACTGTCAGCCATCACAGAAAACACTCCATAGATTGCCGACTGGACTGTGATTTGGCCGTGGCCAGACAGCCGTCGAGGAAGAGTGTTATCCCCTGAGCGTCTCAGGAGATAAGGGTCAGGGATTCTGACAGTCCTTCATCCATAGCCTCTCTGGGAGCCAGTACCTGAAACAGTATAACCCCCACAGGGTGGAACTTGGACTCTGAAAATGAGGAACCTCAATTCTTAGTGGTGAGACCAAGAAACATGTTCAAACAAAAGACACTATTCTAGAGATACTTTGAGACTTTTGTTTCCCATGTTAAGCCCCTTTATCAGTGTCTGTCTACCGTTCTAGCTGTCCCAGTAGGCGGAGTGTCCTTTTCACCTCATGCTCTAGTCCCGGATAAGAGGATATTGACTAAAGCTACCACCCATCACAGAGTTTTTCCTCAGAGGAAGTGATGGTCATTTCACTTTTCTCTTGCTATTTTCCTGCCTGTCGCCCTTCTCTATTTTTAAGTATTGCATCAGTGTTGTATTCTTTTGTCAGAGGAAGTGATGTTCATTCCACTTCCCTCATATTCTTTTGTCTTTGCAGAGCAGAATGATGTACCTGCCCCATAGCTATACTAGTGAATCCTGAATTCAGTTCAGCCTAGTAGTAATCCTTTCATGATTCTGGCCTAACCATTTTATACACGCTGTCATAATACAATGCTTTGCTGAAAAAGTGACATTCTACAGGTAGTCTTAGAACACTGGAATGGGTAAACTTATGTATAAGTAACCGAAGGGTAGGAGCTGTGTTTACAGGTTTCACCTTGCACACTTCACATTGTTTCTAGAGGTGAACTGGGTTAGAACACTGAGATATCCTGATCTTGGATTTGTACACTCTGATTTGGAGGTGCTGGGGTCGGCTTATTTTAAGTAGAGAAGAACTGTAGTGGCCCTAAATACCTATATCTGGCCCCCCCATAATTGTCTTAAATGTCATGTCTTCACTGTGGATGCTCTGTGTAAATTTTCTTGTCACTATGATGTGTATTGCACAGCTGCAGCATGTAAGAGGTTAACATCTGTGAATGTCGGGAAATGTAACAATTTGTAATGTCACATAAGTATGATTGATATATGTGAATGCAAGGTGCAAATGAAGAGAGAGGCCCTGTTTCATTGCCAGGGCCTTGGCCAATGGTCACATGTGTCCCTTAGGGGAGGAGTTGGTAGTGCCACCACAACAACCTTCAACAGCTACCCCACCATCTCCTCAGTGGTGTGCCTTGCGCCTTGGTCGCTGCACAGGGGTTGCAAAGATTTGGAATAGGTGAGTATAAGTTATTGTTTGTTCTGCATGGCCAGCTGGTTGAAAATAAAAAAATTAACTCAGAAAACCCCTTTAATGAAGTATACATCTGTAGATACATTTCTTTAGAAACTATAAAGACTAAATAATTGTATTGCAAAATGAAATTCTGTAATTATGAATGAAAAAAGATACTTTAGGCACTTTATAACATTTTGACAAGGACAAAATGCCACTAATCAGACTTTCTTTAAAGTGAGTATGTAACAAAATTCCCACAACAAACTACAGGTCAAAAATCACAGATGGATAGATTAGCTAGATCAGTCATTTAAATCTATGCACAAAGGAATACACAAGAACTGTGGCTGCATTTCAATTAGGCTGACAAAAATAATAATTTTGTTTCTTTTTTCTGTCCCCATAAGACCTCCTGCCCACGAGCGATATTTCACCGCGTTACCCGCGGCGATAATCCGCATGCGGGTAATGCAATGAATGCTTTCCATAGGATAACTATGGAAAGTGCAGACCGATGTACACAACACCCATGGACAGCCAGCCTAAATGGACAACTGGATAGAATATATAACACAAACTTCAGTCAACATCAGCCTTTACAGATCATATATTATCTTAATGCTTAGGCTACGTTCACACTCGCATTTTCGATGATCCAGTTTTACTAAAAATGGACATGAAATGGAAAGCATCTGTAAGCTTTTCTTTTAAATGTGTTTTTCAGCATTTAGGTGGTGGCTCTTAAATGAATATAGCTCAGTAGTTAGCACTGTTCCCTTGTGCTGATAGAGTCAGATCTCATCAAGGACAGCTCAACTTTGAAAAGCTCCATGTAGCCATCACCCTTGGTCAGATTTGAACCTATAATGCCAGCACTGCCGGGAGGCAGTGCTAACAACTGAGCCGCCATACTTGTTTGTTTCATTGCCCGAAAAATAGAGGAGCAAAAAGAAAAACACAAAAAGAATATAAAAAGCCAATCCAGATATCATCCTTGGTTAGATTTGAATCAATAAATCTAGCACTGCAAGGCAGCAATGCTAGCAATTGATTTATCATGCTTGATAAGACAGAGAAGAGTAAACACAATGAGAACATACAAACTCCATGCAGATATTGTCCATAGTCAGGCATGAACCTAGAACCTCAGTGTTAAAAAGTAACAGTGCTAGCCACTGAGCGATCAAGCTTCTTCCCTCTCAGAGGGGGGAAGAGAAGGGGGAGAAGAAGATCTTTTTTCCTTCTTCACCACCTCCTTCACTTTATTCTTCTGCTTTTCCTCTAGAGCAGTGTTTCTTAACTCCAGTCCCCCATCAGGTTATGTTTTCTGGATTCCCTCAGTATTGCACAGGTGATGTAATTATTCTCAGTGCCTCAGACATTGCCACAGGTGTTCTTGCTATAGGATATCCTGAAAACATGACCTGCTGGCAATCCCTGAGGACTGAAGTTGAGAAACACTGCTCTAGCAAAGGAGGAAGAAGGAGAAGAAAGAATAAAAAAAAACATGATGGTTTAGTCATTAACATTGCTGCCTTCCTGTGCTGGGGTCCTAGCTTTTAATTTGACCAAAGACAATATCTACATAGTCTTTGTATATTCTGTTTGTTTCTTGTTCTCCTCTTCCTCCAAAGAAGAAAGAATAAATGAAGAATAATCATGGTGGCTGTTCTTAGCATTGTTGCTTTGCAGTGCCACAGTTGTAGGTTCAAGTGTGACATGTGTATTGGCTTTTTGTTCTCTTTGTGTTTATTCTTGTTGCTCTTCTATTGCTCTGCAAACAAAAAAACAAGTGTGGTGGTTGAGTTGTTAGCACTGCTTCCTTGCGACTCTGAAGGTGTATGTTCAAATCTGACCAAGGGTTATAGCTGCATGGAGTTTTTCAAAGTTGATGTTTCACTTAACGAGATTTGAAGCTAGGACTGCAAAACATCAATGCTAACCACATTCATAGAAGAGACATCAACAGAAAATAGAAAGTGGATTGTTTTCAAGTTTCATTTGCCTCGCATTGAGAACAATGCAATTAAAAAGTATCCATCTTTATTCTATTTCTGAAACCGGAGACAAAAGCTCAGCAGCCTGCACTTTTGATCCAGTGCAGAAAATTCATAGAATCATAGAATATTAGAGTTGGAAGGGACCTCCAGGGTCATCTGGTCCAACCCCCTGCTCAGTGCAGGATTTACTAAATCATCCCAGACAGATATTTGTCCAGCCTTTGTTTGAACACTCCATTGAAGGAGGACTAACCACCTCCCGTGGTAACCTATACCACTCATTGATCACCCTCACTGTCAGAAAGTTTTTTCTAATATCTAATTTGTGTCTCCTTCCTTTCAGTTTCATTCCATTGCTTCTAGTCTTTCCTTGTGCAAATGAGAATAGGGCTGATCCCTCTGCACTGTGACAACCCTTCAGATATTTGTAGGCAGCTATTAAGTCTCCTCTCAGCCTTCTTTTTTGCAAGCTAAACATTTCCAGATGCTTTAACCCTTCTTCATAGGACATGATTTGCAGACCACTCACCATTTTTGTAACTCTTCTCTGAACTTGCTCCAGTTTGTCTACATCTTTTTTAAAGTGGGGTGCCCAGAACTAGGCACAGTATTCAAGATGAGGTCTGACTAATAAGAGTAGAGGGGAATAATTACCTCACATGATCTAGACTCTATACTTCTCTTAATTCATCTTCATGGCTGCTGCATCACATTCTTGACTCATGTTCAGTCTATGATCTATTAGTATACCCAAGTCTTTTTCACATGTGCTGCTGCTTAGCTCAATTCCTCCCATTCTGTATGTGCTTTCTTCATTTTTCTTGCCCAGATGTAGGACTTTCTCCTTGTTAAATATCATTCTGTTAGCCGCTGCCCACTGTGCAAGCTTTTCTAGATCTTTTTGAATACTCTCCCTCTTTTCCCTAGTGTTAGCTATCCCTCCTAGCTTTGTGTCATCGGCAAATTTGAACAGTTTCCCATCAATTCCCTCCTCTAGATCATTTATAAAAATGTTAAACAGTACTGGGCCTAGGACAGAGCCTTGTGGTACCCCACTTGATACATTCTTCCACTTGGATGTGCAGCCATTTATGACCACTCTTTGAGTATGATCACTGAGCCAGCTGTAAATCCACCTGAGGGCTCAGTCAGACGAGCGGAAATATGCGCATTTTTCAGCGTGAAAAAAAACGCACCGTATGTGCAGGAAAAAAAAAGCATGACCACGTCCATTGCCACCCATATGTTCTATCTTTGGCAGGTGTAGATTTTTGCATGCAGTGCGTTTTTTTTTTCCACTCAGAAAACCGCACGTATATCCGGTCAATTGACTGAGCCCTAACATTTGCCTTGTCAATCCCATATTTGGCTATTTTTTTCAATAAGTATAGTATGAGATACTTGTCAAATGCTTTACTAAGGTCAAGATAAACTATATCCACCGCATTTCCCTGATCAACCCAGTCAGTGATACAGTCATAGAAGGAAATTAGATTAGTCTGGCATGATTTGTTTGTTACAAACCCATGCTGGCTCTGGTTAATTACTCCATTTTTCATCCAAGTACTTGCATACATGCTGTTTAATAATTTGTTCAAAGATCTTTTTTCCGTTATAGAAGTCAGACTCACAGGCCTGTAGTTTGCTGGATCCACCTTCTTCCCTTTTTTGAAGATAGGGACAACATTTGCCCTTTTCCAATCTTCTGGGACTTCTCCTGTTCTCCAGGAACTTTCAAAGATTATGGCGAGTGGCTCAGCAATTACCTCTGCTGCTTCCTTTAGTATCCTAGGATGTAATTCATCTGGACCTTGAGACTTGAATTTATTTAACTTAGTTAAGTGTTCCCTCACCATCTCTCTGCTTATAGAGAGCCTACATTCTTTTATTCCCCCAATAGCACAGAGAAGATCAGGTGATGTTCCATCTACTTTCTGAGAGAAACAGATACAAAATAGGAATTTAAAAGTTTAGCCTTCTCAACATCATTCTTAACCAATTCACCATTTTCATTTTGTAAGCATCCTATATCATCTTTGACTTTTCTTTTGCTTTTGACATACCCCCCAAATCCTTTTTTATTGCTTTTGGCCTCTGTTGCAAGCCTCAATTCATTATTAGTTTTAGCTTTTCTGACACTTGCCCTACAGTTTCTGCAGCCTGCATTATAGTCTTCTTTACATATTCCCCCCTCTTTCCATTTGATAAACATATTTTTCTTCATTTTTAACATGTGTGCAGATTCTGTGTTTATCCATCCTCGTTTCTTTAAATGCTTCACATGTTCCCTTCTTTTAGGGATTGTTAACGAATGTGCTTTGAGAATCTCATTTCACAATATTTCCCAACCTTTTTGGGCATTTCTGTCCTTAAGAACATCCAGCCATTGGATTCTTCCTACCCTCTTTCTGAGTTCATTGAAATCTGCCTTTCTGAAATCCAACCTTGAGGTCTGCATTTTCTGAGGTCTTCCTCCCCTTTTTATCCAAAATTCAAGCATAGCATGATCACTGCCTCCTAAGGTCCCAGCCACCATTACTTCCTCAACCATTTCTTCCCTGTTGGTAAGAATTGGGTGCAAGATAGGAGATCCCCTTGTTTTCTCTTTGACCTTTTGGAAGATAAAGTTGCTAGCAAGAGCAGATAAGAATTTGTTGGAACCATTACTTTTACCTGAGAGAGATTCCCAACAAATGTTTGGATAGTTAAAATCTCCCATAATCACTATGTCATGCTTTTTTTTGCGAGCTTGGCCATCTGATGTAGGAAGAGTTCATCCATATCTTCTGCTTGTCCAAGTGGCCTATAGTAAATGCCTACAATGGTGTCCTTTCTGTTGTTCTCTTCCTTGTATTCTTACTTAAACAGTTTCTACAGAACTCCCCTGCTCTGAAGCTTGAATCTCTGTGGAGATTAATGTTTTCCTAATATACAATGCAATACCTCCTCCCCCTTTTTTTGGTCTGTTTCTTTTAAATAAGTTGTATCCTTCAAGCCTTCTATTCCAGTCACACGTATCATTCCACCAAGTTTCCAAGATGCCTATGACATCATATTTCTCTTCCTGTGTTAGGAGCTCCAATTCTACTTGTCTGTTTCCCATGCTCTATGCATTTGTGTAAAAACATTTTAGTTTGTGATCTGGGTCTCTTGCTCTTCTACTTGCCTTCTGAATTTTTTGTCCTTGTTCTTTTTTTCCACTTCTAATAGCAAGGTTCTCAAATGTATTAATTAGCTGTATATTTTTACCTGGCCCTACATTTCCTTTCCCATATTGTTCTAGTTTAAAACTCTCCTAATGAGTGAAGCAAGGTGCCCACCAAATATATGTTTACCTGTTTTTTAAGGTGCAACCCATCTCTAGCAAGCAGTCCATCGTATAGGTAATTCACTCCATGGTCAAGAAATCAAAATCTTTGCAGACGGCACCATCGACGTAGCCAGTTGTTCACCTCTAGAATCCTGTTCCATCTCAGTATTCCATGGCCATCCACTGGGAGTATGGATGAGAAGACCCCCTTGCTCATAGGTCCTTCACCTTCTTTCCGAGGTCTTTAAAGTCTCGGCAGATAGTTGCAAGGTCCTTTTTTGCTGTGTTATTTGTTCCAATTGAATGGAGACTGAAGATACAGAAATGGATTGAAATTAAAGACCCTTGAAGACAAAACTCAAAATGGAACCATAATAAAGCCTCAGTCACATGGGTGCATCGGGACCCGTACAACGGCGCCGATGCGCCCGTGTGACTGACACCAGCAGACGGACGCACCTGCAGATGGCCGTCTCTCTGCAGCGCTGGAGGAAAGAACATGTGACCTGCTTCATTGCCGGTCATGTGTTCCTTCCTCCAGCGCTGCAGAGAGACGGCTGTCTGCAGGTACGTCCGTCTCCTTCCTGCAGTCACACTGGCGCATCGGCGCGGGTGTACGGGTGCCGATGCGCCCGTGTGACTGAGGCCTTAGTGGGAAACCAAAGTTGCAAACCAAAGTTACAAACTTTGGTCTCCATCTTAAATGGCACCTAAATGGAGACCAAAAACAACAGGACCTATGTCATCCGTAGAAGAAAGGTTGCAACTTTGGTCTCTGTTTGAATAATTAAAGTTTATCGTTCCATTCAGGTTTCTGTCTTAATACCATTTTCGGTGACTCAGACAGAACCCCAGGTTGGAAAATCACATCTTGATGAATAATGATGCATGCACCCAGCCTTAGGGTGCGTTCACACGAGCGTGTTTTTGTGCGTGCATACACACGCACAAAGACACGCTTGTATTTACAACAATGCATTCCCTATGGTGTGTTCACATGTCCATACTTTGCAGGTGCGTGCCTACAAAGATAGGACATGCGTTCACCACAGGGAATGCACGCATTGTTTTCAATGGAGCCACGGCTGCTGTCATGCTCCCTGCATTCTTTTTCAGAGGGAAGCCCTTCCCTGAAAAAGAAACATTTTAGTGCCAAAAAAAAAAACTTACCTCTCCGCCGCTGCCGTGACCCCCGCGGCATGAAGAACACATCTACCGCATGCGGCAGATGTTTCATTCACCCCCGCTAGTTAAAAGAATTCCCTGCTGCTACATCTGACACATCTGTGGCAGATGCAGCAGAGGAATTCTTCAATTCTCAACCGCAGCTGTCTCACATGACAGCTGTGTTAGAGAATCCTGCTGCCGGCATCCCCGTCAATGGCTTTTCAGGGAAGGGCTTCGTAAGCCCTTCCCTGAAAAGCCATTTAAAAAAGTGTAGAAGAAAAAACAATACTTACCGCCCTTAAGCTACCGGGGCTCAGCCGCAACTTCTGGCGCTGTTCACGACTCTGTAGTTCTGAGCTATCAGCAGCCGGGGATTTAAAATCCATGCCTGCTGGTAGCTCTGATTGTAATTGGCTGAAGTGCTTCAGCCAATCACAATCAGAGCTACCAGCAGGCGGGGATTTTAAAATAGGGTACAAAAAAAAAATAATAATACTCACATGCCGGGGCTCAGCCGCTACTTCTGCCGCTTTTTTTTTGCACTAAAATGTTTCTTTTTCAGGGAAGGGCTTATATGTAAAGCCCTTCCCTGAAAAAGAATGCAGGGGGCCAGCAGAGCATTGTTTTCAATGGAGCCGCCGGCAGCAGCCGCGGCTCTATTGACAACAAGCACGCAGCTGTGTTCACGCGAGTTTTTGCTCGTACCGAGGTGTGGACGTATGTACGCACCTAAGTACGCACAAAAACACGCTCATGTGAACGCACCCTTAGTTACTACAAAATAGGTTTGCAAGCAGCAAATAGAAGAAATATATGTCTTTAATAGAGATGAGTGAGCACCAAAACGCTCGGGTGCTCGTTGCTCGAACTTTCCGCGATGCTCGAGGGTTCGTTTCGAGTAACGAACCCCATTGAAGTCAATGGGCGACTCGAGCATTTTTGTATATCACCGATGCTCTCTAAGGTTTTCATTGGTGAAAATCTGCAAAACCCAAGAAAAGTGATGGAAACGACACAGAAAGGGATAGGGCAGGCGAGGGGCAACATGCTGGGCTGCATTTCAGGTTCCCAGGTCCCACTATTAAGCCACAATAGCGGCTAGAGTGCCCCCCGCTAACAATTTTTACTTTGGACAAACCCTCATTAGTAAGCCACACCTTAGCTAAGCACCACACTACCTCCAGCTAAGCACAAGCACTGCCTGCGGGACACACCGCTACCACTTCTCCTGGGTTACATGCTGCCCAACCCCCCCGCACGACCCTGCGTCCACAGCGCACACCAAAGTGTCCCTGCGCAGCCTTCAGCTGCCCTCTTGCCACACGCTGGCCTCATACCCACACCACCCTCATGTCTATTTATAAGTGCGTCTGCCATGAGGAGGAACCGGAGGCACACACTGCAGAGGGTTGGCAGGGCCAGGCAGCGACGCTCTTTAAAAGGGGCGGTCGATAGCCCACAATGCTGTACAGAAGCAATGAGAAATCCAATCCTGTGCCACCTCCGCAGGAGCTGCAAACGTGTGCATAGCAATGGGGAATCCATGTTCCACATAGTATTCATTCTGTCAAGGTGTCGCATAGCTCAATCGACACTGCAAGGGGAAAGCCGTCTGTGCTCTGCCCCCTACCCAAGTCAGTCAGTGTCTTTGTGCCAGACAGGTCAAACACCGCGATGGGAACTAAGTTTTCACCAACAGCATAGGTGGGTCCTAGGAAACCCAAGACATGAACAAAAAACTGATCTGAGCGGCCAAACATGGCAGACTTGCACCGCGCCCACGACATAGGCCTCGGCCCACAGCTTCAGCAATCCTAGGCAGGAAGCGGACTGTCACTGCACCCAGGACATAGGCCTCTGCACAAACCCTCAGCAATCGCGGGCCTACAGCGGACTCCAATGCTAGCGTAGCTGTGCACATCTCATTAGCGCTGTATTGCTCCTGTAGTTTGTCCCAATGCAGTGCCCCGGATAGTAGAGCTAACGTCAGATTAAATACAGGTGGGCTTCGGCCCACACTGCATGCCCCAGTCTGACCGGGGTTTTTTATAAATAGTCACAGGCAGGTACAACTCCGCAATGGGAATTCTGCGTGCAGCCACAGCATGGGTGGCTCCCTGGAACCCACCGGCGGTACATAAATATATCCCCTTGCAGTGCCCTGGACAGCAGAGCTAACGACAGATTAAATGCAGATGGGCTTCAGCCCACACTGCATGCCCCAGTCAGACTGGGGTTCTTTATAAGTAGACACAGGCAGGTACAACTCCGTGTGGACCAACAGCATGGGTGGGTCCCAGGAAGCCACCGGCGGTACATAAATAAATCCCATTGCATTGCCCAGCACAGCTGAGGTAACATCAGATTAAATGCAGGTGGGCTTCGGCCCACACTGCATGCCCCAACCTGACCGGGTTTTTAATACATAGACACAGGCAGGTAAAAAATCCCCTATGTGAAGTCCCTGTGGACCCACAGCATGGGTGGCTCCCTGGAACCCACCGATGGTACATAAATAGATCCCATTGCAGTGACCTGGACCGCAGAGCTAACAACAGATTAAATGCAGGTGAGATTCGGCCCACACTGCAAGCCCCAGTCAGACTGGGGTTCTTTATAAGTAGACACATACAGTTACAACTCCTTGTGAACCGACAGCATGGGTGGGTCCAGGAACCCACCGGCAGTACATAAATATATCCCATTGCAGTGCCCTGGACAGCAGAGCTAACGACAGATTAAATGCAGGTGGGATTCAGCCCACACTGCATGCCCAGTAAGACTAGAGTTTTTTATGAGTATACACAGGCAGGTACATCTCCCTAATGTGAAGTCCGTGTGGACCGAGAGCATGGGTGGGTCCCAGGAAGCCACCGGTGGTACATAAATATATCTCATTGCATTGCCCAGCACAGCTGAGGTAACGTCAGATTAAATGCAGGTGGGCTTCGGCCCACACTGCATGCCCCAGTCAGACCAGGGTTTTTATAAGTCAACACAGGCAGGTACAACTCCCTAATGTGCAGTCCGTGTGGACTGACAGCATGGGTGGCTCCCTGGAACACACCGGCGGTACATAAATCTATCCCATTGCAGTGCTCTGGACAGCAGAGCTAATGATAGATTAAATAAAGGTGGGCTTCGGCCAAGTATGTTTTCATTGTTGGAGGAGGAGGACGGGGAAGTTTTTGAGGCAGTACGTGTCCTGTCCCCGTGTCCATGGTTATATGCACCTTCCTAGTGACCGCGTAGCTGAAAAGTTGTCGAGCCTGTGGAACCTAGTAGCGCGGCCTTGCCACCATCATGTCTTTGGGAAGCCTCCGTTTCCACTACCCTGTAACATTGCAGTAGCAGCAGTATAGGCAGAGCTGAGAATTAGTAATATTTCAGCGGTAAGAGTATGCACAAACCCCTGTAACATTTCATTGGCAGCAGTGAGGACAGACCCCACTAACATTTCATTTGCAGCAGTATACACAGACCCCAGTAACATTTCAGTAGTATCAGTATAGACAGACCCCAGTAACAGTTCAGTAGTATAAGTCTAGACAGACCCCAGTAACATTTCAGTTCCAGCAGTATTGACAGACCCCAGTAACATTTCAGTAGTATCAGTTGCGACATGCCCCAGTCACATTTCAGTTTCAGCAGTGCAGACAGACCCCAGTAACAGTAACGTTGAAGCAGTATGGGAAAAGCAGCAGATTCACATTTCCCTGGCAGCAGTGTAGGGAGAGCACAGCATTTGTAACTTTTCAGTAGTAGCAAATAGTCAGACCCCAGTAAGATTTACGTCGAAGCAGTATGGGCAAAGCAGCAGATTCACATTTTATTGCATCACTCTCAAACCCCTTTCCTCTTCGGGAATGAGAGTGGAAAGGTTCTCCTTATACCGTGGGTCAAGCAGGGTGTACACCCAGTAATCCGTAGTGGCCAGAATGCGTTTAACATGAGGGTCACGAGAAAGGCATGCTAACATAAAGTCAGCCATGTGTGCCAGGGTACCTGTACGCAACATATGGCTGTCCTCACTAGGAAGATCACTTTGAGTATCCTCCTCCTCCTCCTCCACAGGCCATACACGCTGAATGGATGATAGGCAAGCAGCATGGGTACTCTCTGCAGTGGGCCCAGCTGTCTCTTCCCCCTCAGGCTCCTCCCCCTCCTCCTCCTCCTCCTCCATGCGCTGAGATATAGACATGAGGGTGCTCTGACTATCCAGCGACATACTGTCTTCCCCCGCCTCCGTTTCCGGCTGCAAAGCATCAGCCTTCATGCTTTGCAGGGAACTTCTCAACAGGCATAGCAGGGGAATGGTGACGCTAATGATTGCAGCAACGCCGCTCACCATCAGGGTGGACTCCTCAAAGTTTCCAAGGACCTGGCAGATATCTGCCATCCAGGCCCACTCCTCTGTAAAGAATTGAGGAGGCTGACTCCCACTTCGCCGCCCATGTTGGAGTTGGTATTCCACTATAGCTCTACGCTGCTCATACAGCCGGGACAACATGTGAAGCGTAGAGTTCCACCGTGTGGGCACGTTGCAAAGCAGTCGGTGCACTGGCAGATTAAACCGATGTTGCAGGGTGCGCAGGGTGGCTGCGTCCGTGTTGGACTTGTGGAAATGTGCGCTGACCCGGCGCACCTTGCCGAGGAGGTCTGACAAGTGTGGGTAGCCTTTCAGAAACCGCTGAACGACCAAATTAAAGACGTGGGCCAGGCATGGCACGTGCGTGAGGCTGCGGAGCTGCAGAGCCGCCACCTGGTTACGGCCATTGTCACACACGACCATGCCCGGTTGGAGGTTCAGTGGTTAAAGCCAGCGGTCGGTCTGCTCTGTCAGACCGTACAACAGTTCGTGGGCCGTGTGCCTCTTCTCTCCTAAGCTGAGTAGTTTCAGCACGGCCTGCTGACGCTTGCCCACCGCTGTGCTGCTGTGCCGTGCTACACCGACTGCTGGCGACGTGCTGCTGACAAGTCTTGGTTGCGTAGGAGGAGTAGGAAGAGGAGGAGGAAGGTTTAGTGGAGGTGGCATACACCGCCGCAGATACCAGCACCGATCTGGGGCCCGCAATTCTGGGGGTGGGTAGTACATGAGGGGTCCCAGGCTCTGACTATACCCCTGGCCACTCCACTGCCTCTTCCAACCTGTCCTGCGGCTGCAATTGCCTCCCCCTCTGAAGACCTGTCCTCAGTTGGCTTATCAAACCAGGTGGGGTCAGTCACTTCATCGTCCAGCGGCCCTTCCTCCGAATCCTCTGTGCGCTCCTCCCTCGGACTTACTGCCCTCACTACTACCTCACTGATAGACAACTGTGCCTCATTGTCATCGTCCTCCTCACCTACTGAAAGCTCTTGAGACAGTTGCCGGAAGTCCCCAGCCTCAACCCCCGGACCCCGGGAACTTTCCAAAGGTTGGGCATCGGTCACAACAAACTCCTCCGGTGGGAGAGGAACCATTGCTGCCCAATCTGGGCAGGGGCCCGAGAACAGTTCCTGGGAGTCTGCCTGCTCCTCAGAATGTGTCATTTTCATGGAGTGAGGAGGCTGGGAGGAAGGAGGAGCAGCAGCCAGAGGATTCAGGGTTGCAGCAGTGGACGGCGTAGAAGACTGGGTGGTCGATAGATTGCTGGATGCACTTTCTACCATCCACGACAGGACCTGCTCACACTGCTCATTTTTTAATAAAGGTCTACGACGTGGACCCAAAAATTGTGATATGAAGCTGGGGACCGCAGAAACTGTCCTCTCTCCTACTCCCGCAGCAGCCGGCTGCAATTCACCTGGCCCAGGAACTCGTCCTATGCCCACACCCTCACTTGGGACTCCGCGTCCTCGACCGCGACCGCGTCCATGTCCTCTGCCCCTACCCTTACCCCTCAGCATGCTGGATTAAGAATCGAGCAGAGACAGAGCGGTGTAAAAATGTTTGTGAATTATTGCCGCGCAGTTGGTGGCTGCCAGCGGTAATATAACGCTAAATGAAGCCAGAGATAAATTATAAGGAAGGCTGCACTTAGGCCTTGCTGTGAACTATGCAGTTTGGATGGACGTGAAGTCCCATAGGCCACGCAGGCAAATGCACTGGCTCTCCGGTAGCCGTAAAAAGGAATTTTTTTTTAAATTTCCTTATTTTTCTATGCAATGCAGGCTGAGGCTATGCAGTGTGTATTGCACTTTCAATCTATGGGCATCGGGCAGACCGTGAACTTCTGAGACAGCATACATATAACACAGAGCGCTGTAGAAAATGTGTGGTTTCTTGGCGTACACTTAGAGGCAGACTGCAGTGAGGCAACCCAAAGTGCGGACAGAAATATGTTTAAATGAAGGCTGCACGCAGGCTCTGCTTTGCAATACAGAGGTACTACAACTCCCAGCAACCACGGAGTTAAATGCATACAGTCACAGGTTGCCCTAAGAAGAACCGTTGGGGTTCTTGTAGACAGGATTCTATACTACCACTGTCCCTGCCTGACCAATACTGCCCCTATACTCAAGTACAGACTGCAGCCTGAGAACACTACAGCCTGCACGCCCGATATAAATAAATAAAAAATTTGTGCAAAAGGGCTCACAGCAGCCACTACAGGTACTACAAATCCCAGCAACCACGGAGTTAAATGCACACGGTCACAGGTTGCCCTAAGAAGAACCGTTGGGGTTCTTGTAGACAGGATTCTACACTACCACTGTCCCTGACTGACCAATACTGCCCCTATACTCAAGTATAGACTGCAGCCTGAGAATGCTACAGCCTGCACACCCGATATACATTATAAAAAAATTTGTGCAAAACTGCTCACAGCAGCCACAACAGTAATGCACTAGGTGAGCTGTGGCCCTAAGAAGGACCGTTGTGGTTCTTAAAGACGCTAACACTGTCCCTATAGCAGCAGCAGCAGCACTTTCCCTGATCTCTCTTAGGCCTTAGTCATACGGGCGTTTTTTCGCGCGATTTGCGCATGCGCATGCGTCCGGCGATTTTTCAAAACCATTGCTTTGCAATGGTATCGGACACATGAGCGCTTTTAATGCGCTCGTCCGATAAATTATAGAACAGATAGGTGCGATCTGCGATTCCTGTTCTCTTCTCTATATGCGCTCAATGGGGCCGGCGGCAGCAGCGCTGACCCCATTGAGAACATATAGAAGACAAATCATTCTTCTCTGCCACAGCTGTAACAGCTGTGGCAGAGAAGAACGATGTTTGCCCATTGAATTCAATGGAGCCGGCAATACAGCCGGCTCCATTGTAGCAATGGGCTGCCGGCGTGCGCAGGATAAATTGTCGGGAAGGGCTTAAATATATAAGCCCTTCCCTGCAATTCATCCAGAAAAGTGTTAAAATAAAAAATATATATATACTCACCTGCTCCCGGCAGCCGGAGCTCCGCGCGGCCGGCCTGCAGTGGGTGTGAAGGGGGTGTGAGTCAGACCTGCCCCCTGATTGGCTCAGCGCTTATATATTTAAGCCCTTCCCGACAATTCATCCCACACTCGCCCGCAGCGCATTGCTTTCAATGGAGCCGGCTGTATTGCCGGCTCCACTGAATGCAATGCGCTGGACAGCTCCGGCCCGTTTCTAATGAAATGCGGCTAGGAGCAGATTTTCGGGCGATTTTCAGGCACCGGTCACGCGATTTGCGCATGCGCATCCGTCATGCGATCCGCAAATCGCGCGAAAAAACGCCCGTCTGACTAAGGCCTTAGCGTGTGTCTGTGGCGAGCCGCGGGCGGGGCAGATTTAAATACTTGGGGGGTCACTTGATCTCACCAGCCACTCACTGCAGGGGGGTGAGATAGGGCTGGAACGTTACAGGAGGAAGTTGTAATGCCTTCCCTGTGTTTCTATTGGCCAGAAAATGGCGCACATTTCTCAGGGAAGGAAATGTAATGGAGTCGGGTGCCGCGTGGTGCTCATCTCGAGTAACAAACATCTCGAACACCCTAATGCTCGAATGAGTATCAAGCTCGGACGAGTGCGCTCGCTCATCTCTATTCTTTAACCCCTAAGTGACCATGCTTTTTTTCTTGTTTTTCAAGTTTCGTTAGCTCCTCTCCTGTTTAACCTCTTAGTGACCAAGCCTGCTTGCGCCTTAATGATCAGACCAAATTTTGGAAATCTGACATGTGTCACTTTAACATAAAATAACTCTGTAAAAATTTTGCATATCCAAGTGATTCTGACATTGTTTTTTCGCCACATATTGTACTTCATTTAGGTGGTGAAAATAGTCCAATAGAATTTGTGTATATTTGTCATTACATCATACTGCTATCGGGCAGGCAGTCTATCAAGCCACCCCACAGACTCATAACCAACATTAACCTTTCATTAACCCTTTCCTGCTAGGATTCTATGAGGCTTAAGTCCCTTAATGTCCTTCAGTAACAGAACAGTCTAACCAAGCCATTGATTTCTAGGTGGCCACAAAAGAAAATCATGTTGTTTTGAAAAGCTGATTTTCTTGTAACACACATACAGAATATCTGATCATATCCAGCCAATAGGAAAGATTAGGGAGGACATTAAATTATTGGAAATCCTGAAAACCAGGTCATTTAACCCACTTTTTTTGCATGCAGTGATTTTTGAAAAAGCTTTTTTGATGCTTTGATAATTTTATCCTGTGCATCTATGGTGTGGCTTTGAAAAAAATAAAATAAACAGTAAAATTTTTTGCATTAGCGTATGCTAACCGGTAGCCGTAATGCTTCTAATCTACTGCAGCAGACGAATTGAAAACCGGATGGAAAACCAAGCACTTTTGTTGCAGATTTTGACTGGGTTTCAGCTGCAATCTAACATCATATTTCAGCTTGCAATGCCACTCCTCTCACCATCCTGAGCACATCCTTCTCCTGGCAACCACTACTGAGCTCCACCGCCAGTCAAGTGATGCATAATTGGGCACATCACCTGACCAGCGACAGGGGGCTCAGTAGCGGTCGAGGGCTGTAGTGAGGACTCATGATGGTGAGAGGAACAACGTTGCAGGCTGAAATCCAGCAACATTTTGCAGATTTTGACTTGGTGTTTGGTGCAGAAATGCTGCAGATTTTGCTGTGGATTTCTCCTGCAGTATGTGCAAACATAGCCTTAGGAGAGTTTTAAACTGAACTAAATGTATATGCAATTATAAAAAATATTACATTGAATGTACTGAGCATATTTTTTTAATTTTGCTTTCTCAGAGGAATGTTTTCATTGACAGTTTGTCCAAATACTTAAGATGATGGATAAAAAACACTCACGTAGTTATTGTCAAATTAGATGCACTTTAGTAGCATATTATTATTCACTGGTTAGCTTGAACTGCTAGCCTCGGAGATGACTTTGATAAATAATGTGTAAAATTGGGTTCCTGAAAAGGCACAAGCCAGCATTCAGTGACAAATATTCTGCCGCTGAGTGATAGAGTTTACCAAGCAAATTAAATCTTCTAAGTGATGAAAGAAATAACCCGTGACACCGGTGATAGAGAAATTAAATTAAATCCCCTAATAGCAGGTCAGCATGGACTGAAAAAATGAATGGAAGCGATCGCATGATAAGCAGACCTCACACTTTCCTGACAAGTCTATTGCTGGCGGTCCACCACGCACATCTATCCAATTGGCATGCAGCAATTCAATTGCTATTTCCTTGAGCGGCACTGTTAGTTTCTTTGTAGCTAGAGCTTGACTCATTTTTTCATAGGATCATCAATGCATTTGGAATTTCATACAATAGGCTTTACATGAATGCACTTATTTTTTACTTAGCTCCTTAACAACCAAACTATTTAGGCCACAAATGACCAGACTTTTTGGCATCCATAGGAAGTGCAGAGATGGGAAGCCCGTTATCATGACATTAGTCACCGGCAGAGATGCTCTGGATCTGCTAAGTACCAGCACCTATGCCATGCCAGGGGAAATTACAGTGTCTTTTTTATCCACTGGATTGGATAATGTAAGAAACTTTAAAGTCAATTGAACAACATTGCAATACTCAGAAAAGTCGCTATGAAAAGTACAGTGTTCTAAGTATGACCCAGACTGTAACACAATGTAAACATTACGGAGGCTCTGTTCTCCCACAAGTGCAATGACCCCAGCAAACAGCTGATCGGCAGGGGTACCAAGAGGTAGACCTCCACCCATCAGATATTGTTGATCTATTCTAAGGATAGGTCATCAATTTTTAAAGACACGATCAAGCCTATAAGCATATGTACAAAGGTTTCTTGCATTGTTATAGCCATTGAATGCAATACATAACAGTGGCATATTGCTGAAAAGCATTCAGAACCTTAAAGGGGGGTTTTCTTTATTCCATATTATGGAATATTGTTAAGCTATGACATGATATTTTGATCAGTGGAGATCTGAGATTCCCACTAGTGCTGATGATGAAGCAACAGAGCACTGGCATGCAGGGAAAAACTGTAAGAGGCCGCAGTGCTTCACTACCAGGCTCAGGGTGAATCCTGGTATAATGGATTGTAATAAACTAAGTACAATGTCTATTGCAAATATATGTTTTTTCTACTAACACACACTGCCTCTTTAAATACTGACTAACTGCCCCCCCCTCCCACCGTGTTCCTGACAATTTACTTAAGATGGCGTCTCCATGCAAGAATGCAACCAAGATACCACAGATGATGAAATTAGCTTCTGGAGGGAGAAACCCCTTTAACCCCTTGAGTGGCACGCCCGGAACTTTTCCAGGACGAGCTCCACTGCCCATATCAATATAGCCGGGAAGATTTCCAGGCTATGTATCACTATGGAAGCTGCAGAGCACAATGCCACAAGCTGTGGCATTGTGCTCTGCCTGCACAGTCCCACAGGGAACCAGTGCAGGACTTTGAAAAACAGAAGAAGGAAGATATTGCCTATCTGCCGGCAATCTCCCGCTTCTGAATTCAAAATCCTGCTTTGTTTACAAGTTGCCATAGAAACCATCGGCTTATCAGAAGCAAGCCGATGGTCTCTGTGGCAGGGAGAGCTGGTGCTTGGCTGTCTGAGGACAGCCAGGCACCAGCTATTACAGCAGAGATCAGAGAAAACCTCCGATCTCTGCTGTGTTAACCCTTTAAATGCTGCAGTCTAACATGATTCCGGCGATACCGAGTTTATACAGTTTTTTTATGTTTTGCTATTTTTGTACATTTGAAACATTTTTTTTTCTTAAAGGTTTGCTTTTGTGTCGCCACATTCCAAGAGCCGTATTCATTTTATTTTTCCATTGCCAGAGCTCTAGAAGGGCTTATTTTTTATAATATCCATTTATCAAATTTTTTGGAACATGTAAAATTTTGATCGCTTTTTATTCAATTTTTTCTAGTCGCAAGATTACCAAAATCTGTAATTCTGCATGTTTTTTATTTTTCACTGCATTCTCTGAGCAGTATAAATAATGTATTGAAGTAATTCTACAGGTCGGTACGATTATGCCGATACCAAATTGTAATAGTTTTTTTCTTTTTCACATTTAAAAAAGAAAAGTAATAAAAGTTTAAATCACCCTCCTTTTTCCATATCTATAATAAAAAATCTAAATCATAAACGAAAAACACATATTTGGTATCGCCGCGTCTGTAAATGTCCCATCTATCAAAGTAGTGTATTATTTACCCTGCACAGTGAACGTAGTACAAAAAAAAATAAAGAACGCCAGTAATGCACTTTTTCAGTCACCCTGTCTCCCAGAAAAAATGCAATAAAAAGCGATCAAAAAGTCATATGTATGTAAGTCATATGACGTCCTGTAGTTTACTAATGTAAACTACAGGACGTCCCAAAAAAAATGAGCCCTTGCTCAAGTACGTTGACAGAAAAATAAAAAAGTTATTGCGCGCAGAAGATGCAGCAGAAAATCATTTTAAAAAATTAAATGTCTTTCAGAAAAAAAAGTACTACAGCAAAAAAAAAAACTACCCAAGTTTGATATCGTAGTAATCGTACCGACCCATAGAATAAAGTTCTCATGTCTTTTTTGCTGCAGTTTGTGTGCCGTAGAAACAAAACGCACTGAAAGATGGTGGAATGTCATTTCTTTTCATTTTACTCCACTTAGAATTTTGTAAAGGTTTTTCATTACATTATGTGGTACTTTAAATAGCACCATTGAAAAATACAATTCGTCCCGCAAAAAACAAGCCCTCATACAGCGACGTCGATGAAAAAATAAAGGAGTTATGATTTTTTAACCCCTTAGTGACGGCGCTATCGGATTTCCGCCACTGAAAGCCTGCATAGGAGTGCATTACAATACGCACTCCTATGCAGACGGCCGCGGTTTGGCCGCGCGAAATCTCGCGCGGCAAACAAACCGCGGCATGTCCTATTTTTGTGCGGGGCTCGCAGAGCCTCGCACAGAAACGTCATTCACCCGGCCGCCGGCTCCGTTCTGCGCATGCGCCGGTTGCCCGGCAGCCGACATATGAAAGAGCCGGGGCCGCTGGGCGCGGGTGAGTACGCGCTCGTCTCTGCAGGCGCTCGGGTCGGGTCCCGCGGCGAGAATTCTCGCCGCCGGATCCGACCCGCTCGTCTGCAGGCGGCCTTAGGGCTACCTGTGACCGTGTGCATTTTACTGCATGGCCGCTGGGAGTTGTAGTGGCTCACTATTACCCAGCAAGGCCTTTTTGCAGCCTAGCGTATAATTTTTTGTGGACGGCAGTGTGCGTAACATAACCGCTGTCAGCTTCCAACTGCACGCCACTAATTGCATAATTATTCAGACCTCTTTGCGTCTGCTCTATTGGTAATACACCATGCTGATAGGTAGGAGTAGGCCTAGAGGACGTGGCCGTAGACGTGGGCGAGGAAGCGGAGGTCCAAGTAAGGGTGTGGGCACAGGCCAAGTTCATGGTCCAGGTGAATCGCAGCCGGCTGATGTGGGACTAGGAGAGAGGCAAGTTTCTGGGGTCCCCAGCTTCATATCACAATTTTTGGGTCCACGAGGCAGACCTTCATTACAAAATGAGCAGTGTGAGCAGGTCCTGTCGTGGATGGCAGAAAGTGCATCCAGCAATATATCGACCACCCAGTCTTCTAAGCTGTCCACTGCTGCAACTCTTTCTTTTTGTACCGTCTGTGTGTTCCTGCTAGCCACCCATGCTGCGGGTGCACACAGACTTGCCATAGCGGAGTTGTACCTGCCTGGCACTTAAAAAAAAAAACAGAATGTCTAGGACATGGAGTGTGGGCCGCAGCCAACATGTATTTCCTCTCACGTAACCTCAGCTATCCGGGGCACTGCAATGGGATTTCTTTATGTACTGTCTGTGTGTTCCTCCTAGCCACCCATGCTGTGGGTGCACACAGACTTGCCATAGCGGAGTTGTACCTGTCTGTCCCCAAAACACTGACAGACTTGGGTAGGGTGCAGATGGTTTACCCCTTGCGTTGTCGATGAGGTATCCGACACCCAAACAGAATGAGTAGTGTGTGGACACATGGAGTCCCAATTGCTATGTCACTCGCAGCACCTTGGGCCACTCAGGGTGTTTGCTGGGACAGAGGCTGACCCAGGGCCCGCTCACATACTTCCCACACCGAGTATTGCTGCATTGTGGAGATGTGTAGAAATGCTGGGCTGGCAGCGGACTCCCATTTATGCCCACATTTGCAGCTCCTGACGGAGGTGACAAAGGATTGGAATGAAGATGGAACGTCAATCTATTATCAATTAACAACAGCATTGTGGGCTATCGCCCACACTTTCAAAGAGGGTCGCTGCCTGGCCCTGCCAATCCTTTGCAGTGTGTGCCTCCGGTTCCTCCTCATGGCAGACGCACTTATAAATAGACATGAGGGTGGTGTGGCTATGAGGCCAGCGTGTGGCATGAGGGCAGCTGAGGGCTGCGCAGGGGCACTTTTGTGTGCGCTGCGGACGCAGGGTCGTGTTGGGGGGGGCACTCTTGCCGCTATTGTGGCTTAATAGTGAGACCTGGGAACCTGAGATGCAGCCCTGCATGTTGCCCCCTGCCTGCCCTATCCGTTTCTGTGTTCTTTCCATCCCTTTCGTAGGTTTTGCAGATTTGCACAAATGAAAACCTTAGCGAGCATCGTTCATATACGAAAATGCTCAGGTCGCCCATTGACTTCAATGGGGTTCGTTACTCGAAATGAACCCTCGAGCATCGCGGAAAGCTCGACTCGAGCAACGAGCACCCGAGCATTTTGGTGCTCGCTCATCTCTACTGGACATCTTCCAATTTCAAAGGGCAATAAGCTTGATGTGATTTTCATCTGCTGCACAAATTTTCCTTGACCTACCACTGCACCTATGGTCCTTAGCGTTGTCTGTTTCTTTGTGCTTCTTCAAAAGAGATTGAACAGCCTATCTTGAAACCCAAGTTTGCTTTGAAGTCTTAGCCTGGGAGATACTGTACATTGCTGATGCAGTATTGCTACCTTGTGTCTTGTTCCTGGGCTCAATCTTACCATGGTGTATAACCTGTGACATGAAACTACAACCACAACCCCGCCTTTGTTTTAAGCCATCTACACAGCTGTTGCTGTTTCAGTTAATGACTAGAGATGAGCGAGCATACTCGTCCGAGCTTGATACTCGTTTGAGTATTAGGGAGTTCGAGATGCTCGTTACCTGAGACGAGTACCACGCGATGTTCGAGTCACTTTCATTTTCTTCCCTGAGAAAGTTGCGCGCTTTTCTGGCCAATAGAAAGACAGGGAAGGCATTACAACTTCCCCCTGCGACGTTCAAGCCCTATACCACCCCCCTGCAGTGAGTGGCTGGCGAGATTAGGTGTCACCCGAGTATTAAAATCTGTCCGCCCGCGGCTCGCCACAGATGCATTCTGACATAGTTCAGGGAAAGTGCTGTTGATGCAGGAGCTGCTATAGGGAGAGCGTTAGGAGTGATTTTAGGCTTCAAGAACCCCAACGGTCTTTCTTAGGCCATAGAAATCGCAGATCGCACCTATGTGCGATCTGCGATTGCTGTTCTCTTCTCTATATGCACTCAATGGGGCCGGCGGCAGCAGCGCCGACCCCATTGAGAACATATAGAAGACAAATCATTCTTCTCTGCCACAGCTGTAACAGCTGTGGCAGAGAAGAACGATGTTTGCCCATTGAATTCAATGGAGCAGGCAATACAGCAGGTTCCACTGAAAGCAATGGGCTGCCAGCGTGCGCGGGATGAATTGTCGGGAAGGGCTTAAATATATAAGCCCTTCCCTGCAATTCATCCAGAAATGTGTTACAATAAAAATATATACCGTATATACCGGCGTATAAGGCGACAGGGCGTATAAGACGACCCCCCAACTGTCACCTTATACGCCGGGAATACAGAGGAGCAAAGAATAAAAATCATTACTCACTTCCCCCGGCGTTCTGCGGCGCTGCTGCAGGCTGTCGCTCCCTCCTGGTCCCCAGCAGAGCATTGCTTTCTGGACGCAGGGCTTGAAATCCCCGCCTCCAGAAAACACACGTGCCTTCAGCCAATCACAGCCAATGACAATGATGTCATTGAATGGCTGTGATTGGCTGAAGGCACGTGTGTTTTCTGGAGGCGGGGATTTCAAGCCCTGCGTCCAGAAAGCAATGCTCTGCCGGGGACCATGAGGGAGCGACAGCCTGCAGCAGCACCGCAGAACGCCGGGGGAAGTGAGTAATGATTTTTATTCTTTGTTCCGCTGTATTCCCGGCGTATAAGGTGACAGTTGGGGGGTCGTCTTATACGCCCTGTCGCCTTATACGCCGGTATATACGGTATATATTTTTATTGTAACACATTTCTGGATGAATTGCAGGGAAGGGCTTATATATTTAAGCCCTTCCCGACAATTCATCCCGCGCACGCCGGCAGCCCATTGCTTTCAGTGGAACCTGCTGTATTGCCGGCTCCATTGAATTCAATGGGCTAACATCGTTCTTCTCTGCCACAGCTGTTACAGCTATGGCAGAGGAGAACGATCTTTATGCTGACAGTGCGGGGGGGGGGGCCCACTCTTGCCACTATTGTGGCTTAATAGTGGGACCTGTGAACTTGAGATGCAGCCCAACATGTAGCCCCTCGCCTGCCCTATCTGTTGCTGTGTCGTTCCCACCACTTTCTTGAATTGCCCTGATTTTCACAAATGAAAACCTTAGCGAGCATCGGCGATATACAAAAATGCTCGGGTCGCCCATTGACTTCAATGGGGTTCGTTACTCGAAACGAACCCTCGAGCATCGCGAAAATTTCGTCCCGAGTAACGAGCACCCGAGCATTTTGGTGCTCGCTCATCTCTATTAATGACTGATTATCAACCTACATATGAAAATGGTATAACTGGTTAACGTGACACCTGAATATAATCCTACAAAATCCCTGACTTTGTGGAAGTGACCTTGAAGAATCGATGCTGTTTTGAAGGCAAAGGGTGGTCACACCAAATATTGATTTGGTTTAGATTTCTCTTTAGTCCATCCTTTGCATTTTTTTAATTGACAATAATAAACTGCTAACACTATTTTTGAAAGCTTTCTTACTTTTAAGCATTTTTCACACCTGCCTAAAATTTTTGCCCAGTAATGTATTGTATGCCTGTTCCCTAATACAAGGCAGCATTTGTCTAAGAGGGTGTCTACTCATGTCACTTTTGAATTGGCCTGATCAATATGGTAAAAATGTCCTGCTGGGAAGGCGTAACTTTAAGCTCCTGGTATCTGATACAGAATCATAATTACAGAGCTGACCTCTAGGCTCTAGGGGCTGGGCGCAACTGCAACTTATACATCCCCTGTATTTAAACCTCTGCTGTAAAGGCAGAGCTTGCATGAATAACAGAATTGGGAAGGAAGCTGAATAAGATGGATCATATATTTGAAACAGAAAATTAACTGTGATGCTTCTGTGTTAGTATTTAAATGAGAGATTTTAATTAAAGTATTTGTCAGATTTGTTTGATTAAAAAAAACTTCTGTAACATTGCAAGACATTTTCATTTCCTTTTTTTATGACCAATTTGTATTAGCTTTGCAGTAAGTACGAATTAGGGCATTCATCTGGAATATTATATTTGCATATGAGCCACAATTTAGCACATTTGTGAAATATATTAGAGTATGTTATAACAGCCATTGTACCAAATAATACATGCAAGTAAAACCACAAATGGTATTATTAACACTGTGGTAAAATAGAGCCAAAATATCTCCCTAATGCCAAGAGGTACAAGCTTTTTAATAAAGGCCATGACAGATCAGTGCTTGCTGAAGCGCAGGAGAAAGAGCCTCTGAGAAACTGCATGGTATTTTATCATGTAGCGGTAACGGTTCTTAGACTTACATTTTCACCTTGTTTAAAAGTGATACCAAGCTATTGAAACTAGCTGTATTTCTAAATGAAATATGTTAACACAGTATTACAATAAACTGCTATGAAAAGTGGAATAATTGTGCATTTTCCTAAAGAAATATATTATTCAAGTGCATAATATGGGAAATAAATGCAATCCTGGGTATTTCAGGTAGCTTAAAGGCATTTGCTGATATTTTTAACATTGTTGCCAGTGGGGAGAATGAGGTGTATAAAGAAAAAACACACTCACCTCCGGCTGCACACTGCTGCCCAGCCGCTGCTGGCCGGTGCTCCGGCATCTGTTTACATTGGTGTCAACAGCCATGACCTCTACAGACAATGGGAGGCCAGTAGAGACGTCATCAGTGACATCCCGTAAACCTGCCTCAGGGCTTCTACATTGGAAGTCCATGTGACAGGTTTATGGGGCATCACCAGGCCTGCTTTTCTAGGTGACATCACCTGTCTGGTGCTGCCGCAATGGGCTTCTGATACAGCGGTCCAGTGTTGTGGTGAGTATATTTCTTTTATATAGTTTTGGGTATGAGGAGCCCAAAATTACATAAAATAAATAACTCGCAAAACCTCTTAGAAGGGGCTGTTCACTGTAAATTATTTGACAATAATTGAGAATGCTACTCTTTGCACCCGTGGGGCTCCATGTTTGTCATATGTTTGTCACCAATTATATGCTACGGTTGCTTAGACATAAAGTACATGCACAATTCATATTGAGTTCACACTTTGTATAGCAACCTAAAAGAGGTTATCCCACCAAAACACTTATCACCTATCCACAGATGATTAGACAGCTCCTGCCACACAGTTGCAATGAAGCAGAGGACAGTTCAGTTGCCTTGATGGCATACTTATGGTCTAAGTATGGTCTAAGACAAAGTATTGGCTCTAACTGCCTATGCGATTCCATACTGAGGCATCATGGGGTTAAAAACATAGCAAAGAGGAAGAGAAAGTAGGGTGCAAGCTAAAATCCAAGATAGAGTCCAGGGGCATAACTACCCCCACAGTTGCAGCTATGGCATACCAGTATCAGGGTGTCCAACATCCATGGTCCACAAAAGACTGTGGTTACCAGCCTCCTGGGATGCTAAAGCAATTAAAGAAAAAAAACATACTCACCTTTTCCATTCCCCCTGTCACTACAGTAGTCCTCCCTCTAGATCCTGTCAGTCTCTGCTCGCCTCCCAGCAGCCAGTCACATGCTGTTTGCTGACCAATCTGTGGCCTCAACATATGCCTGGAGTCATATATCTAGATAGCATCTGAATGGCTGCCAAGAAGCAAGCAGAGACCAGCAGGGTCCAGAGGGGCAGCTACCAGAGCAAGAAGGGGCAACTGAAAAGATGAGTATAGTCAGTTTTTTTTTAATTTACACCTCAAACAGAGGCACTATTACTGAGTGGGGGGGATAAAAATGAAGTGTTGTTAATGCATGAGGACATAAAGTGGCATTATTAATAAGCAGGGGCATAATGGAGGAATTATTTTTTGAGTACAGGCATTATTAGCAAGTGAGGCATAAAGGGAGCACTATTAATGAGAGGAAGCATAAAAAATTGAAGCACTTTTAGGCCACCTGTCCATGGCCAAGGCAGAATATCGCTAGCGATATTCCGCTGCATGGGGGGGCAGGGGGAAGAACTGATAGGTCTCCGGGATGAGCCTATGAAATAGTTAGGCTCACCATGGAGAATTCCGACAATTGCAGCATGCCACGATTTAAATCCCGCGAGCGGAGAATCCCTATGATTTTCCGCTTGTGAATGTCGGTGCTGCGCTTTCCATAGTAACCCCATAGAAAGCTTTACAGAGCGTGATCCGTGGGCGATTTATCGCCTGTGGACAGGCTGCCTTATTGTGTGTGGGCAGGAATAGCATTACTGACTCTGTGGTGACTATTACTATCCTGGGTGCAATTGATGAGGAGTTCTATATATAAACTTGAGGCATAAATTCTAAATCTATAATAAAAAAGTCCAAGGCGAGAAGTGGTAGGGGTGTTTCTCCATTAGCTTATAGGGTTAATATTCCTTATAAGAAATGCCGTAAGGTGCTATCTGTCCACTAATGCCAACTTTATACTCAGAGTTTAGTGTGTAGACTACGAGGAGGAAGAAAAAATTGTGGACTTGATTGGTGCAGCTCTCACAAATATTTCAAAGACGCGTTTTGGAGACATACCTGTTCCTTAGTCATGCTCCTCGGTCATTTCTGAAGAAGGGGGTGTATCGGTTTTTAAATTTATTAATAAAAGAAGAACCAGGTATAATACTCATTGAAATATTTGTGAGAATTGCACCAATCAAGTCATCATTTTTTTCTTCCTGCTCCTAGTCTAGAATACAAAAGTGACATTTTATGATGTTTCTTTCCAATTTTAATTTGACCTTAGTTAAAGGGAGTTAAAGGGTTTTCCAACCTTTTTTCGCCCCAAAAATGAGTTGATGATGGAGGTTCAGATTGTTGGGACCACCACTGCAAGGGAAATTTTTGTTTTACGCAGTGCCCCTTTGAGGTGACTAGGTGACCATGTAATGAATGATAATGCCAAGTCCACCAGAGCAAGAGTACAGTAACTCTTTGCAACATCTATAGTCTGAAGTCTCTATGGAGGAAGCCTTGCTAAACCATACGTAGGAGAGCAGTTATCAAAGTGGCCACTAGTGGGTGAAATTATAGAAGGTTGCAATGGTTTAGATGTGAAACCCAGGGAAAATACCATGTTAGGCTGCTTAATGGGTTTGATTATGGAGCACCTCAGAGAGCTCAATAAAATAGAGGGTGTGCCTCTCTGGGTCGACCCTGAGCTCACTATTTCCTGGCTGTCTGTGAAGAGGTGTATGCTGCTCACGGGGAGGCATGACAGGGGAGGATACCTTCTATACTGACACAAGAAACTAATGGCAATGGACAGATGACATATGGTTCTTAAATTTTTGGCGCTGGGCCTGTCTGTAAGTGCAATGCCAAGTGTTTAGGTTGAAGCCAGATAGCTAGGGTTTTTAATTAGGTATCTGTACACTGTGGCAATGTTTTCTACATTGTTAACATTGCCTTTGTTGTGAGAAGCAATAAAGAATGATAAAGGCCAGATGTTAAGTGAAGTACATTGTGTTGGCGTGACTTCATACATGTGTGCCAACCATCTTGCCCAGGAGATGGCGATCCATTGAGTGTCCAGCCCCAAAGGTATTACACATAATCAAGCTTATTGGTAGAGGATGTCCAGATTTTCATTGCAGATTTATAGGTCTGCAAAAAGATATAATTTTCTGGAAGTGGGATTCATATACAATCTGTGATTATTTCATTAAGGTCTTTTTAATCTTGTACTCTACACTAATATATGACTCATGACATGTCCATGCCAAGGCTAAATGAGTAAAATGTTAAAGAAATCAATGCTTAATTTGAGAATAAATATATCATATGGTAGATATTGATTTTAACATGCTTATAGATTTAAAACTTTTAACTATGCACAACGCAACAGAAGTCACATAAATCAAACATTTATTTTTAGCCATCTCAAGAGAAATAGATCACCACATTTATACTAAGTTTCTAGTACAATCCAATAGTATCATATTGAAGGGCATGTTCCCACTACAGGCGCAGCCTATTACCTATTATGAACATCATTTAGACAAGAAAGGTTGCATTTCTCTTCCCAAATTATATATAGAGATACATTGTGTAAGCACCAACATGATAGATTTCTTTGGTATTCTTGTAAATCTTAATGAAGACTTCCAATGAATGAGCTCTTGTAGGTCAGCATTAGTTAAATGCACTCTTACAATAAAATCTAACAGCATAGCTGTAAGTTCATGTCCTACATTAAATAATGAATCTTTGCAGAGACTTTTCATTTGCAATACATCTATTCCAAAGAAGCACATAGCGAGGTGCTATTGATCATTTTAACTTTCACATTCCTATTTAGACTTTGCTGTAAATGTAGCATTACTGTTGCTTAATATGACTGAATCATACTCATTTAAATAAATGTGTAATACTATAAAATACTGCACTGTGAGGTAAATAGTAATTTAAGGGGTTGTACCAAAATTGATATTATTACCTATCCGTAGGATAGGTGATAAAAGTTTGATCAGTGGTGGTCTCACAGTTGAGAATCACACCAATCTCAAGAATACCTCCCTTCTACTCACTGAGAGCTCACTGCACCCTCTGCAATAAGGAGGAGATTGAATGGAGCAGCGCTCTGTTCATTCTCAATAGGACTGTCGCAGATAGCCAAGAACTTGCGCTCAGTTATTTAAATCAGCCCCATTGAAATTAATGGAGCAGAGCAACACATGTGCAACCGTCGTTCCATTCTATCTCCATGTCACTGTGGGTTGGTGCTGAGAACCTGTAGTGATAGAAATAGGGGGACACAGACTCTGTTTTGGGGATCCGTGGGGTCTCAGTGGTGAGACTCCCACTGATCAGACTTATAGCCTATCCTATTTTGGTACACATTTGATGCCATTACAAAAAAAAAGTATATTCAGTGGTGTAAACTAGATGGTGGATGAATATAAAAGCTGTAAGTCACTATCACAAACTTCTTCTTGTGAATGCTCTGAGACACTGATCCAATCCTGGGCCTCCTTCTAGGGCCACAAACAAATTTCTAGGGCCAGCTCTTCACTGATACAATAAATCTCTTATTAGTGGGCTGAATGGGTATATGTATTATAGAGGAAGAATTGTCTTACATAACTCAACCCTTCTTTTGAATGCTATGACACATTTCCTTAACCCTTGAATATTAGCCTGGGTAAAAATTCACCCTTATTAATAAAGAGGAAAACTGTTGTCACCAGAGTGCTATTACTTTCATTTATTTTATTTCACCAAAACTGTATTGAGCTCTTATACAGTATGTATGATGATACACTTGGCAACTGTTGTAAAACTACTTTTGGGAAAGAAAGTGTAGTATTAACGTCTGTCCAGAAAGGTGTAGTATTGCAGGGCTAAAGGGCCACTCTGATAATTTTTTTTCATTCATTATGTAGCTATCTCCCCAGTACATACAAGAAAGCTAGCGCTACCTTTCTTAATTATTGCTTTCTATTTTGCACTCCTGGTTTTCTCCTCAGATGGTCATGTGATCTCAATTCTGACCAGTTCAGATTTACTTGGAGTTATGTGTTCAGTTTCTAGTCAAGTTCGCAGTTTGTTTGATGCTGTCACATGGTGTGTACCAGAGAAACTGCCTACAGGGGGACACAGGCACTCCTATCAGTTACTGATGATGAATATATAATAGAGGAGATCACAGCTCAGCCTCCTGATTGTATACTTATAGTATGTAGCATCTTTAGGTAAATATAAAAGGTAATGATAATTAAACTAACCACCCAGCAAGCAGATATGGTTCAACCTGTATCTAATGCGGTGCTGATGCATCATGGGATTGATTTGAAAGTCAAAGAAATTTTTTTACCATCAATATGGTGCCTGATAAGTATCAGACTGGAGGCTGCACTGCATGGAAGTGGCTGCAATATATAGAGGAGCTGTCCAGAGTGTGACAGGCAATCAAGTAAAAGTGGCAGACATAGAAAAGTGTTTTAGCTGGAGTGGACCTTTAAATTGGTACACTCATACGTTCAAAATATGTGTGGAAGTCAGTATATTATACAGTATATATTACAAGACAAACTATTGGAGAGCATGTACATCCTGCAACATTTGAGATCTGCAATTGTTCATTAATTAAATAATAAACTAAAATACTGCATATTACAATATTAAGCTGAAGAATTGAACCAAAATCTATTTACATTGTCTTCATTCCTGCAAAGCCTTTAAACATATCAAGGAGCTGAAATGATATATTTTAAAAGTAAAGCTTGTACATTATTATTAGGAACCTTTTTCTCGCTATGTGTTTGACAGTTTGAGAAATTGCTGCTCTCAAAATCAATATTTTGCCAAACTGAAACATATTAAAATCCAACAGAAAAGTGGTCTAACCCGTTAAGCTGGTCATGTACAATAGAATTTTGTTGCCTCTTATCACTGATTTTGATTGGACACAGTGACAATCTAATGTCCATGGAGCTTGGTGATATTTCCCTGAAGAGAAAAAAGAAGGATGTGTTAAGTTGAACTCAAAGCTGTCAAATCCATTGTTTCCTCTGGAGATAAATGGTACCAGTGGACTGACAACCCCTTATCTCAACCTCTTTTAGAATAACAAATACAAGAAAATTGTGTGTTTGTGGGTGACTGGGTGTAATACCTGTTGATTGAGCATTTTTTTCAGTTACCATTTACAGCCATTTTCAAGAATACAGTGCAATTTAGGTGGTTTCTCCTGGTAAAAAAAAATGTTAGATATTTGAAAACATTTTGATAGACTTGAAGGTGTTACTATTAGCTGTGGAAATTACTAAATTACCAGTGTTCAGGGGCTTCCTGTCTATAAAGCAAATTAGGTAGGAGGGCTGCAATTTGCAGAAGAGCTTCTGCCCTGCTGATGCTATATGATGGAATTTAACATGAACTGTATCAACATCTTTAAGATGTGTATACAATTAACAGTAGCAGTGCCAATGCCGGAGGCCATACTGGGCTTCCTGTATCATGGGCTGACACCTTCTATATGATGCACACAGTACGAAGATGTAATCGTGTTGTCAGTCTTTCTGCAGGATGTCGGATAAAGGAGGCCTGGTGGTGGACGGAAAGACCATCGTGGGACCATGGAGGAGGTGAGTGACTTTATTATTTTAGTATGGGGGGCAGTATAGTTAATAAAGGGAACATTATGGCTATGTATTATCCCAGGGGTCAGTATAGCTATTGATTACAACAAAGCACAGTATGACTTTTTATTAATACAAGAGGACATTATGGCTTTTGGTACAACAGGTGAACATTACGGGTATTAGAAGGGGACATAATGGCTATTTATTACCACATGGGACATTGTAGCTATTTATTACTACAGGGGACATTTTGGTTATTTATTACTATAGAGGGACAATATGGTTATTTATTACTACAAGGGAATAGTATGACTTTTTATTTACTACAGATAGGCAGTGTAGAGCATTGTTCATTACAGGGGGACAGTGCGGCTCATTGTTCATTACACAAATGGTGCTGTAAGTTGCACTTTTATACAGTATTTAGAGGAAACCATGTGTGGCAATATTAACAGTTTATCATAATGTAGAAATTATGGCTATGAAAAGCAAAGGACCAAAAACATCTGTGTGGCAACCTCTGAAGAGAGGTTGTGTCCAGGAGAAGTTGTCATGTCAATCTGGACTGAATGGAGAAGAAAATGACAATGATAATTAGAGATGATGATACAAGTGCGTCACAGTGTCATTGTTTATTCTGTCACTGGCCGCCTCTGATCACGTAGTCACTGTATGGTGTTAAGGTTGTGCGCCTGGAACCTGTAGTTCTACAGGTTTCCTTGTGCACAGTTTAATAGGTAGGGGTTAATTGAGCTGGGTGGGTGTGGTATTCTGCACCAGCGAATCCCCTTTGTCTGCGGCAGACAAATACCAGCAACTCTTCTGACAGATGGCTGGTGATTTTATGTATCACTATTTTTGTATCTCTGTGTTAATCCCACTCTGCGCTGGTGTTTGCATGCTTGTCTGTAGTGCTTCTCACTCCTTCCCCAAAGACAGTCTGGCCACCTGTTGTCCCTCCCCTCCTTGAGGTTTCTGGGGTGCATGCGCCTGCAGATTTTTCCTTAATCTCTTGGCAGGTGTGGCCTCCAGGTGTCTGATGTCATATGTGTGTTTCACATGGGTGATGCCTGCCACTATTCACTGTATCTCAGTATGGTGCCTGACTCTCTATCCTCGTGGAGTGAGGACCCTTGGACTAGCTATGGTTTTCCATCTTTATGCATGTGAGCTTTGGGTGGGGTATACACAACATGATATGTTGGTGTGAACATCAACATGTGTTATGTCTGTACAGGTGGCCAGACATGTAATTTGTCAGTGCAAATGCTGTGTGAGTATTTGCAGTTTTAAATGGACACAATGTTGCGTCCGTACAGAGACATGGTGCTTTAGTGCGCCGAGTGGACATAACATATGGTCTGTAGAGCGTTGATGGGTAGTAGTATTCTTGTTTGTGAGCTGACAATTCCCATCATACTTTACCATTGTTTAGGTCATATTAGAAAGTATAGACTTAAATGGTTCTGGTGTTGTATATATTTAAAGAACTATTCTAGTATTAATGATTACTATATATATATTTGGAGTATTGTAAATGTTTTATTGGAACAAAGTATGCAACATACTTTTTTTTTTTCTTTGTTGTCAGTTAAGTAATGCTTTAATGGGGGAGTGCGGAGAGCAGGCATAAGTTGACTATTTTTCACAGGCAGCAGAAAGGCTAGAGGCACTCCTGACGGTGTTTATATTAACCACACGAGGGTGCATTCACACAGGGAATATTCACTGCAGGCTTTCCACAGTGTCAAATTGCCAATGAATACACAGCAAAACTGCAGGGACCAAATCCGTACCTAAATGGTATACATTTTGGTGCAGATTTGCAATGGTTTCCTGATTTTGCATCCACAGGTTGAAATCAACTGTCAAAATCCACAGCATATACTCGTATTGACATGCTACAAATCTAGAATCTGCAGTAGATTTTAAATAGGCTGTAGATTACACATTGGAATTTTCTGCTTCATGTGGATAAGAGTCCTGCTCTATCTTTCATGCACATAGTATTGATTACGTGTGGGAAAGATAGGGCAAGTCCCAATAGTGAAAATAAAACCATTGAAATCAATGGTTTTGTTTTGTCCTGTTATGTGGCTTTAATTATCATGGCTGCATAAGGGGACAAAAACACGCCCATGTTTTTTTGCCCTAACATAGCTTGAGTACTGTAGCTGCTACAGATTTTCTGTGGAAATTTCTCAGTATCTATGTCCCCTAAGAAAGAACCCCAATGGTCACATTAACCCCTTACCTCTACATGACGTAAGGGTACGTCATGGCAGCAGGGTACTTCCCGCAACTGGACGTACCCTTACGTCATAGTGATAGCGCAAGATCAGAAGAGATCTCGCGCTATACTGCAGCGGGAGCCAGCTATCACTGATAGCCGACCTCCTGCTGCAACAATGGGGGTGCATCGGAGATGCGCTCCCCGCAGTTAACCCCTTCCTTGCCGCGATGTATGTAGATCGTGGCATGGGAAGGGTTCACAGAGGGAGCGCACTCCCTCTGTAACATTGCCGGGCTCTCACGATTTAATCGCAGAGAGCCCGACTGGTTGCCATGGCAGCAGGACACCAGATACTGGTGTCCTGTATTGCCAGTGCCTCTGATGCTATAATAAGCGATAAGGCATTAAGAGAAGTCCTGCAATGCCTTAACACAGCGATCAGAGCTGGTATGGTGCAAGTCCCTCAGAGGGACACAAATGGTTTAAAAAAAAAAGAAAAGAAAATTGTTAAGAAAAACTTTTTGGGGGCTTTTTCTCAAATTAGCATTTTAAAAAAAACCACATATTTGGTATCATCGTGTCCATAATGACAAGTACAATAAAATGAACATGCTTTTTATCCTGCATGGCAAAAAGCGTAAAAAAAATGCTAAAAAACTGAGTCAAAATGCAAATTTTTGGGGGGGCGGAGCTAGCTAATGGTGGAGCAAGTCGAGCCCTGAGAGAGCTCCCGCGGCAACGGCCTTTATTAGTGGCTTACCGGCACAAATTACGGCGCAGACAGGCAAGATGGGGCGCAGGAGAGCCCAAAGCACCTCGGGGCACCCGCTGGGACGTGACAGAGGCGGCTTAGAGCACTTTCTGCGGCCGCAGAGAGACGACTCCGGCCGCGCCGGCGGATCCAAGATGGCGCCGGCGGGAGAGGAGAGCGCGATGAGCGGCGGCGCTGCAGGGGGAAGAGCTCCAGCTGAGGCGCTCTGGGAGAAACACCCTGAGAGGGAGAGAGAGGAACGGGAGGCAGAGGAAGCTGTCTCCGATCGGCACTCACCACTGCAGAGGACGCACACAGAGCGGAGGAGGGAGAGCAGCGGCAGGCTCCAGGACCAACATCATGCAGGTCAGACTTTGCCTGCAAGCTCAGCAGCCCCAAGCCCCGCAGACCCAACAAGCTGCCCAGCCAGCCCTGGGGGAGACAGGGGTGAGCCCAGCAGCCCCTCTAATACCCCACATAGACTCTCACATGTCCCTAGACAAAAAAGCTACTCCCAGCTCAGTCCCACAGCCCCAAGCGACATGGGAGAGGAGTGGGACTGGAGAGCCCATTTACGTTCCCTCCTCACTAAAGGGGACCTGGATGGCGCTTTACTCAAGCTAGAGGCGTCCCACAAGAGAGACATATCAGCTTTACAGAAAGATATAATACATGTGGGCCAGCGCCTGACAGAGGTAGAAGATCTACAAGACAAAATCCTAGAAACAACTGAATCCCATAGAAAAGCTATCCAGACGCAGGCGGCGCAGATTGAGGAGTTATTTGTTCACCTAGATGACCTAGAGAACCGGCATAGGAGGAACAATCTGCGCATTAGAGGCCTGAGCGAGAAAGTGGAAAATGCGCAATTAGAGACATGGGCTCAAAAATTCTTTAATGACATCCTGCAGAGACCGGCAGACAAACCCCTTGAAATAGATTGGATCCACCGTACACTGGGGCCGAGGTCCTCGGACCCAGCGAGACCGCGCGACATACTGTGCAGGATCCATTTTTTCCAGGAAAAGGAAATGATAATGCGTAAAGCTAGAGAAGTTGGGGAGCTGACTTTTCAAGGCTCACCTATCCTTTTACTCCAAGACCTATCCCGCCGTACATTACAACTCAGAAGAGCGCTGAAACCACTGCTATTAGCCCTGAGAGAGAACGATATCCAATACCAGTGGGGGTACCCGTTCCAATTGACGGCGCGCAAAGGAAATAAAAGGGTCTCCTTCAGAGCACTAGGGGACCTGCCGGGCTTCTTAGGATCCCTTGGACTTCCAATGATAGCACTCCCGGACTGGCCTCGACAGGAGGGGGCACTAGCTCCCGCCTTGCGCTCCGCCTGGCAGAAAGTCGGAGTCAAGGAGAAGCGCTGACCCTTAACACCTAATTGCAATGTGATACAATGCATGCCTGTCTGTCTGGGTTCTTGTCTGCTCTTTGTTTCAGGTTCCACCTTGGCAAGAATCCTCCGTTAAAAGTCCATGTTCCATGCCGGTAACGCCGTTCCTTTTTGTTATTTGCTTGTCATTTGGCCAGAGCCGCTAGGGCGAGTGGTTCCGCTGTTGGTTTCCACGCCCCCACATAGGGGCAATAGCCTGTGAGCTATTTTGAAATGTTATTTCACACCTCATGTTCATTTTGTTTGAGAGGCACTAAGCCTCATGTTTTCTTGGTTTTCCCCCTCCCCATCCCTCTGTCTATCCCCCTCCCTCATCCCCCCTCAAGGGTGTGGGCCCTGGGAAGTAACAAGCTTCTGATTATACTCCTCACTGATGGCTAATGTCTCCATGTGCACCTTCAATGTTAAGGGTCTGAACACCCCAGAAAAAAGGAACCAGATTCTGTATCATTTACATAAAAAGGGTATCATGGTCGCCATGTTGCAGGAGACCCACTTTAAGGCCGACGGGGTCCCGCGCCTCCCCTCGAGATATTACTCAATTTGGTTTCACAGCACTCACCCCGAGAAAAAGGCAGGCGGGGTCTCGATAGCGCTGCACAGATCTCTGCAACACACTGTTTTAGAACACGAGACGGATCCGATGGGTCGATTTGTTTTTGTTAAATTGGAAGTAATGGGGGTATTGATAACATTTGCTAATGTCTATTTCCCCAATCAGGGTCAAGCCTCTTTCGGGATAAACACCCTGAGGAAACTAGACGCCTTCGCCGCCGGATCCAGAGTGATATTAGGAGGGGACCTCAACCTGGTGATGGACCCGGAGACGGACACATCGGCGGGTAAGTCCCCCATCTCGCACACAGCACGGAGGGCATTGAAACGGGAACTGGACAAGATGCAACTGGTAGACTTGTGGAGGATTCTGCACCCGGGTGTCAGGGATTACAGTTTTCACTCGGGGGCCCATAATAGTTATAGTCGGATAGACCACATCCTAATCTCACACAGCCTCCTAGATCACAAACCGGCATGTTCAATGGGACCATTTCTTTGGTCAGATCACGCACCAGTATATGGGGAATTAGCAGACATGGGTAGGCGACCGCGTTCGAACCAATGGAGACTTAATGAAAACCTCCTAAACGACTCGCTTTGCGTAGATGAAATTAGGAAAACCATAGCAGACTTCGAGGAGGCCCATAGAAATGACACCTCAGACCCCCCGGTTAAGTGGGAAGCTTTAAAGTGCGTGCTAAGGGGGGTATTCATCTCGCATGGAGCCCGCCTCAAGAAAGCTAAATCAGCTAAGTTGCAGAAACTAATGGGAGAGATGGTCATAAAGGAATCCCTCAATAAAGGTCACCCTTCGGACGCAACGAAGGCAGAGATCTCAGTGATCCGCCACCAAATCTTACAAATACTCGATCAGAGATCTCTTGGGGCCAGAGATAGACTGCGCAGATGCGCCTTTGAATACGGGGACAAGTGCGGGAGGTGGCTGTCTAAGACGCTCCACCCGAGGGCCCCCATAAACCACATCCCCAAAATACAGTCCCCAAAAGGAATGGCACACGCAACCTCCGAGATTCTGGAGGTGTTTCGCACATACTACAATGATTTATACAACCTTAAACAAGAGTCCGAGAGGACAAGCGGGGACAGGGAAAAAGATACACGAGATTACCTAGACAGCTACGCCCCAAAACTCGCGGACCCAGATGTGCTGGGGGATTTGGAGGAGGACTTTTCGCTCCCTGAACTAGCAGGCCTAATAAAAGATCTTAAAGCGGGCAAGAGTCCGGGACCGGATGGGTTTTCCTCCAAGTTCTATAAAACCTTTAAGGACGAAATCTCCCCGTGGATGCTGGGGGCTTACAACGCGGTAAATAGGGGGTGTAATTTCCCAGCCCAGGCTCTGCAGGCTCACATAGTAGTTTTGCCCAAACCAGGAAAGGACCCTGCAGTGTGTAGCAATTATAGGCCTATATCACTCATTAATACCGACATTAAGATATTCGCTAAATTAATTGCGTCCCGCCTACAGCCCTTTATCCCAAAGCTAATACACAGGGATCAGGTGGGGTTCGTCCCGGGAAGGGAGGGCAGGGACAATGTAATCAAAGCTATGTCCTTGATCTCGAGGGCGCGCAGCGCAGGGACCCCACTATGTCTCATGGCCGTCGATGCCGAAAAGGCCTTCGACAGAGTAAGATGGAGTTTCCTGGAGGGCACCTTGCAGAGCATAGGTCTGGGCCCCCATATGAGGGAGAGGATAAAGGCCCTATATAGGAATCCCACGGCTAGGCTGAGGGTCAATGGAATGCTATCAGATACCTTTCCCATACTCAACGGAACCAGACAGGGGTTCCTGTTGTCGCCCACCCTCTATATTCTAACAATGGAGTCGCTGGCCAACGCCATCAGAGGGAACGATTCCATCAAGGGCGTAAAGATAGGACACACGGAGCATAAATTATCCCTGTTCGCTGACGACCTCATGATATACTTATCCTGCCCAAGTGTCGGTATCCCGGTCTTGCTACGTGAATTTAACAGGTTTAGTAAAATTAGCAACTTTAAAATGAATCCCCAAAAAACGGAGATACTAAACATATCAGTCCCCCAAGCCGAGGAGCTAAGGTTGAAAGGGCAGTTCCCATTTAAGTGGCAAAGCAAAGCCTTGAAATACCTGGGCATCCAGCTCCCTGCTGACCCCTCCCACACATTCAGTCTAAACTATAAACCATTCTTAGAAAACTTAGACAAAGACCTCAACAATTGGAACCCCTTGTTCTTGTCCTGGAGTGCCAGAATCAATGCGGTTAAAATGGTGTCGCTTCCAAGGTTTCTTTATCTTTGCCAGGCTCTCCCCATACGGCTTCATAGACAATACTTAAAACACATACGCTCCCTAATCACCAAATTCGTCTGGCGTGGGCGCAGGCCTAGACTAAAACATAGTACGTTGGTTAGAACTAAGGATAGGGGAGGCTTAAGCCTCCCGGACTTCTCTTTGTACTACAAAGCTAATATAGCTAAATGCGTTCTCGACCTTCTTAAGCATAGCAAGTCCAAACTCTGGGTCCAGATGGAGCTCGAATCGGAGCCAATCTTGACTCAGGGAATGTTCTGGATCCCGGGAGGCCTGACCAGAGACTCGCCCAGAGTGTCCCCACTGTTGAAGACACTGGCAGAGGCATGGTCGGGATTCGCCAGAAGGGACGAGCTTGTCTCAATCCCGGGCCCCCTTACCCCAATCCTGGCTAATCCTCAATTCAGAGCCTTCGAGGGGAGCAGAACCCTGCCGCTAACCCCTGAGACACGTGTTCCACGTTTGAGGGATGTGACAGGTCAAACGGGGATCAAACCTCTGGCGGAGTTTTTCACGGGGACCCGGGTTCCACCAGGAGCTTGGATGGTGTACCTGCAGCTGAGAGGATCATTGGACTCCCTGACACCCGGGACAGGCCTGACCAGGGTTCTTACTCCCTTTGAGGAGTTATGCATGTCTCCAGATTCCCACGGACATTCCATCTCAGTACTATACAGGCTAATGTTGGACCGCGAGATGGGGGACGAACTCCCGAGGTTCACGGGTATATGGGAGGGAGAGCTGGGGAAAAGCTTACCCGCTGATCTTTGGCGGAAATCTTTCATTCTAACTCACAAGATCACAGTTCACTCCAGGTTACATGAACTCAATTATAAGGTTCTGTCTCAGTGGTATACAACCCCGGAAAAATTGAACAAAATGTTTCCCCAGTCCTCCTCCCAGTGTTGGAGGTGCTCGAGCAGAAGGGGTAGCATGGTCCATGTATGGTGGGAATGCCCCCCGATAGCGACTTTATGGAAGGACGTGGAAGCCCTATACAACAGCCTGTGTGGAACAAGCGTGGCGCTCTCACCTGAGATGGCCCTGCTGTCCATGTTTCAAGGGTCTATAGCCCAGGTGAGAAAAGGCCTACTGAGATTTTTTATCTTGGCAGTAAGGCAAATTATCCCAAAATTCTGGCGAGCTACCCCGGGGCCCAATAGGACCCATTGGGTGGAGGCGCTGAACTCCTTGGCCAGATTCGAGGAGATGAGGGCAGAGGAGGATGTCACGGTGGAGGGGTTCTACGCAACATGGCGACCTTGGCTGGACTTCAGATCATCACCCGGTTTGAGAGAGTGGATCACTCGGTAGATAAGCCCGACAAAGGCTGGGGGCCCCCTGATATCGCCCTGCAAGTAGAGAGGAGGCGACCCCCTCCCCGGGGCTGATGACGGCAGACTATCCCACACTGAAACCCCCCCCCCCAAAATGGACGCTACAATACTAGATGCGTCAAGTATATAGTCAGAGACACAGTGTGTCGTCAAATTCTCTCTCCCGATTCACCCACACCCAACCCCCACTCCCATCCCCTCCTAACCCTCCCTTGAGCTCCTCGGAGCAACACCCCTGGTTGACTTTTCTCTCTCTCTTTCTCTCATCTTTCTTACTACCACCTCCTGGACCCCTACCACGAGGAGGGAAAGAACTTTATATTTTAAAAGAAATGTTGGACTGAGGCGGTCAACCTACAGACTCCAAGGCGGAGACGAAGTGGAGTAGATAGGGGGTGCAACACAAATAATGTATGACACGAATGTACCAATGACTGATATGTACCCTGAATTGAAATCTCTATGTGCCTCTATGTCCAAATAAAAACTTATTGAACTAAAATGCAAATTTTTTGCATTTTGCCTCCCAAAAAATGCAATCAAAGTGAACAAAAAAGCCCTATGTATCCCAAAATGGTACCAATAAAAACTACAGCTTGTCTTGCAAAAAATAAGCCCTCACAGTGCTCCACTCATGAAAAAATAAAAAGCCATAGGACTTTGAATGCAGCGATTTAGGGAAAAAAAAGATTTCCAAAAAAGGAGTTTATTTTATATAAATATAAGAATTTTGGTATCGTTGTAATCGTATTAACTCACAGGGAAAAAAATTATTGTGTAATTTATGCTGCATAATTAACGCTTTACAAAAAAAAAATTATGGCAGAATTTATGTGTTTTCTCTCCCTGCGGTCATAAAACAAAATTATAAAAGTTTTACAATATGTTTCCAAAAATTGCACCGATAGAAACTACAGTTCGCTACTCCCTTATACGGCCACGTCGACGAAAAAATATGGCTTTTGAAAAATGGAGATGAAAATCCGCCAAAAATTGTTGCGTTCTTAAGCCCAAAATAGGCCATGTGCTTAAGGGGTTAAATTTGGAAAAAGCATCCCACTTTTTATTGTAGATTTTTTGAATTAATATCTCATGTCAATATACCTGTGTCATAATAATAAGTCAATTTTTAACTCCTTAGGCCACTCTCACACAAGGGTTTTTGCTGTGTATTGCGTGTGTCTTTTGCACACCTAAAATATGCAGTACTAAACCTCCATGTATTTCAATGGAGCCTCTCACACTAGCATTTTTGTGTCGCAAAATAACATGCAGCATGTCATAGTTTCGGTGTTTTAGCATGTATTTCACACATAAATTGCCCATTGAAATAAATGGGGTGCGTAAAAAAACAGTAAATACGCAATTGCATGTGTAATATCGCAGTTTCCTTCAGTTTTTACTCAGCTTACTAGGCGATTAGGAGGGAAAAAATTAAGACCTCGTCAGTTTGCTTGTCTGCACAGTAAAAACATAGGCAAATATGCGTAAAAACGCAGCTCTGCATGCAGTAAAACGCTGCATTAAAAAAAGCTGCGTTTTTACATTTGGTTGTGTGAGAGTGGCCTAAGTGACATAACTCATTTTAGCCTTAAACAGCAAGTTATTTCCCCCTTTGTGTTCCAGAGGTCATAGCTTTTTATTTTTTCATCAATTTAGCTGTATGACACCTTGTATTTTGTGGGATGAGTTGCAATTTCTATAGAAACCAATTTTGGATACATATAATGTATTGAATTACTTTCATAAACTTTTTTGGGTGGTGTAATGGAAAAAAAGTAATTTTGATTATTTTCTGGGGTGCATTTTTATGGCTTTTTCCGTGTGGTATAAATATTATGCTAATTGTATTCTACAGATCATTTCTATTATGACAGCACCAAGTTTATATAAGTTTTATTATTTAACTACTTTTGCATAACATTAACACTTTTGTTTTACAAAAAAATTTATTTTGGTGACTCCACATTCTGAGACCTTAACATTTTTTTTCTGACGAGAGAGTTGTATGAGTTTTTTCTTTCAAGATGCCTTGTGGTTTTTATTGGTACCATTTTGAAGTATATGATTTTTTGATTACTTTTTATTACTGTTTTACAGAGGCGAGATAAACAGAAAACGGGTATTTTGGCTTCAGATTTTTTAATGAAATTTATTGTGCTAGATAAATGTAATATGTTATAAGGCAGGTTGTGGTAATTTCAGATGCATTCCCATTACCCTTTCCCGTCCCCATTATGTGGAATACCCCATATACTTGGTTCCATGACTATCGTAATTTTAAGACCATTGTAGTGTCCTAATCCAGCCAAACTGAGAAAAAGGCATGGCCTTAAGGGCTTCTTTCTACTGGCGAGGTAATCGCATGTTTTCCGTGCGATGCGATTGTTTCAGCATTTTGCATTTTTCTGTCACCCATAGAGAGCAATGGAAAACCAGATGTCTCGCATCGCAACGCAAAAGCTTGCGTATTTGCTGCGTTGCAATGCGATTTTAACATTGCGATTGAAACATGTTTTTGCTGCCTTATAATTTCCTTCAATAAAAGATTTAAAAATTCCTTTACCTACAATTGTTCTTCAAGTGTTATACCAGTAGCTCTACCCAATTTCTCCACAAGGGGAGGCAGCGCCTCCTTTACTTGGTACCTGGATTGCATCTCATACTCTCTCTTTCCCCCTGGTCACATCCCTGGTGGAAGGTGAAGATTAGTCACAATGGCTGTCAGAGTGGTGGTGGACACTCAGGCACTATAGTGAAAGCAGCTCCTGCTCCTTCCACATTCTTATATTTCCCCCTTGGTTTTTTGGCTGACATCCTCAGCAACCCTGCAAAATCTATACACAGTCTATTAGGAGTTTGCTGCTGCATTCTGCCGCCATGGGTTGTGCCATCTTGCTGATTTTGCCAAATTGGTTTTGGGAGATGGAGTGACCAAAAGAATGCAATCCTCACATTCTTGCGCTATCCCACGAGGTGACCTAGATGTTTAAGGGGTTAAAGCACTTACTCATCTGTATCAATAACTGTCATAGATTTCAATTCAGAATGTTGTACTTACGCAAGGATAGCTGTCTGTTTTGGGGTTGTTCTGTATGCAATTGCCATAAGACCCCATTGCTTGCCGAACAGGGCTCAGAAAAACCCTGTGAATATACAACTAATGTCTGAAGTGAGGAAACAGCTTTAATTACTAGAGATGAGCGAACGTACTCGTCCGAGCTTGATGCTCGGGCGAATATTAGCGTGTTCGGGATGCTCGTTACTCTTAACGAGTACCACGCGATGTTCGGGTTACTTTCAGTTTCCTCTCTGAGACGTTAGCGCGCTTTTCTGGCCAATTGAAAGACAGGGAAGGCATTACAACTTCCCCCTGTGACGTTCAAGCCCTATACCACCCCCCTGCTGTGAGTGGCTGGGGAGATCAGATGTCACCCGAGTATAAAAGTCGGCCCCTCCCGCGGCTCGCCTCAGATGCCTTGTGAGTTAGCTGAGGGACAGTGCTGCTGGTGCCGGAGCTGCTGTAGGGAGAGCGTTAGGAGTTAGTGTAGGCTTCAAGAACCCCAACGGTCCTTCTTAGGGCCACATCTATCCGTGTGGAGGCTGCTGTTAGCAGTGTTGCCCTTTTTTTTTTTTTAAAAATCGGCTGTGCAGAGCATTGCACCCTGCAGTAATACTACAGGGACAGAAGTGGTGGTTAGGCAGGGAGAGTGTTAGGAGTGAGTGTAGGCTTCAAGAACCCCAACGGTCCTTCTTAGGGCCACATTTAACCGTGTGCAATACTGTGCAGGCTGCTGTTAGCAGTGTTGCATTTTTTATTTTATTTTTTTTAAATCGGCTGTGCAGAGCATTGCGCCCTGCAGTAATACTACAGGGACAGAATTGTGTAGGCAGGGCCAGAAGACATATTAATTATTGATTGAATATACGCAGTGGGCCTTTTCTTTAACAAAAAAAGGGAAACATTCTATTTGGCCTGCCTCTGACAGTCCTCAGCGTTCTGGGTACGTGTGTGGTGGGTGCAGAACGTAAAGAAATCATACGCAGCCAGCTACGTTTAACAGCAGGCTTGTGCCAATTTATTTCCTGCCTGGGAAAAATCACCGCTCTGCTGTAGTTAATAACTCTGCAACCCTGCAGTTCTGTGACACATTTGCAGGGCCAGAAGACATATATTATTGATTGAATATACGCAGTGGGCCTTTTCTTTAACAAAAAAAGGGAAACATTCTATTTGGCCTGCCTCTGACAGTCCTCAGCGTTCTGGGTACGTGTGTGGTGGGTGCAGAACGTAAAGAAATCATACGCAGCCAGCTACGTTTAACAGCAGGCTTGCGCCAATTTCTTTCCTGCCTGGGAAAAATCACTGCTCTGCTGTAGTTAATAACTCTGCAACCCTGCAGTTCTGTGACACATTTGCAGGGCCAGAAGACATATATTATTGATTGAATATACGCAGTGGGCCTTTTCTTTAACAAAAAAAGGGAAACATTCTATTTGGCCTGCCTCTGACAGTCCTCAGCGTTCTGGGTACGTGTGTGGTGGGTGCAGAACGTAAAGAAATCATACGCAGCCAGCTACGTTTAACAGCAGGCTTGCGCCAATTTATTTCCTGCCTGGGAAAAATCACTGCTCTGCTGTAGTTAATAACTCTGCAACCCTGCAGTTCTGTGACACATTTGCAGGGCCAGAAGACATATATTATTGATTGAATATACGCAGTGGGCCTTTTCTTTAACAAAAAAAGGGAAACATTCTATTTGGCCTGCCTCTGACAGTCCTCAGCGTTCTGGGTACGTGTGTGGTGGGTGCAGAACGTAAAGAAATAATACGCAGCCAGCTACGTTTAACAGCAGGCTTGCGCCAATTTATTTCCTGCCTGGGAAAAATCACCGCTCTGCTGTAGTTAATAACTCTGCAACCCTGCAGTTCTGTGACACATTTGCAGGGCCAGAAGACATATATTATTGATTGAATATACGCAGTGGGCCTTTTCTTTAACAAAAAAAGGGAAACATTCTATTTGGCCTGCCTCTGACAGTCCTCAGCGTTCTGGGTACGTGTGTAGTGGGTGCAGAACGTAAAGAAATCATACGCAGCCAGCTACGTTTAACAGCAGGCTTGCGCCAATTTCTTTCCTGCCTGGGAAAAATCACCGCTCTGCTGTAGTTAATAACTCTGCAACCCTGCAGTTCTGTGACACATTTGCAGGGCCAGAAGACATATATTATTGATTGAATATACGCAGTGGGCCTTTTCTTTAACAAAAAAAGGGAAACATTCTATTTGGCCTGCCTCTGACAGTCCTCAGCGTTCTGGGTACGTGTGTGGTGGGTGCAGAACGTAAACAAAAATCATACGCAGCCAGCTACGTTTAACAGCAGGCTCGAGCTAATTTATTTCCTGCCTGGGAAATCAAATCACTGGTAATACACCATGCTGAGGGGTAGGACGTGGACGCGGGCGAGGACGCGGAGGCCCAAGTCATGGTGTGGGCACAGGCCGAGCCAGTGCGGTGGCCAGGGGTAGAGGCAGGGCAAGGCCGAATAATCCACCAACTGGTTCCCAAAGCGCCCCCTCGCGCCATGCCACCCTGCAGAGGTCAAGGTGCTCTACGGTGTGGCAGTTTTTCACAGAGACGCCTGACGACCGACGAACAGTGGTGTGCAACCTTTGTCACGCCAAGATCAGCTGGGGAGGCACCACCAACAGCATGCGCAGGCATATGATGGCCAAGCACCCCACAAGGTGGGACGAAGGCCGTTCACCGCCTCCGGTTTGCACCACTGCCTCTCCCCCTGTGCCCCAACCTGCCACTGAGATCCAACCCCCCTCTGAGGACACAGGCACTACCGTCTCCTGGCCTGCACCCACACCCTCACCTCCGCTGTCCTCGGCCCCATCCAGCAATGTCTCTCAGCGTAGCGTCCAGACGTCGCTAGCGCCACAGTTTGAGCGCAAGCGCAAGTACGACGCCACGCACCCGCACGCTCAAGCGTTAAACGTGCACATTGCAAAATTGATCAGCCTAGAGATGCTGCCGTATAGGCTTGTGGAAACGCAGGCTTTCAAAAGCATGATGGCGGCGGCGGCCCCGCGCTACTCGGTTCCCAGTCGCCACTACTTTTCCCGATGTGCCGTCCCAGCCCTGCACGACCACGTCTCCCGCAACATTGTACGCGCCCTCACCAACGCGGTTACTGCCAAAGTCCACTTAACAACGGACACGTGGACAAGCACAGGCGGGCAGGGCCACTACATCTCCCTGACGGCACATTGGGTGAATTTAGTGGAGGCTGGGACAGAGTCAGAGCCTGGGACCACTCACGTCCTACCCACCCCCAGAATTGCGGGCCCCAGCTCGGTGGTGGTATCTGCGGCGGTGTATGCTTCCTCCACTAAAGCACCCTCCTCCTCCTCCTCCTCCAACGCAACCTCTGTCTCGCAATCAAGATGTGTAAGCAGCAGCGCGTCGCCAGCAGTCGGTGTCACGCGGCGTGGCAGCACAGCGGTGGGCAAGCGTCAGCAGGCCGTGCTGAAACTACTCAGCTTAGGAGATAAGAGGCACACGGCCCACGAACTGCTGCAGGGTCTGACAGAGCAGACCAACCGCTGGCTTGCGCCGCTGAGCCTCCAACCGGGCATGGTCATGTGTGACAACGGCCGTAACCTGGTGGCGGCTCTGCAGCTCGGCAGCCTCACGCACGTGCCATGCCTGGCCCATGTCTTTAATTTGGTGGTTCAGTGCTTTCTGAAAAGCTACCCCCAATTGTCATACCTGCTCGGAAAGGTGCGCCAGCTCTGCGCACATTTCCGCAAATCCCACATGCACGCTGCCACCCTGCGGACCCTGCAACATCGGTTTAATCTGCCAGTGCACCGACTGCTGTGCGACGTGCCCACACAGTGGAACTCTACGCTCCACATGTTGGCCAGACTCTATGAGCAGCGTAGAGCTATAGTAGAATACCAACTCCAACTTGCGCGTCGCAGTGGGAGTCAGCCTCCTCAATTATTTACAGAAGAGTGGGCCTGGTTGGCAGCCATCTGCCAGGTCCTTGGAAAATTTGAGGAGTCTACCCAGATGGTGAGCGGGGATGCTGCAATCATTAGCGTCACCATTCCTCTGCTATGCCTCTTGAGAAGTTCCCTGCAAAGCATAAAGGCAGACGCTTTGGAATCAGAAACGGAGGCGGGGGAAGACAGTATGTCGCTGGATAGTCAGAGCAACCTCATGTCTATATCTCAGCGCGTTGAGGAGGAGGGGGAGGAGCATGAGGAGGAGGGGGAAGAGACAGCTTGGCCCACTGCTGAGGGGACAGATGCTGCTTGCCTGTCATCCTTTCAGCATGTATGGCCAGAGGAGGAGGAGGAGGAGGAGGAGGATCCTGAAAGTGATCTTCCTAGTGAGGACAGCCATGTGTTGTGTACAGGTACCCTGGCACACATGGCTGACTTCATGTTAGGATGCCTTTCTCGTGACCCTCGCGTTACACGCATTCTGGCCACTACGGATTACTGGGTGTACACACTGCTCGATCCACGGTATAAGGAGAGCCTTTGCACTCTCATTCCCGAAGAGGAAAGGGGTTCGAGAATGATGCTATACCACAGGGCGCTGGTGGACAAACTGATGGTAAACTTCCCATCCGACAGCGCTAGTGGCAGAAGGCGCAGTTCCGAGGGCCAGGTAGCAGGGGAGGCGCAGAGATCAGGCAGCATGTACAGCGCAGGCAGGGGAACATTCTCCAAGGCCTTTGCCAGCTTTATGGCTCCCCAGCAAGACTGTGTCACCGGTCCCCAGTCAAGGCTGAGTTGGCGGGAGCACTGTAAAAGGTTGGTGTGGGAGTACGTAGCCGATTGCAGCACCGTCCTCGGTGACGCCTCTGCCCCCTACAACTACTGGGTGTTGAAGCTGGACATGTGGCCTGAACTTGCGCTGTATGCCCTGGAGGTGCTTGCTTGTCCTGCGGCTAGCGTCTTGTCAGAGAGTGTGTTTAGTGTGGCTGGGGGAATCATCACGGATAAGCGTACCCACCTGTCAACCGACAGTGCCGACAGGCTTACACTCATCAAGATGAACAAAGCCTGGATTTCCCCAGACTTCTCTTCTCCACCAGTGGACAGCAACGATACCTAAGCAATACGTAGGCTGCACCCGCGGATGGAAGCATCGTTCTCTCTCACCATCCAAAACGGGGACATTTCTGCTTCATCAATCTGTGTATAATATTCCTCCTCCTCCTCCTGCTCCTCCTCCTGAAACCTCACGTAATCACGCCGAACGGGCAATTTTTCTTAGGGCCACAAGGCTCACTCATATAAATTTTCTAAACAATTTTTATACGTTTCAATGCTCTTAAAAGCGTTGAAACTTTAACTTGAACCAATTTTTCGTTCAACTGGGCTGCCTCCAGGCCTAGTTACCACTTAAGCCACATTAACCAAAGCGATTAATGGGTTTCACCTGCCATCTTGGTTGGGCATGACCAATTTTTTCTGAGGTACATTAGTATTGTTGGTACACCAATTTTTTTGGGCCCTCACCTACAGTGTAATCATAGTAATTTCTATGTTCTTCGCCTGCACTCATGGTACAGAAAGGTGTGTGGGGTTGGCCTACACTTTAGCTACATAAATGTCTATATTGCAGCTACTGAAATGTGAAAGAGACTGTTATCTCCCTAAACTGCTGCAATGGGAATGTTACTGGGGCCTGTCTTGAGTGCTACTATTACTGAAATGGAACTAAGACTGCGCTCCCCCTATACTGCTGCTAGTGATATGTTAGTGGGGCCTGTCCCTAAGGCTACCGCTGAAATGTTAATAATTGTGGGCTCTGCCTTTACCGCTGCTAATGGTATGTCACTGGGGTGTGGAAACAGAGGCTTCACAAAGACATGATGGCGGCGAGGCCATTTCCCACCAACGCTGTTACTGTTAAGGTGCATATAACCACGGACACGTGTAGAGGACACATAGTGCCTCCAAAACATCCCCCTCCTCCTCCAACAATGAAAACATTCTTGGCAAATACCTTTGCATTGGTCCGTCTGGTGGCAGTCCAAGAATTTCACCTTTAACGACACAACAAGAGAGCACCACCACCATCCCCCCGCCACGGCCCACTTAATCCTGGCCACATTCCGAAAACCAACTACATAAAACCGCGCTACCAGGTCCGCAGTCACCACCACATTACCACCAACGAGGTTACTGTTAAGGTACATATTACCAGTCAGACTGGGGCATGCAGTGTGGGCCGAAGCCCACCTGTATTAAGCACGACATTACTACCTCAGCTGTGTTGGGCAATGCAATGGGATATTTTTATGTACCGCCGGTGGGTTCCAGGGAGCCACCCATGCTGTGGGTCCACAGGGAATTATAAATGCATCTGTTTCCACTTCTAAAGAACCCCAGTCAGACTGGGGCATGCAGTGTGGGCCGAAACCCACCTGCATTAAGCACGACATTACTACCTCAGCTGTGTTGGGCAATGCAATGGGATATTTTTATGTACCGCCGGTGGCTTCCTGGCACCCACCCATGCTGTGGGTCCACAGAGAATAATAAATGCATCTGTTTCCACTTCTAAAGAACCACAGTCAGACTGGGGCATGCAGTGTGGGCCGAAACCCACCTGCATTAAGCACGACATTACTACCTCAGCTGTGTTGGGCAATGCAATGGGATATTTTTATGTACCGCCGGTGGCTTCCTGGCACCCACCCATGCTGTGGGTCCACAGAGAATTATAAATGCATCTGTTTCCACTTCTAAAGAACCCCAGTCAGACTGGGGCATGCAGTGTGGGCCGAAGCTCACCTGTATTAAGCACGACATTACTACCTCAGCTGTGTTGGGCAATGCAATGGGATATTTTTATGTACCGCCGGTGGGTTCCAGGGAGCCACCCATGCTGTGGGTCCACAGGGAATTATAAATGCATCTGTTTCCACTTCTAAAGAACCCCAGTCAGACTGGGGCATGCAGTGTGGGCCAAAACCCACCTGCATTAAGCACGACATTACTACCTCAGCTGTGTTGGGCAATGCAATGGGATATTTTTATGTACCGCCGGTGGCTTCCTGGCACCCACCCATGCTGTGGGTCCACAGAGAATTATAAATGCATCTGTTTCCACTTCTAAAGAACCCCAGTCAGACTGGGGCATGCAGTGTGGGCCGAAGCCCACCTTTATTAAGCACGACATTACTACCTCAGCTGTGTTGGGCAATGCAATGGGATATTTTTATGTACCGCCGGTGGGTTCCAGGGAGCCACCCATGCTGTGGGTCTACAGGGAATTATAAATGTATCTGTTTCCACTTCTAAAGAACCCCAGTCAGACTGGGGCATGCAGTGTGGGCCGAAACCCACCTGCATTAAGCACGACATTACTACCTCAGCTGTGTTGGGCAATGCAATGGGATATTTTTATGTACCGCCGGTGGCTTCCTGGCACCCACCCATGCTGTGGGTCCACAGAGAATTATAAATGCATCTGTTTCCACTTCTAAAGAACCCCAGTCAGACTGGGGCATGCAGTGTGGGCCGAAGCCCACCTGCATTAAGCACAACATTACTACCTCAGCTGTGTTGGGCAATGCAATGGGATATTTTTATGTACCGCCGGTGGGTTCCAGGGAGCCACCCATGCTGTCGGTCCACAGGGACTTGTAAATGCATCTGTTTCCACTTCTAAAGAACCCCAGTCTGACTGGGGCATGCAGTGTGGGCCGAAGCCCACCTGCATTAAGCACAACATTACTACCTCAGCTGTGTTGGGCAATGCAATGGGATATTTTTATGTACCGCCGGTGGGTTCCAGGGAGCCACCCATGCTGTCGGTCCACAGGGACTTCACAATAGGGAGTTGTACCTGCCTGTGTCTATGAATTAAAAACCGCGGTCTGACTGGGGCATGCAGACACCTTGACAGAATGAATAGTGTGTGGCACATAGGTTCCCCATTGCTATGCCCACGTGTGCAGCTCCTGATGGCGGTGGCACAGGATTATATTTCTCATTGCTTCTGTACAGCATTGTGGGCTATCGCCCCGCCCCTTTTAAAGAGGGTCGCTGCCTAGCCGTGCCAACCCTCTGCAGTGTGTGCCTGCGGTTCCTCGTCATGGCAGACGCACTTATAAATAGACATGAGGGTGGTGTGGCATGAGGGCAGCTGAAGGCTGCGCAGGGACACTTTTGTGTGTGCTGTGGACACTGGGTCGTGCGGGGGGGTTGGGCAGCATGTAACCCAGGAGAAGTGGCAGCAGAGTGTCATGCAGGCAGTGATTGTGCTTTGTTGGAGGTAGTGTGGTGCTTAGCTAAGGTATCCATTGCTAATTAGGGCTTTTCAGAAGTAAAAGTTGTTGGGAGGGGGGGGCCCACTCTTGCCGGTATTGTGGCTTAATAGTCGGACCTGTGAACTTGAGATGCAGCCCAACATGTAGCCCCTCGCCTGCCCTATCCGTTGCTGTGTCGTTCCCATCACTTTCTTGAATTGCCCAGATTTTCACACATGAAAACCTTAGCGAGCATCGGCGAAATACAAAAATGCTCGGGTCGCCCATTGACTTCAATGGGGTTCGTTACTCGAAACGAACCCTCGAGCATCACGATAATTTCGTCCCTAGTAACGAGCACCCGAGCATTTTGGTGCTCGCTCATCTCTATTAATTACAAATAAACTTTTTCCAAATTCCCGAAGAGCCTTTAGTTTTGTAGGATAAATCGTATTAAAATAAATCTTGTTATTTGTATAGTGCAAACTTATTCAGAAGCGCTTTCAGGTAATCTATTTATTACCCCCCCCCCCCCCCCCCCATCCCCCAGCAAGCTGGGTACTCATTGTACCGCAGAGGATATGTGCTGCTAAGTCCTGAAAGCATGAGTCAAGGTTCAGTGGACAAATAGTTGTGCCAAGGTGTTCAAATGAGGTAAAAATTATGTAAAGAATTATTGGGACTGGCAGGTGTCCTTTATTTTGGACATCTTTAATTATAACAATTAAATCATGGATAGATGGAGGTGAGGTTTGTTTCCAAGCCAGAGCAATCATGTAACAATTTCTACAAAAGATTTGGGTGGGACATTTAAGTGAAAATGTAAGGTGTCTAGAGGGACTGTACCATTGCATCAGTACTTTGCATTAGCTCTCTGTAGAGAATATAAAGAGAGGATTTAGCTGCACAGTAATTTGCCAGATGGAGATCGTTAGCGTTCTGCCCACATATCGCTCCAATTTCAGCATGCATCCATGTTTATGCATTCTGTCAGTGGGTGGGGGTGAAATAACAGTTTGTACATATTTGGTATTAGGGCCTTAGAGGTTGAACACCTAAGGCAGATGTGCTCATAGGCAGTAAGCCAGGGGTGGTTGAAGATCCACTAGATTATGTGGTGTTGAATAAAAGAAAGCTCATCCACGAATATTAAATTTACTTTGAAAGGATTCAAATTGCTCACTCACATGTGCATATAGGGGCCATTAGGCCATTGAGACATGCATTTTTTTTCTCGCACATATGCACATGATAAAAAAACACAGTATGTCATATTTCAGTGCATAATATGCCCATTAAAGGTTATGGAGGGTTAAAAAACATCAGAAATATGCATATTACACGTGTATTTAACTGTGTACTGTGTATTACACCTGTGAAAAATACCGGTATAATACACAGCCCCCATATACCTGTGTGAGTAAGCCCTAAGTTCCATTTGGCTGAATTGATTACATTTAGGGATGAGCGAGTATACTCGCTAAAGCACTACTTGCTCGAGTAAGATTCGGGAGCTCCCGCGGCTGACAGGTGAGTCGCAGCGGGGAGCAGGGGAGAGCGGGCGGGAGAGAGGGAGAGAGAGATCTTCCCTTCATTCCTCCCCGCTCTCCCCCGCAGCTCCCCGCCCCGCGCTGGCCCCCGAATCTTCAGGGACGAGCAGGGAGATACTCGGCTAAGGCACATTACTCGAGCGAGTAGTCCTTATCGAATATACTCGCTCATCCCTAATTACGTTGTAAAAACAGAACACTTCTGCCTGAAATCATTGCCCAGTTAGACTGTCAGGGAGGTTAGGAGTAAATAAGAAAGGTGAATGGGTAATATTAGTGGGCAAGGTTAAATCTGCACTGACAGTAACCCCATATTGAGAAGGTAGAGTAGAGAGACATGTAATAGAGTTGTAGCACACCGAAGAAGTACATTAGGGTGAATAGGATCGAGCCATAGTTTTTCTTCTAGTGTTCACTTGTTGTATGCTGGTAGTGTTATCCAAGAGGAAAGTTGCTGTAAAAGGGCAACATAATTATATTTATTTATATCAGCAAGGGATATTCCACCCTGTTATAAGTATTATGTTGTGAATACTATGGTGGCCATTTGTCCAGATGATGACGTCACTGAACCCTAGTAAATCTCCCATAGGGGTCTGTCTTTGCATGTTACTTAAAGGGGCCGTGAATTTGTAATTAAAATAGGAACGGCAGTCTCATTTTTTTGAAAGGCTAGCATTAAAGGAGAGAAAGTACCATCTTTTAGCAAAATTATAGCATAACTGAGTTTTCAACACATTTTCTAAAATGTACCAGGTTCTCCTTGTCCAATCATTTGCTGTTATCTTCCACATTTTTCTGTTGCCTTGCTGTTTGCATTCCAATTTCAGAGCAGGAGTGTGTAGCAAGCCTACCATTCTGCCAGTTGTTCACTGTTCTGACTTCCTTGCACTTACTTGCCATGCTGCTTTCACTGTGTATGGCTCAATTAGCAGGGAGGCAGTATCTGAATGCCATTCCCTCTGCTTTCCCAGGACGATCAGATATTTAGACACATTCTGGCTAAATGGTTAGTAAACCTACTATATTGTTTGTGTAATGTGTGCAGACACAGACCCACATGCTGTAACAGTAGGAGAGGCAGAGATTGTGGAGATTGTTATCACAGTGTCTACAGCTATGTCAGCCTGCAGCCTGTGAGTACAAGGAAGCCATATGTGCAGCTAGTCAGTTCCCCTATTGCTATGCAAATGTCCCTGTGTCCTTTTCTTTGAAGGAAGCCCTGTACCTAACAACAGAGAGTTAATTGCAGAGAAGCTGGGAGACCACTAGTAACAGACACTTCAAACGTGATTTACAGTGGTAAAGCAACAAAATTTTGAATTATGTATATTACACAAAGGATGAAACTAATACAAGCAAAAAGCTGTCTGGAAAGTTAGTGTCCCTTTTAAAGGTACTTTCTGAGTTGAAATGTGTTTCTTGTAGAAAGACAATGCTGGCTTCTGGGTTTTTTAACTCCCCAGCAACAGTTTGTGTTTCACATGTGAGTTTAGCCCTTTGACATTAAGGGAGATTAGTCCAGCCATGGTTTGGGCTGGGAGCAGGAGAGGGATCACATGGGCGATAAAATCATCAACGATCTCAGTCAAATTTAGTCAGTTCAAACCTATTTTTGCTGAAAATGACAGAAAAATCCAATTTTCCATAATGCCTGCTGCAGAAGTCAGCATGCAGCCAATCAGCAGCCAGGGCGCCTTGTCAATGTCCCCAAATGTGTCCTCCATCTTGCATGTGGGCAGCAGTTTTATTGAACGCCTGCATCACATGACCTAGCCATTGGCACAGTGTAACCAGCAGCTATTTTACAGTTGAGCACAGGACAGAGAAGCTGCATCATGTTTATATGCCTATAAAACATGTAGTCCATTGTTAGGGCCAAATATTCTACAGAGGATGTATTTCTGCTGGTGTGAAAGCTCGTATACCGGGGTTATATTGGAGGGACCAAAGAAATATGCTGCATTACATTTATATGCCTACTAGAGATGAGCGAACGTACTCGTCCGAGCTTGATACTCGTTCGAGTATTAGCGTGTTCGAGATGCTCGTTACTCGTGACGAGTACCACGCGATGTTCGAGTTACTTTCACTTTCATCTCTGAGACGTTAGCGCGCTTTTCTGGCCAATAGAAAGACAGGGAAGGCATTACAACTTCTCCCTGCGACGTTCAAGCCCTATACCACCCCCCTGCAGTGCGTGGCTGGTGAGATCAGGTGTCACCCGAGTATAAAAATCGGCCCCTCCCGCGGCTCGCCACAGATGCATTCTGACATAGAGGAGGGAAAGTGCTGTTGGTGCCGGAGCTGCTATAGGGAGAGTGTTAGGAGTATTTTAGGCTTCAAGTACCCCAACGGTCCTTCTTAGGGCCACATCTAACCGTGTGCAGTAGTGTGGAGGCTGCTTTTTGCAGTGTTGCACATTTTTTTTTTTGTATATCGGCCATGCAGAGCATTGCGCCCTGCAGTAATTATACATAGTCCAGGGCCAGTAGTGGTGGTGAGGCAGGGACAGAAGACATATATTTATTGAATATAGGCAGTGGGCCTTTCCAAAAACATTTGGGGAAAAAAATCTATTTGGGCTGCCTGTGACTGTCCTCAGTGTACTGGGTCTGGGCTGGGTGTAGTTGTCCTCCTAATTCATACGCAGCCAGCTAAGTGTTACAGCAGGCTTGCGCAAAATTATTTCCTGGCTCTGTGTTGGCTGTTACATCACCGCTGTATTCCTGTCCACAGTGCAACAGTCTGCAGTTATTTTACATACTCCAGGGCCAGTAGCAGTGAGGCAGGGACAGAAGACATATATTTATTGAATATAGGCAGTGGGCCTTTCTAAAAACATTTGGGGAAAAAAATCTATTTGGGCTGCCTGTGACTGTCCTCAGTGTACTGGGTCTGTGCTGGGTGTAGTTGTCCTCCTAATTCATACGCAGCCAGCTAAGTGTTACAGCAAGCTTGCGCAAAATTATTTCCTGGCTCTGCTGTGCGTTCGGTAAGCGAAGTCAGCCTCCAACCATAGGCCAATAAGCGGCACATTTAATTACAGCGTTCTGTTTCTGCACTACTGGTAATACACCATGCTGAGGGGTAGGGGTAGGCCTAGAGGACGTGGACGCGGGCGAGGACACGGAGGCCCAAGTCAGGGTGTGGGCACAGGCCGAGCCAGTGCGGTGGCCAGGGGTAGAGGCAGGGCCAGACCGAATAATCCACCAACTGTTTCCCAAAGCTCCCCCTCACGCCATGCCACCCTGCAGAGGTCAAGGTGCTCTACGGTGTGGCAGTTTTTCACAGAGACGCCTGACGACCGACGAACAGTGGTGCGCAACCTTTGTCGCGCCAAGATCAGCTGGGGAGCCACCAGCATGCGCAGGCATATGATGGCCAAGCACCCCACAAGGTGGGACGAAGGCCGTTCACCGCCTCCGGTTTGCACCACTGCCTCTCCCCCTGTGCCCCAACCTGCCACTGAGATCCAACCCCCCTCTGAGGACACAGGCACTACCGTCTCCTGGCCTGCACCCACACCCTCACCTCCGCTGCCCTCGGCCCCATCCAGCAATGTCTCTCAGCGCAGCGTCCAGACGTCGCTAGCGTCACTGTTTGAGCGCAAGCGCAAGTACGCCGCCACGCACCCGCACGCTCAAGCGTTAAACGTGCACATTGCCAAATTGATCAGCCTGGAGATGCTGCCGTATAGGCTTGTGGAAACGGAGACTTTCAAAAGCATGATGGTGGCGGCGGCCCCGCGCTACTTGGTTCCCAGTTGCCACTACTTTTTCCGATGTGCCGTCCCAGCCCTGCACGACCACGTCTCCCGCAACATTGTACGCGCCCTCACCAACGCGGTTACTGCCAAGGTCCACTTAACAACGGACACGTGGACAAGCACAGGCGGGCAGGGCCACTATATCTCCCTGATGGCACATTGGGTGAATTTAGTGGAGGCTGGGACAGAGTCAGAGCCTGGGACCGCTCACGTTCTACCCACCCCCAGAATTGCGGGCCCCAGCTCGGTGCTGGTATCTGCGGCGGTGTATGCTTCCTCCACTAAACCACCCTCCTCCTCCTCCAACGCAACCTCTGTCTCGCAATCAAGATGTGTCAGCAGCAGCAGCACGTCGCCAGCAGTTGGTGTCGCGCGGCATGGCAGCACAGCGGTGGGCAAGCGTCAGCAGGCCGTACTGAAATTACTCAGCTTAGGAGAGAAGAGGCACACGGCCCACGAACTGCTGCAGGGTCTGACAGAGCAGACCGACCGCTGGCTTGCGCCGCTGAGCCTCCAACCGGGCATGGTCGTGTGTGACAACGGCCGTAACCTGGTGGCGGCTCTGCAGAGCGGCAGCCTCACGCACGTGCCATACCTGGCCCATGTCTTTAATTTGGTGGTTCAGCGCGTTCTGAAAAGCTACCCACACTTGTCATACCTGCTCGGAAAGGTGCGCCGGGTCAGCGCACATTTCCGCAACTCCAAGACGGACGCTGCCACCCTGCGGACCCTGCAACATCGGTTTAATCTGCCAGTGCACCGACTGCTGTGCGACGTGCCCACACGGTGGAACTCTACGCTTCACATGTTGGCCAGGCTCTATGAGCAGCGTAGAGCTATAGTGGAATACCAACTCCAACATGGGCGGCGTAGTGGGAGTCAGCCTCCTCAATTCTTTACAGAAGAGTGGGCCTGGTTGGCAGACATCTGCCAGGTCCTTGGAAACTTTGAGGAGTCTACTCAGATGGTGAGCGGGGATGCTGCAATCATTAGCGTCACCATTCCTCTGCTATGCCTCTTGAGAAGTTCCCTGCAAAGCATAAAGGCAGACGCTTTGCACTCGGAAACGGAGGCGTGGGAAGACAGTATGTCGCTGGATAGTCAGAGCACCCTCATGTCTATATCTCAGCGCGTTGAGGAGGAGGAGGAGGGGGAGGAGCATGAGGAGGAGGGGGAAGAGACAGCTTGGCCCACTGCTGAGGGTAAACATGCTGCTTGCCTGTCATCCTTTCAGCGTGTATGGCCGGAGGAGGAGGAGGAGGATCCTGAAAGTGATCTTCCTAGTGAAGACAGCCATGTGTTGCGTACAGGTACCCTGGCACACATGGCTGACTTCATGTTAGGATGCCTTTCTCGTGACCCTCGCGTTACACGCATTCTGGCCACTAAGGATTACTGGGTGTACACACTGCTCGACCCACGGTATAAGGAGAACCTTTCCACTCTCATTCCCGAAGAGGAAAGGGGTTCGAGAATGATGCTATACCACAGGGCGCTGGTGAACAAACTGATGGTAAACTTCCCATCCGACAGCGCTAGTGGCAGAAGGCGCAGTTCCGAGGGCCAGGTAGCAGGGGAGGCGCAGAGATCAGGCAGCATGTACAGCGCAGGCAGGGGAACATTCTCCAAGGCCTTTGACAGCTTTATGGCTCCCCAGCAAGACTGTGTCACCGCTCCCCAGTCAAGGCTGAGTTGGCGGGAGCACTGTAAAAGGATGGTGAGGGAGTACGTAGCCGATCGCACGACCGTCCTCGGTGACGCCTCTGCCCTCTACAACTACTGGGTGTCGAAGCTGGACACGTGGCCTGAACTCGCGCTGTATGCCCTGGAGGTGCTTGCTTGTCCTGCGGCTAGCGTCTTGTCAGAGAGGGTGTTTAGTGCGGCTGGGGGAATCATCACGGATAAGCGTATCCGCCTGTCAACCGACAGTGCCGACAGGCTTACACTCATCAAGATGAACAAAGCCTGGATTTCCCCAGACTTCTCTTCTTCACCAGCGGACAGCAGCGATACCTAAGCAATACGTAGGCTGCGCCCGCGGATGGAAGCATTGTTCTCTATCACCATCAAAAACGTGGACCTTTTAGCTTCATCAATCTGTGTATAATATTCCTCCTCCTCCTCCTGCTCCTCCTCCTGAAACCTCACGTAATCACGCCGAACGGGCAATTTTTCTTAGGCCCACAAGGCTCAGTCATATAATTTTTGTAAACAATTTTTATACGTTTCAATGCTCATTAAAGCGTTGAAACTTGCACCTGAACCAATTTTTATTTTAACTGGGCTGCCTCCAGGCCTAGTTACCAATTAAGCCACATTAACCAATTCACCAATTTTTTGGGGCCCTCGCCTACAGTGTAATCCAATTAATTTTTTGCCCACCTGCATTACAGCTGACGTTACATCAGCTGTGCTGGGCACTGCAATGGGATATATTTATGTACCGCCAGTGGGTTCCAGGGAGCCACCCATGCTGTCGGTCCACACGGAGTTGTAACTACATGTGTCCACTTCTAAAGAAACCCAGTCTGACTGGGGCATGCAGTGTGGGCCGAAGCCCACCTGCATTTAACATGACATTACCTCAGCTGTGATGGGCAATGCTATGGGATATATTTATGTGCCGCCGGTGGCTTCCTGGCACCCACCCATGCTGTCGGTCCACAGGGACTTCACAATAGGGAGTTGTACCTGCCTGTGTCTATGAATTAAAAAGCCCGGTCAGGTTGGGGCATGCAGTGTGGGCCGAAGCCCACCTGCATTTAATCGGACGTTACCTCAGCTGTGATGGGCACTGCAATGGGATACATTAATGTACAGCCGGTGGGTTCCAGGGAGCCACCCATGCTGTGGGTGCACACGGAATTCCCATTGCGGAGTTGTACCTGCCTGTGACTATTTATAAAAAACCGCGGTCTGACTGGGGCATGCAGACACCTTGACAGAATGAATAGTGTGTGGCACATAGGTTCCCCATTGCTATGCCCACCTGTGCAGCTCCTGATGGCGGTGGCACAGGATTTTATTTCTCATTGCTTCTGTACAGCATTGTGGGCTATCGCCCCGCCCCTTTTAAAGAGGGTCGCTGCCTAGCCATGCCAACCCTCTGCAGTGTGTGCCTGCGGTTCCTCTTCATGGCAGACGCACTTATAAATAGACATGAGGGTGGCGTGGCATGAGTGCAGCTGAAGGCTGCGCAGGGACACTTTGCTGTGCGCTGTGGACACTGCGTCGTGCGGGGGGGGGGGTTGGGCAGCATGTAACCCAGGAGAAGTGGCAGCGGAGTGTCATGCAGGCAGTGATTGTGCTTTGTTGGAGGTAGTGTGGTGCTTAGCTAAGGTATGCATTGCTAATGAGGGCTTTTCAGAAGTAAAAGTTGTTGGGGGGGGGCCCACTCTCGCCGCTATTGTGGCTTAATAGTGGGACTTGGGAACTTGAGATGCAGCCCAACATGTAGCCCCTCGCCTGCCCTATCCGTTGCTGTGTCGTTCCCATCACTTTCTTGAATTGCCACGATTTTCACAAATGGAAACCTTAGCGAGCATCGGCGATATACAAAAATGCTCGGGTCGCCCATTGACTTCAATGGGGTTCGTTACTCGAAACGAACCCTCGAGCATCGCGATAATTTCGTCCCGAGTAACGAGCACCCGAGCATTTTGGTGCTCGCTCATCTCTAATGCCTACATAACATGTAGTCTGTTGTTAAGTCTAGATACTCTACAGAGGATACATTATTGCTGATGTAAAAGCTTGTATACTGGGGTTATCTTGGAGGGACCAAAGAAATAAGCTGCATCACATTTACATGCCTATATAACACGTGGTCTGTTGGTAAAAAGGACACTATTCTACAGAGAATATATTGCTGCCTGCTCATGTGAAAGCTTGTATACTGGCAGAGAACTTTAATGAGGTTCTATTGGCGGGAGCAGAGAAAGAAGCTGCTTTTTTATATGACTATACAAAATGTGGTATGTACATTGGCAGAGGGTATATTTCTTCTGCTGTCAACATATATAGCAGCAAAGCAGACCAATAAACTACAATTTGGTGTGGGGGATATTGTAATTCTCTGTGTATGCCTCAGACACTATTCTGTTTCAGCGGCCTCAGATGTCATTCAAAGGCACCATTCCAGACACAACAAATTATTTACAGGCCTTACAGTAGCAGTAGTTTTCTGCAAACTACAAAGTTAGCTGATAAGTTTGCACTAAAAAGTAAACAGAAAAAAAACTAAATAAAAAAGAAGCAAGAAGAAATCTAGGGGTAGGGGACATGTCAGACATGATAATTGTGAAGGGACCAAATTGGCACTTTAAGCGGCTCTTACTGAAGCAACAGCTCCATGTTCTACAGAAGGCTACTCCTTAGACATAGTTCTGACCAATGACTCAAGTACCATGACCTCCTCTTCCTCACAGTCACAGGCACACAGCACTCAGTATGCACCAGTAAGCTATGAGCATCCCCCTTTACTTCACCTCATGCCAAATCCTCCACGCCCTCTGAAACTGTCCACATTGATCAGTCTGAGGAGCTGTTTGATTATTCCATGTCATGGTTGTAATTTGTACAATCCGAACAACCAGATGGAGACCAACACATTGAATACACTAATGCCCACCAATTTTTCTCCTCTGAAGAGGAAGATGAGTGTGGGTCAGTGCGCACAGAGAGCACTCCACAGGCAATGTGTACTCAGAGGGATGTGGAAATAGAGTTGCCAGCTCCCAGTGCTCACTATAATAAACAGTCCACTCAGGAAGAGAAACACAACAAAGTAGAAGAGGAGGTGAAAGATCATGAAGTGCTTGTGCAGCCTGGGCATTCTTTGAAACCGCAGATAATAACACAAGAGTGGTCATCTGTATGATCTGCAGTATGTGTTTAAAACACGGCAAGAACATATACAACCTCAACACAATGTGCATTCAATGGCCACATGAGCTCCCACCACCTGCTGACTTGGAGAGCCCACCTGGGCCAGAGGGCAAAGAGTCATCGTCATCCTACTCCCTCTTCCGCTGCTGTAGCTGCCTCTTCCTCCATCTCCCTCCCTGTTCATGGAGCAGCCTCTGAGCTCAGAGAGGTAGTTTTGTGTAGAGACAGTAGCACACCTAAGTCAGGCCTCTCTTTCACAATTGATGATCGGACTGCAGTCTTCAGAGCCAGCAGTGGGAAACAGAGAGCAGAAATTGAGCTGCCATCATCACCACCACCTTCACCAGCATTGACATCTACCCTATATTCCATTGCGTACCAGGTCAGCAGCCTGCCCTCTATTCCCTATCTATGGGAACATAAAATAAAATATCACCCCAACCATCTGCGAGCATAGACCCTGGATGTAAGCATTGCACAGCTGCCTACAATAGAAGTGCTGCCCTTTAGGCTAATGGACACAAAAGTCTTCTGCAACATGATGCTCTATGCTAAACCACAGTACCAGATGCCCAGTCGCAATTTCTTTACCCAAAAATCCATCCCAGCACTGCATCACTATAAGTGATAACATGTCCCTGGCATTGAAGAACACATCAGTGGCAGGATAACATAACATAGTAACATAGTATGTTAGGCTAAATGAAGACAATGTTCATCTAGTTCATCTTGTTTCCACCTTCTCTTGTTGATCCAGAGTAAGGCAAAAAAATGAGCCAATTTAGCTCATTTGGAGAAAAAAAATTCCTTCCTAACTCCATAATGGCAGCCAGAATAATCCCTGGATCAACATTTGAGATTAACAACCCCACTGGTCACCTAATGTCTATATCCTGTAACATCATACTGCTCTAGAAAGACATATAGTCCCCTCTTAAGCTCCCCTATGGATTTTGCCATCACGACGTTCTCAGGCAGAGAGTTCCACAGTCTCACTGACGGAGACTAGACGTAGAGGATGCCCTCTTGTTACCGTTGCAGTCCAGGGTATAAACAAATCATGGGAGAGATCCTTGTATTGTCCCCTAATGTATTTATACATATTTATTTGACTGCCCCTTAGCCGTCTTTTTTCCAGGGTAAATAATACCAATTTTGATAGCCTCTCTGGGTATTCCAGTCGTCCCACTGTGTTTATTAATTTAGTTGCCCTTCTTTGAACCCCCTCAAGCACTGCAACATCTTTCCTGAGCACTGATGCCCGAAACTGTACACAGTATTCCATGTGATGCCTGAAAAGTGCCTTATATAGTGGAAGAATAATGTTCTTCTCACTCGCCCCTATACTTCTTTTAATGCACCCCAAGACTTTATTAGCTTTTGCAGCAGCTAATTGGCATTGATTGCTACAGTCCATTAGTACCCCCCAGCTCATTTTCTATATCACTTTTCCCTAGTAGTACCCCATTTAGTGTGTATTGGTGACATCCGTTTTTCCTGCCCATGTGCATAACCCTTAATTTATCAATATTGAACCAGATCACAGACCCATGGACCAACAAGCATAATCAGTGTCTTGCAGGTAAGGCTGGAAGGCAAACGTGCTGAAATCCCCAAGAGTTGTGGGACACTCGTCCTTGTCTGACCCCTCCTCACCCCTCTCCACTTCATCCTCCTCCTCTTCCTTCTCTTACTCCAGCCTCTTCATAAGACCTTTCAATACCCTCCACATCATCACAGATATCCAGATGTGACAAAATCTGATCTCATACACGACACATGTAGAAAAAGCCAAAATGCTATCCTAAAACTCATGTCTAGGGGCAGCACAGCCTTGCGAATGAGGAGCTGTTGATGGCTTTTGAGGTGCAGCAGGACATGTGGCTGACCCCACACAATCTGAAGCCAGGCAAGGTTGTGCATAACAATAGGGCCAACCAGCTGGCAGCCCTTCACCTTGACAATCTAGCAAACATACTTTGCTTGGCCCATGGGATAAACCTGGTAGTGATTCCTAAACAATTACCTAGGTTTACATGCAATGCTGGAAAAGGCCAGGAAACCTTCAGAGTTCACACCCAGCCGCCTCTTCTCTGGCAATGGTGCAGTGACAGTTCAGGCTATCACCCAACTGTCTCATCTGTGATGTGCCTACACAGTGGAATTCCACATTGCATATGTTAAAGAGGGTTAGCTAGCAGCAGAAAGTGATCACAGAGTACTGGATGGTACATACCTTTAGCAGATGCTGTATGGAGGACAGTCACTTGACAACTGTGGAGTGGCTGCAGATTAGCAGCATGTTTGCCATATTAGCCTGGTTTAAGGATGCGACCAAAATGGTGATTCGTGATGACGAACTGATCAATATGACCATCCCTGTTGTTTGTCTGTTGGAACAAGCACTACATAGTCCAGGAACAATGATATGTTGTTGTCACAGGAGGATGAAGGGATACCATCTCCCAACTGTCTGGCCAGTCTGCCATTACTCAACACCACAGGCAGGGTGGCTTTGGTCAAGAAAGCAAGGAGTCTTCTCCAACCATGTTTCTCCACCCATGAGAAAAGTATAGAAGAGCAAGAAGAGGAGAGTGATAATATAGGTCCAGATGCAGGGGAGGGGGCTACGCAACATTCCTTCCATCTATCACTAACCCCAGCTATTTTATGTGAATGGCAGGACAAGCCCAAAGACACTCTTACTCCTGACCCTAAGGAATGTGGGCCATCACCCTAAGGCACTTTGAGGTATATGAGTGCTTTTATGCTCCAGTACTTGCAGAAGGACCTTCACATAGCCCACAGCAAAACATCAGATCATTACTGGGTGGCCACACTCCTTGATCCCTTCTTCATGGCCAAAATTATAAATCTCATTTTAGCATTGGAGAGGCACCACAAAATGCATCAGTATCAGGACAGACTGTTAAGCAGCTTAAGCACAGCATACCCACATTGCCACGGTGGATGTATCTGCCCCTTTGACTTCTGGGTGTCTCAGCTGGACAAGTAGCCAGAGTTTACACAACATGCTTTATAGGTGCTTGCTTTCCCTGCTACCAGTGTGCTATCAGAAAGACTGTTCAGCACAACTGTGGGTATGATAATTGACAGACACACCCGCCTGTACACAGACAATGTGGATTGCCTGACATTTATAAAAATGAACTAGGCATGGATTTCACCTGACGTCTGCACCCCATGGCAGATTCCACTGATTAGTTAGCATGTTGCCAATTTTTACTGACATATGAGTAAGCATAGATTTACATCAAAGACCACACTGTTCCCTCACGATGCTGTTGCTGGTGATGGTGCTGCTGCTCTCTTTTTCCTGCTTCTGCCATGTTTAACCATCCTACCTCCCCCAAAATGAAAAATATGAAATTACAGCTCTCATGTTTCCATGAGGAGCACACTCTGTCCCCAAGGTGCTGTTGCTGCTGGTGGTGGAACTATGCTGCTGTCCTTCTACTGCCTCTGCTGTGCTTTCTCCTTCTCCCAAAACTAAAAATTTCAAAAGCACAAGAACCAACTGTAGCTCTACAGATTTTCCTTGGAGAAGATTTGTGCTTTGCTGTTCTATTTACCTGGTAGAATTTTGTTTCATGCAAACTTTAGGACATTGCTTTTAAAATAAGCACCACATCTGACGTTTTTCTTGGAGTAATTTTTCATAACTCTACTGTTTTTTCTTGAAGGAGTAAGAGGCCCATGCTGGAGTGTTGTGTTCATCTTGCAAAATTTCTCCTTGTAAAATTTATGAAATTGCTTTTAAAACAAGCAGCAGACCTACTGTCTTCCTTGGCACAATGTTTGATCTAGGAGACCCTATGTGGGTCTTCTTTAGTTTTTAGTGACACCTGTATGCTCCGATTGACCCCCTACACCACTGTATACTCTTTTGACCAATTTTGCGAAGGAGCACAGTGTTCCCTCGATGTGCAATTTGGGCGGTTTTGGTTGCATTAGGGACCTTCTGGAGGGCAAATTAGTAAACCCAATTTTTACTCCCTTTGACTTTGATGGGAATCAGAATTGACCAATTCACAATGATTTTCATAAAATCGACCTGATATAGACACAAACGGATTATCCCTCTAATTGCTCATCACAACATCTGGCAATGAAAGCAGAGTTTCCAGGATGCTATCATAAACAAGGTGCTGCTTTCCAGGAACTCAGTGAGGGTTTAAAGAGGGTAAAGAAAAAAAATAAAAAGGGATAGCTGTAAAGACATAGGAGTAAGGAGAATTACAGTTATAAAATAAGCAACAAAACCCAAAAATGCAATCCTGAGGCAAAGTCTATGTCTCTGCCTCAGAGAATAGAGCAGTAGACACAATAGGAGTATGTACATGAGGAAAACCTCCTCTGTAAGAGGGAAAGACCTGTGGAGTCTATGCTCAGGGGAAACTAGTGTAAACATCTCAGAAAAGCAGTAATGGATCAATGGTAAACTATGAATTTGAATAATAGCATTATCCTGCAATACTCAGGTAGATGGGGATTAGACTGAGATTATAGTAAACCCAGTTTCATATCCATTCAGTGTGAGTGGGTAAGTGAGGGTTAACTCACTATTGTCAACCATAAATCAAACTACTATACAGTGAACTGAGTAATTAAGATCTGTGGGATCAGGCATCTAGAAAAAATGCATAATATGCACATGCAACCATACAAATGTACTTCAACAACCGTTTTTTTCTGTCTTTTCCTCCTTACTATTCCACCTCCTTTTGCTTGAGCCCCCTTTCTCCCAAAAATACAACTGTATAACCTTGCAATAGCCAAGATAGTGGCACATTATAGTTAGGCTAAAAGTAAGGCCGCCTGCACACGAGCGTTCCGGATTCCACTAGCGGATTTTCACGCGCGTATGGTACCTAAATGTGCTTGCGGATAGGTGCGGATGCGTGAAAAATCACGCGCGGATATACGCGGATGTGTTGCGGAAAAAAACGCGCAGAAAAATCCGGAAGACACCCTTATTGTAAACCCAACCCCTAGAGAACTGCCCATTCCCTGGAAAACAGCTTAAAAACCAACACCCAGACTCCGTTTCGTCCCTCTTGCTTGTGCGAGCACCGTTAAATTATTCTGGCAACATGCTTTCACCCGGTGAGCAGATGTCTTTGTGGGCATGGTTGATCCATGTAACTTTTTTCGGACGTACTATAAAAATACTATATAAGTGTGGTAACGTAGTAATCGTACTGACCCATAGAATAAAAATATCGGGTCGTTTTTGTTGCACTTTGCGCGCTGCAGAAACAGGACGCACCGAAAGTTGGTGGAAAGTCTTTTTTTTCTCTCCGATTACAATTTTTAAAGGTTTTTCAGTAAATTATATGGTACAATAAATAGTGCCATTGCAAAATACAACTCGTCCCGCAAAAAAATAACAAGCCCTTATACAGCGACGTCGATGGATAAATAAAGGAACTACGATTTTTTAGGGAGTAGGGGGAAAAAAAGGAAAAAAGCAAAAAAGCTCTGTCACTAAGGGGTTAAAAGTGGGGATGGAAAAAAGCACAATAAAAACAAAAGTAAAACTGCTTGGCCACTAAGGGGTTAAAATGAAAAAAAAAGTACATTTGACGCAATAGCGAATAATACTCACGCAAGTTCTTCTGTTCTGCTTCTACTGCGTTCGTCCAGGCATCCCCATAAACCTGCGCGGACAGTAGACGCCAGGATTGTTCCTTTCTGTTCTTGTCGAGGTATTCTGGGGAGTTACTGTCCCATAGGCTGGGGAAGTCCTGCATGATTGCCACAAGTTTCCCCATGTCGATCATTATGGCTTGTGGCAGGCTGGTGTCTGCTGGCTGCTCTCTGGTAGATGAGGGGACTGAAAGGACAGATCTGCAGTTGAAATGTGCCTGTGAAGCTCTGTGCTGTGTGTTGGGACGCCTCCTACCATGCCTACTTCCTGTAGTCATAGCAACCAGTGACTCCATCCGCAGCTGCACTGCGGATGTACTGCGTGAAAAAACGCACCCATTCACTTGTATTGGAGGCTTCACGCGCATGATTTGACCAAAATTAGAACAGGTCGCAGATTTTTTCACGCGCGTGAAAAAACGCGATACACATCCGTCCGTCTGGGGACAACTGCGGATCCTCATAGGAGTATATTGGCTGCGGTCTGGGGCGGATTATGTGCCTAAAATCACGCGCTTGAAATTCTGCTCGTGTGCAGGCACCCTAAAGGTGTGAAAAAAGGCACCCAATGATGAATTCAAGTGTTTGTAGCCTGGTCAGAAGTTAGAATGTGTTGGTGAAGCACATTGTTTATGTAAACGTATGATTGATGCCCTTATGGACAGCAGCTATATAAGATATTGTTTCTCTAATACGCAACATATCTGTATAGATTACTCCATGAATGTGATGCAACCGTAGTTCCACATAGTCCTCTAAGGACATATTCTATATACTCTCTAAGGACATATTCTATATACTTCATTCATAAAAACCATCAATATTGACATGTATAAGTGTCATGTAAATAAATGATCTTTTCTGAAATTAAGGCTGCTGACATCAGTTTAATAGCTAAATTATTTTAAGGAAGTGTGAGTTTTGCCCATGTTCTGTAATTTAATCCTTATAAATGTCAAAGCATAAAACCTAGAGATGAGAGAGTACCAAAATGCTCGGGTGCTCATTACTCGAGTCGAACTTTTCGTAATGTTCGAGAGCTCATTTAGAGTAACGAACCCTATTGAAGTCAATGGGGGACTCAAGCATTTTTTAAGCTGACCGATGCTCCACATGGGGGAGTTTGTGTGAAACACCTGAAAACATGAGAAAGTCATGGAAACACCACAGAAACGGATAGGGAATGACAGGGGCAGCATGCATGGGTGCATCTAAGGCTTCCAGGTCCCACTATTAAGCCAAATTGCGGGCAAGAGCCTGGCGGTCACGCCCCTAACAATTTACTTGGGACAGACCATCATTAGCCAGGCACACGTGCTGGCATATCTTAGCTAAGCACTACACTAGCTGCAACCAAGGACAATCACTGCCTGCGGGTGACACTGCTGCCTCTTCTGCTGGGCTACATGCTGGCATTGCTGTCCAACTCCCCGCACGAGCCTGCGTCCACAACGCACACAAAATTTTCCCTGTGCAGCGTTCAGCTGGCGTCATGCCATGTGCTCGCTTCATAGCCACACCACCCTCATGTCTATTTATAAGTGTGTCTGCCATGAGGAGGAACTGGAGACACACAGCAGAGGGTTGGCAGGGCCAGGCAGCAACCCTCTTTGAAAGTGTGGGCGATAGCCCACAATGCTGATGAGAATTGATGATGAATTGACGTCCAATCATCATTCCAATCCCGTGCCACCTCCATCACAAAATTGTCAGGAGCCGCAAACGTGGGCATAAAGGGGACTCAGGTGCCAGCACTTCTACACATCTTCACAATGCAGCAGCGCATACTAACACCAAAGATTAGTTTGAAGCAGAAGATGTTGCAAAAGTAGCCACCACAGGTATACAGTGACCCTGTGAAAGTTTCATGAAATCCGTTTCGCTTCCCGTGAACGCTCCAATCCAGTATCTCGGATAACTGTGGTAATTTGTAGCATGAAAGATAATACATGCCGACCAGCGCTGATCCCCAGACCCCAAGCAGGAGGAGGAGGTGGCATAATAAGCCCGAGAAACCAGGACCGAGGTAGGACCTGCAATACTCTGTGTGGGAAGCAAGTGAGCAGGCCCAGGGTCAGGCTCGGTCCCAGCCTCCACCTTTTTTGACCCAAGGTGCCGTGAGTTACATAGCAATGGGAAATCCAAGTGTCCCCACACAATTCATTCTATATATGCATCAGATAGCTGAACACTGTGCTGGGAAAGCCGTCTGCACTCTGCGCCCTACCCAAGTCATTCAGTGTATTTGTGCCAGACAGCTAAAACACCGCAATGGGAAATCTTTGTGCACCCACAGCATAGGCGAGCCCCTGCAACCCAGGGACAGTATTAAATATGAAGAAATCAGAGTGCCCACACATGGTAGAGTTTCACCCCGCCAAGGACCTCGGCCTCTGCCCACACTCTGCCCAATTCATTCTTTGTATGTGTCAGATAGCTGACCACCGCAATGGGAAAGCCTTCTGCGCCCTACCTAAGTCATTCAGTGTATTTGTGCCACATAGCTAAAACACCGCAATGGGAAATCTTTGTGCACCCACAGTATAGGTGAACCCCTCAAACATTTCTGTAGCAAGAGCATAGGCGAACCCCTCAAACCTTTCTGTAGCAAGTGTATAGGCCGAATCCTGAAACATTTCTGTAGCAAGTGCATAGGCGGACCCCTAAAATGTCTCATTAAATCAGTAACGGTTGCTTTAATCGCTCCAAAGACTGGATGAACCACGAAGAGGTTCCACAGGCCAAGCCTGATGCAGTTGCATCCTCCCACACCCTCAGCAATCGTGGGCTTAAAGCGGACTCAGATGCTAGTACAGCTGTGAACGTCTCATTAATTCAGTTATGCTTCTTTTGATTGGTCCAAACCAGTGTCTCAGATAACTGTGGTAACACAAGAGCAAATACATGTCGACCAGCGCTGATCCCCAGACCCCAAGCAGGAGGTGGCATAATAAGCCCGAGAAACCGTGACCAAGGTAGGACCCACAATACTCTGTGTGGGAAGCACGTAAGCGGGCCCAGGGTCAGGCTCAGTCCCAGCCTCCACCTGGTTGACCCAAGGTGCCATGAGTTACATAGCAATGGGAAATCCATGTGTCCCCACACAATTCATTCAGTGTATTTGTGCCAGATAACTGAACACCACGCTGGGAAACCTTTGTGCACCCTCAGCATAGGCGAGCCCATAAAACCCAAAGACAGTATTACACATGAAGAAATGAGAGTGCCCAAACATGGCAGAGTTTCACCCCACCCAGGACCTCGGCCCACACTTCTGCCCAAGTCATTCAGTGTATTTGTGCCAGACAGCTGAACACTGCAATGGGAAAGCCGTCTGCACCCAACCCAGGTCTTTCAGTGTATTTGTGCCAGATAGCTGAACACCGCGCTGGGAAACCCTGGTGCACCCACAGCATAGGCGAGCCCATGAAACCCAAAGACAATATTACACATGAAGAAATGAGAGTGCCCAAACATGGCAGAGTTTCACCCTGCCCAGGACCTCGGCCTCGGCCCACACTTCTGCCCAAGTCTTTCAGTGTATTTGTGCCAGACAGCTGAACACTGCTATGGGAAACCTTTGTGCACCCACAGTATAAGCGAACCCCTGAAACATTTCTGTAGCAAAAGTACAGGCGAACCCCTCAAACCTTTCAGTAGCAAGAGTATGAGCGGACACCTGAAACATTTCTGTAGCAAGAGTATAGGCAGGCCCCTGAAACCTTTCTGTAGCAAGAGTATAGGCGAACCCCTGAAACTTTTCTGTATCAAGAGTATAGGCGAACCCCTCAAACCTTTCAGTAGCAAGTGTATAGGTGGACCCCTGAAACATTTCTGTAGCAAGAGTATAGGCGAACCCCTGAAACTTTTCTGTTTCCAAGAGTATAGGTGAATCCCTCAAACCTTTCAATAGCAAGTGTATAAGCGGACCCCTGAAACATTTCTGAAGCAAGAGTATAGGCGGATCCCTCAAACCTTTTAGTAGCAAGTGTATAGGCGGACCCCTGAAACATTTCTGTAGCAAGTGTATAGGCGGACCCCTTAAACATTGGTGTACCAAGAGTATAGGTGAACACCTGAAAAAATTTATTTACCATGAGTATATGCGAAGCCTGAAAAAATTATTTGTCTAAGAGTATAGGCGAGGGCCTGAAAAATTGGTGTGCCAAGAGTACAAGTGTACCCCTGAAAAATTGCTTAACCCCGAGGGCGGGTGAAACCCATAAACATTTTTTAAAGATACAGCTCGTCGTTGCTTAATTTCGTAACAGAGCCTGGAGGCAGCCCTCCCAAAACATTGGTTTTAACAGAGCCTTTTGGCCTGCAGAAAAATTGGCGGTTCAGCATGATGACATGCTGTTTGAGGAGGAGGAGAAGTAACATCCGAGAGGGATAGACCAAGCTACTTCTCCCCTTTTTTGGGGTGATAGAGGATACATATTTCTCCTGTTGCAGCTAAAAGAATCTTTAGGATCCACTGCTTTCAACTTGCAGAAGAGAAGTCTGGGAAAATCCAGCCTTTGTTCATCTTCATGAGTATAAGCATGTCGGCGCTGGCAGTTAACAGGCGGGTATGCTTATTTGTGATGATCCCTCCAGCTGCACTAAACACTCTCTCTGACAAGATGCTAGCGGCAGGGCAGGCCAGCTTTGACACCCAATAGTTGTATGGAGCAGAGGCATCACGGAGGACGGTGGTACGATCGGCTATGTACTCCCTCACCATCTTTTTCCAGTGCTCCCTCCGACTCAGCCTTGACTGGGGAGTGGTGACACAGTCTTTGGTGGGGAGCCATAAAACTGTCAAAGGCCTTGGAGAGTGTTCCCCTGCCTGTGCTAGACATGCTGCCTGATCCCCGTGCCTCCCCTGCTAGTTGGCCTTCTGAACTGCGTCTTCTGCCGCTAGCACTGTCAGATGGGAACTTTAGCATCACTTTTTCCACAAGGGCCCTGTGGTATTGCATCACTCTCGTACCCCTTTCCTCTTTGTGAATGAGAGTGGAAAGGTTCTCCTTATACCGTGGGTCGAGAAGCTATACACTAGAGATGAGCGAGCATACTCGCTAAGGCACATTACTCAATTGAGTATTGCCTTTTGCGACTACCTGCCCGCTCGTCTCAAAAGATTCGGGTACCGGTGAGGGTGAGCGGTGAGTTGCAGGAGTGAGCAGGGGGATGTGGGGGGGAGAGAGAGAGATCTCCCCCCCATTCCTCCCCTCCCCCCGCCGCTCCCTGCCCCCCGCCGGCACCCGAATTTTTTTGAGACGTGCAGGTACTCGCAAAAGGCAATACTCGCTTGAGTAATTTGACTTAGCAAGTACGCTCGCTCATCTCTAGTGTACACCCAGTAATCCGTGTTGGCCAAAATGCGTCTAATGCGAGGGTCACAGAAAAGGCAGCCTAACATGAAGTCAACCATGTGTGCCAAGGTCCCAGTACACAACACATTGCTGTCCTCACTAGGAGGATGATTTTCTGGATCCTCCTCGTCCTCTTCAGCCCATACACGCTGAACAGATGAGAGGCAAGCAGCATGGGTACCCTCTGCAGTGTGGCCAGCAGTCTCTTCCCCCTCCTCCTCCTCCAAAACGCGCTGAGCTATAGACGTGAGGGTGGTCTGGCTATCAAGCAACATACTGTCATCCCCTGTCTCCTGTTCTAACCACAAACTGTCAGCCTTTATGCTTAGCAGCGAACTTCTCAGCAGGAAAAGCAGCGGGATGGTAATGCTAATGATTGCCGCATCACCACTCACCATTTGGATAGACTCCTCAAAGTTTCCGATGACCTGGCAGATGTCTGCCATCCATGCCCACTCCTCTGTAAAGAACTGCGGAGGCGGACTATCACTCCGACGTCCATTTTGCAGCTGGTATTCCACAACTGCTCTACGCTGCTCGTACAGCCTGGCCAACGTGTGCAGCGTGGAATTCCAGCGCGTGGACACATCGCTTAGCAGTCGGTGCTCTGGTAGCTGAAACCGACGTTGAAGTGTCCTGAGGGTGGCAGCATCTGTGGTGGACTTGCGGAAATGTGTGCAGACGCGGCGCACCTTGTCGAACAGGTCAGATAAGTGGGGGCAGTTTTTCAGAAACCTCTGAACCACCAGATTGAAGACGTGGGTCAGGCATGGCACATGTGTGAGGCTGCCAAGCTGCAGAGCCGCCACTAGGTTACGGCCATTGTCACACACGACCATGCCTGGTTGGAGGCTCAGCGGCGAAAGCCAGAGGTCGATCTGCTCTGTCAGACCCTGTAACAGTTTGGGGGCCGTGTGCTTCTTGTCACCTAAGCTGATTAATTTCAGCATGGCTTGCTGACGCTTGCCAACCACTGTGCTGCCACGCCGTGCGCTACTGACTGCGGCTTAATTGAGGGGTTGAGGTGGCAGAGGAGGAGGAGGGGCGGGGCTTTGGAGGAGGTGGCATAATACGCCGCAGAAACCAGCACCGAGGTAGGACCCGCTATCCTTGATGTTGGTAGCACGTGAGCGGTCCCAGGCTCTGATTCGGTCCCAGCCTCGACCAAGTTCACCCAATGTGCCGTCAGGGAGATATAGTGGCCCTGCCCGCCAGTACTCGTCTACATGTCTGTCGTTAAATGGACCTTCCCAGAAATCGCGTTGGTTAGGGCACGGTTTATGTTGCGGGAGACGTGCCGCTGTAGGGTGGGTACAGCACACCGGGAAAAATAGTGGCGACTGGGGACCGTGTAGTGCGGCACCACCGCCGTCATCATGTTTTTAAAAGCCTCCATTTCCACAAGCCTGCATGGCAGCATCTCCAGGCTGATTAATTTGGCAATGTGCACGTTTAAAGCTTGTGCATGCGGGTGGGTGGCGGCGTATTTCCGCTTTCGCTCCAACGCTTGTGTTAGTGACAGCTAGAGATGAGCGAGCACCAAAATGCTCGGGTGCTCGTTACTCGGGACGAAATTATCGCGATGCTCGAGGGTTCGTTTCGCGTAACGAACCCCATTGAAGTCAATGGGCGACTCGAGCATTTTTGTATTTCGCCGATGCTCGCTAAGGTTTTCATGTGTGAAAATCTGGGCAATTCAAGAAAGTGATGGGAACGACACAGCAACGGATAGGGCAGGCGAGGGGCTACATGTTGGGCTGCATCTCAAGTTCACAGGTCCCACTATTAAGCCACAATACCGGCAAGAGTGGGCCCCCCCCCCTCCCAACAACTTTTACTTCTGAAAAGCCCTAATTAGCAATGGATACCTTAGCTAAGCACCACACTACCTCCAACAAAGCACAATCACTGCCTGCATGACACTCCGCTGCCACTTCTCCTGGGTTACATGCTGCCCAACCCCCCCGCACGACCCAGTGTCCACAGCGCACACAAAAGTGTCCCTGCGCAGCCTTCAGCTGCCCTCATGCCACACCACCCTCATGTCTATTTATAAGTGCGTCTGCCATGACGAGGAACCGCAGGCACACACTGCAGAGGGTTGGCACGGCTAGGCAGCGACGCTCTTTAAAAGGGGCGGGGCGATAATCCACAATGCTGTACAGAAGCAATGAGAAATATAATCCTGTGCCACCGCCATCAGGAGCTGCACACATGGGCATAGCAATGGGGAACCTATGTACCACACACTATTCATTCTGTCAAGGTGTCTGCATGCCCCAGTCATACCGCGGTTTTTAATTCATAGACACAGGCAGGTACAACTCCCTATTGTGAAGTCCCTGTGGACCCACAGCATGGGTGGCTCCCTGGAACCCACCGGCGGTACATAAAAATATCCCATTGCATTGCCCAACACAGCTGAGGTAGTAATGTTGTGCTTAATGCAGGTGGGCTTCGGCCCACACTGCATGCCCCAGTCTGACTGGGGTTCTTTAGAAGTGGAAACAGATGCATTTATAATTCCCTGTGGACCCACAGCATGGGTGGGTGCCAGGAAGCCACCGGCGGTACATAAAAATATCCCATTGCATTGCCCAACACAGCTGAGGTAGTAATGTTGTGCTTAATGCAGGTGGGCTTCGGCCCACACTGCATGCCCCAGTCTGACTGGGGTTCTTTAGAAGTGGAAACAGATGCATTTATAATTCTCTGTGGACCCACAGCATGGGTGGGTGCCAGGAAGCCACCGGCGGTACATAAAAATATCCCATTGCATTGCCCAACACAGCTGAGGTAGTAATGTCGTGCTTAATGCAGGTGGGTTTCGGCCCACACTGCATGCCCCAGTCTGACTGTGGTTCTTTAGAAGTGGAAACAGATGCATTTATAATTCCCTGTGGACCCACAGCATGGGTGGGTGCCAGGAAGCCACCGGCGGTACATAAAAATATCCCATTGCATTGCCCAACACAGCTGAGGCAGTAATGTTGTGCTTAATGCAGGTGGGCTTCGGCCCACACTGCATGCCCCAGTCTGACTGTGGTTCTTTAGAAGTGGAAACAGATGCATTTATAATTCCCTGTGGACCCACAGCATGGGTGGGTGCCAGGAAGCCACCGGCGGTACATAAAAATATCCCATTGCATTGCCCAACACAGCTGAGGTAGTAATGTCGTGCTTAATGCAGGTGGGTTTCGGCCCACACTGCATGCCCCAGTCTGACTGTGGTTCTTTAGAAGTGGAAACAGATGCATTTATAATTCCATGTGGACCCACAGCATGGGTGGGTGCCAGGAAGCCACCGGCGGTACATAAAAATATCCCATTGCATTGCCCAACACAGCTGAGGTAGTAATGTTGTGCTTAATGCAGGTGGGCTTCGGCCCACACTGCATGCCCCAGTCAGACTGGGGTTCTTTAGAAGTGGAAACAGATGCATTTATAATTCCCTGTGGACCCACAGCATGGGTGGCTCCCTGGAACCCACCGGCGGTACATAAAAATATCCCATTGCATTGCCCAACACAGCTGAGGTAGTAATGTCGTGCTTAATGCAGGTGGGTTTCGGCCCACACTGCATGCCCCAGTCTGACTGTGGTTCTTTAGAAGTGGAAACAGATGCATTTATAATTCCCTGTGGACCCACAGCATGGGTGGGTGCCAGGAAGCCACCGGCGGTATATAAAAATATCCCATTGCATTGCCCAACACAGCTGAGGTAGTAATGTTGTGCTTAATGCAGGTGGGCTTCGGCCCACACTGCATGCCCCAGTCAGACTGGGGTTCTTTAGAAGTGGAAACAGATGCATTTATAATTCCCTGTGGACCCACAGCATGGGTGGCTGGCTCCCTGGAACCCACCGGCGGTACATAAAAATATCCCATTGCATTGCCCAACACAGCTGAGGTAGTAATGTCGTACTTAATGCAGGTGGGCTTCGGCCCACACTGCATGCCCCAGTCTGACTGGTAATATGTACCTTAACAGTAACCTCGTTGGTGGTAATGTGGTGGTGACTGCGGACCTGGTAGCGCGGTTTTATGTAGTTGGTTTTCGGAATGTGGCCAGGATTAAGTGGGCCGTGGCGGGGGGATGGTGGGGGGGCTCTCTTGTTGTGTCGGTAAAGGTGAAATTCTTGGACTGCAACCAGACGAACCAATGCAAAGGCATTTGCCAAGAATGTTTTCATTGTTGGAGGAGGAGGGGGATGTTTTTGAGGCACTACGTGTCCTCTCCACGTGTCCGTGATTATATGCACCTTAACAGTAACCGCGTTGTTGGGAAATGGCCTCGCCGCCATCATGTCTTTGGGAAGCCTCTGTTTCCACACCCCAGAGACATACCATTAGCAGCGGTATAGGCAGAGCCCAGAATTCGTAACATTTCAGCCGTAGCATTAGGACAGGCCCCACTAACATATCACTAGCAGCATTATAGGGGGAGCACAGTATTAGTTCCATTTCAGTAATAGTAGCACTCAAGACAGGCCCCAGTAACAATTCCGAAGCAGCAGTATAGGAGGAGCATAGTCTAAGTTCCATTTAAGTAATAGTAGCAGCCTACACAGGCCCCAGGAACAATTCCAAAGCAGCAGTATAGTGGGAGCGCAGTCTTAGTTCCATTTCAGTAGCTGCAGTATAGCCAAGGCCCAAGTTACATTTATGTAGCTAAAGTGTAGGCCAACCCCACACACCTTTCTGTACCATGAGTGCAGGCGAAGAACATAGAAATTGCTATGATTACACTGTAGGTGAGGGCCCAAAAAAATTGGTGTACCAACAGTACTAATGTACCTCAGTAAAAATTGGCCATGCCCAACCAAGATGGCAGGTGAAACCCATTAATCGCTTTGGTTAATGTGGCTTAAGTGGTAACTAGGCCTGGAGGCAGCCCAGTTTAACGAAAAATTGGTTCAAGTTAAAGTTCCAACGCTTTTAAGAGCATTGAAACGTATAAAAAATTTTTAGAAAAATTATATGAGTGAGCCCTGTGGCCCTAAAAAAATTGCCCGTTCGGCGTGATTACGTGAGGTTTCAGGAGGAGGAGCAGGAGGAGGAGGAGGAATATTATACACAGATTGATGAAGCAGAAATGTCCCCGTTTTGGATGGTGAGAGAGAACGTAGCTTCCATCCGCGGGTGCAGCCTACTTATTGCTTAGGTATCGCTGCTGTCCACTGGTGGAGAAGAGAAGTCTGGGGAAATCCAGGCTTTGTTCATCTTGATGAGTGTTAGCCTGTCGGCACTGTCGGTTGACAGGCGGGTACGCTTATCTGTGATGATTCCACCAGCCGCACTAAACACCCTCTCCGACAAGACACTAGCCGCAGGACAAGCAAGCACCTCCAGGGCATACAGCGCGAGTTCAGGCCACGTGTCCAGCTTCGACACCCAGTAGTTGTAGGGGGCAGAGGCGTCACGGAGGACGGTCGTGCGATCGGCTACGTACTCCCTCACCATCCTTTTACAGTGCTCCCGCCGACTCAGCCTTGACTGGGGAGCGGTGACACAGTCTTGCTGGGGAGCCATAAAGCTGTCCAGGCCCTTAAAGACTGTTGCACAGCCTGGGCTGTACATGCTGCTCGATCTCCGCACCTCCCCTGCTACCTGGCGCTCGGAACTGCGCCTTCTGCCACTAGCGATGTTGGATGGGAATTTTACCATCAGCTTGTCCGCCAGGGTCCTGTGGTATAGCAACACTCTCGAACCCCTTTCCTCTTCGGGAATGAGAGTGGGAAGGTTTTCCTTATAGCGTGGGTCGAGCAGTGTGTACACCCAGTAATCCGTAGTGGCCAGAATGCGTGTAACGCGAGGGTCACGAGAAAGGCATCCTAACATGAAGTCAGCCATGTGTGCCAGGGTACCTGTACGCAACACATGGCTGTCCGCACTAGGAAGATCACTTTCAGGATCCTCCTCCTCCTCCTCCTCCTCCTCCGGCCATACACGCTGAAATGATGACAGGCAAGCAGCATGGGTACTGTCAGCAGTGGGCCAAGCTGTCTCTTCCCCCTCCTCCTCATCCTCCTCATGCTCCTCCTCCTCCTCCTGAACGCGCTGAGATATAGACAGGAGGGTGCTCTGACTATCCAGCGACATACTGTCTTCCCCCGGCTCTGTTTCCGAGCGCAAAGCGTCTGCCTTTATGGTTTGCAGGGAACTTCTCAAGATGCATAGCAGAGGAATGGTGACGCTAATGATTGCAGCATCGCCGCTCACCACCTGGGTAGACTGCTCAAAGTTTCGAAGGACCTGGCAGATGTCTGCCAACCAGGCCCACTCTTCTGAAAAGAATTGAGGAGGCTGACTCCCACTGCGCCGCCCATGTTGGAGTTGATATTCCACTATAGCTCTACGCTGCTCATAGAGCCTAGCCAACATGTGGAGCGTAGAGTTCCACCGTGTGGGCACGTCGCACAGCAGTCGGTGCACTGGCAGATTAAACCGATGTTGCAGGGTGCGCAGGGTGGCAGCGTCCGTGTGGGACTTGCGGAAATGTGCGCAGAGCCGGCGCACCTTTACGAGCAGGTCTGACAAGCGTGGGTAGCTTTTCAGAAAGCGCTGAACCACCAAATTAAAGACGTGGGCCAGGCATGGCACGTGCGTGAGGCTGCCGAGCTGCAGAGCCGCCACCAGGTTACGGCCGTTGTCACACACGACCATGCCCGGTTGGAGGCTCAGCGGCGCAAGCCAACGGTCGGTCTGCTCTGTCAGACCCTGCAGCAGTTCGTGTGCCGTGTGCCTCCTATCTCCTAAGCTGAGTAGTTTCAGCACGGCCTGCTGACGCTTGCCCACCGCTGTGCTGCCACGCCGCGCGACACCGACTGCTGGCGACGTCCTGCTGCTGCTGACACATCTAGATTGCGAGACAGAGGTTGCGGAGGAGGAGGAGGAGGAGGGTGCTTTAGTGGAGGAAGCATACACCGCCGCAGATACCACCACCGAGCTGGGGCCCGCAATTCTGGGGGTGGGTAGGACGTGAGCGGTCCCAGGCTCTGACTCTGTCCCAGCCTCCACTAAATTCACCCAATGTGCCGTCAGGGAGATGTAGTGGCCCTGCCCGCCTGTGCTTGTCCACGTGTCCGTAGTTAAGTGGACCTTGCCACTAACCACATTGGTGAGGGCGCGTACAATGTTGCGGGAGACGTGGTCGTGCAGGGCTGGGACGGCACATCGTGAAAAGTAGTGGCCACTGGGAACTGAGTAGCGCGGGGCCGCCGCCGCCATCATAGCTTTGAAAGCCTCTGTTTCCACAACCCTATACGGCAGCATCCCAAGGCTGATAAATTTGGCTATGTGGACGGTTAACGATTGAGCGTGCGGGTGCGTGGCGGCGTACTTGCGCTTGCGCTCCAACACTTGCGCTAGCGACGGCTGGACTGTGCGGTGCGAGACATTGGTGGATGGGGCCGAGGACAGCGGAGGTGAGGGTGTGGGTGCAGGCCTGGAGACGGTAGTGCCTGTGTCCTGAGAGGGGGGTTGGATCTCAGTGGCAGGTTGGGGCACAGGGGGAGAGGCAGCGGTGCAAACCTGAGGCGGTGAACGGCCTTCGTCCCACCTTGTGGGGTGCTTGGCCATCATATGTCTGCGCATGCTGGTGGTGGTGAGGCTGTTGGTGGTGGCTCCCCGGCTGATCTTGGCGCGACAAAGGTTGCACACCACTGTTCGTCGGTCGTCAGGCGTCTCTGTGAAAAACTGCCAGACCTTAGAGCACCTCGGCCTCTGCAGGGTGGCATGGCGCGAGGGTGCGCTTTGGGAAACAGTTGGTGGATTATTCGGTCTGGCCCTGCCTCCACCCCTGGCCACCGCACTGCCTCTTGCAACCTGCCCTGCTGCTGCCCTTGCCTCCCCCTCTGAAGACCTGTCCTGAGTAGGCGTTGCACACCAGGTGGGGTCAGTCACCTCATCGTCCTGCTGCTCTTCCTCCGAATCCTCTGTGCGCTCCTCCCTCGGACTTACTGCCCTTACTACTACCTCACTGCAAGACAACTGTGTCTCATCGTCATCGTCCTCCTCACCCACTGAAAGGTCTTGAGACAGTTGCCGGAAGTCCCCAGCCTCATCCCCCGGACCCCGGGAACTTTCCAATGGTTGTGCATCAGTGACGATAAACTCCTCTGGTGGGAGAGGAACCACTGCTGCCCAATCTGAGCAGGGGCCCGAGAACAGTTCCTGGGAGTGTTCCCGCTCCTGAGCATGTGTCATTGTAGTGGAGTGAGGAGGCTGGGAGGAAGGAGGAGCAGCAGACAGAGGATTCGGATTTGCAGCACTGGACGGCGCAGAACTCTGGGTGGATGATAGCTTGCTCGAAGCACTTTCTGCCATCCACGAGAGGACCTGCTCACACTGGTCATTTTCTAATAAAGGTCTCCCGCGTGGACCCATTAATTGGGCGATGAATGTGGGGACGCCAGAAACGTGCCTCTCTCCTAATCGCGCAGCAGTCGGCTGCGACACACCTGGATCAGGAGCTCGGCCTGTGCCCACACCCTCACTTGGGCCTACGCGTCCTCGGCCGCGTCCACATCCTCTAGGCCTACCCCTACCCCTCAGCATGCTGTATTACCAGTGATTTCCAAGCCAGGAAAAAAATTGGCGCAAGCCTGCAGCCAAAATAGAATTTTTTCCCTTGTTTTTCAAAGGACAAGCCACACTGCGTGTATTCAATGAATACTACTAAGTTTAATAACTGTGTTGTGGCCCTGCAAATGTGTCAGAGAACTGCAGTGATGCAAAGTTATTCGTTACAGCAGATCAGGGATTTCCCATGCAGGAAAAAAATTGGCGCAAGCCTGCAGTAAAACGTAGCTGGCTGCGTCTGATTTTTTTTAACGTTCTGTACGCAGCACACACGTACCCAGAGCCCTGAGGACTGTCAGAGGCAGGCGAAATAGAATGTTTTCCCTTGTTTTTCAAAGGACAAGCCACACTGCGTGTATTCAATGAATACTACTAAGTTTAATAACTGTGTTGTGGCCCTGCAAATGTGTCAGAGAACTGCAGTGATGCAAAGTTATTCGCTACAGCAGATCAGGGATTTCCCATGCAGGAAAAAAATTGGCGCAAGCCTGCAGCCAAAATAGAATTTTTTCCCTTGTTTTTCAAAGGACAAGCCACACTGCGTGTATTCAATGAATACTACTAAGTTTAATAACTGTGTTGTGGCCCTGCAAATGTGTCAGAGAACTGCAGTGATGCAAAGTTATTCGCTACAGCAGATCAGGGATTTCCCATGCAGGAAAAAAATTGACGCAAGCCTGCAGTAAAACGTAGCTGGCTGCGTCTGATTTTTTTTAACGTTCTGCACGCAGCACACACGTACCCAGAGCCCTGAGGACTGTCAGAGGCAGGCGAAATAGAATTTTTTCCCTTGTTTTTCAAAGGAAAAGCCACACTGCGTGTATTCAATGAATACTACTAAGTTTAATAACTGTGTTGTGGCCCTGCAAATGTGTCAGAGAACTGCAGTGATGCAAAGTTATTCGCTACAGCAGATCAGGGATTTCCCATGCAGGAAAAAAATTGGCGCAAGCCTGCAGCCAAAATAGAATTTTTTCCCTTGTTTTTCAAAGGACAAGCCACACTGCGTGTATTCAATGAATACTACTAAGTTTAATAACTGTGTTGTGGCCCTGCAAATGTGTCAGAGAACTGCAGTGATGCAAAGTTATTCGCTACAGCAGATCAGGGATTTCCCATGCAGGAAAAAAATTGGCGCAAGCCTGCAGTAAAACGTAGCTGGCTGCGTCTGATTTTTTTTAACGTTCTGCACGCAGCACACACGTACCCAGAGCCCTGAGGACTGTCAGAGGCAGGCGAAATAGAATTTTTTCCCTTGTTTTTCAAAGGAAAAGCCACACTGCGTCTATTCAATGAATAATGTATGTCTTCTGGCCCTGCCTACACAATTCTATCCCTGTAGTATTAATGCCGGGTGCAATGGTCTGCACAGCCGGTTTTGAGAAAAAAAAAAAAAATGCAACACTGCTAACAGCAGCCTGGACAGTACTGCACACGGATAGATGTGGCCCTAGAAAGGACCGTTGGGGTTCTTGAAGCCTACACTCACTGCTAACACTCTCCCTGCCTAACCACCACTTCTGTCCCTATTGCAGGGCGCAATGCTCTGCAGATCCAATTTAAAAAAAAAAAAAAAAATACAGTGCTAACACAGTACTGCACACTATTAGATGTGGCCCTGAGAAGGACCGTTGGGGTTCTTGAAGCCTACACTAATTCCTAACGCTCTCCCTACAGCAGCTCCGGCACCAGCACTTTCCCTCAGCTAACTGAGTCACAAGGCAACTGAGGCGAGCCGCGGGAGGGGCCGACTTTTATACTCGGGTGACATCTGATCGCCCCAGCCACTCACAGCAAGGGGGTGGTATAGGGCTTGAACGTCACAGGGGGAAGTTGTAATGCCTTCCCTGTCTTTCAATTGGCCAGAAAAGCGCGCTAACGTCTCAGAGAGGAAACTGAAAGTAACCGGAACATCTCGTGGTACTCGTTACGAGTAACGAGCATCCCGAACACGCTAATATTCGCCCGAGCATCAAGCTCGGACGAGTACGTTCGCTCATCTCTAGTGACAGCTGAACGCTGCACTGAGAGACATTGCTGGATAGAGTGGAGGACCGTGGAGTTGAGGGTGTGGGTGCAGGCCAGGAGGCGCTCGTGCCTGCATCCTGGGAGGGTGATTGGATCTGTGTGGCAGGTTGTGGCACAGGGGAAGAGGCTGTGGTGTGACCCAGAGGCGATTTATGGCCTTCGTCCCAACTTATCATATGCCCGGGCATGCTGGTGGTGGGACTGGTAGTGGTGGCTTCCCAGCTGATCTTGGTGCGGCACAGTTTGCACACCACTGTTCGGCGGTCGTCCTCGCTCTCACTAAAAAACATCCACACCATTGAACACCTAGCCCTCTGCACAGAAGCTTGGGGGTGCTGTGGGAAACAGTTGCGGGATTCTTTGCTCTGGCCCTGCCTCTCCCCCTGGCCACCCCACTGCTCTTCCAACTTGTCCTGATGCTGCACCTGCCTCACCCTCTGAAGCCCTGTCTTCAGTAGGCTTAGCAAGCCAGGTGGTGCCAGTCACCTCATTGTCCAGCAGCTCTTCCTCCGAATCCTCTGTGCGTTCCTCCTTCGGACTTACTGCCCTTACTACTACCTCACTGACAGACAACTGTGTCTCATCATCCTCATCCACAAAACGCTCTTGGGACAGTTGCCGGAAGTCCCCAGCCTCATCACCTGGACTCTGAGAACTTTCCAAAGGTTGGGCATCGGTCACGACAAACTCCTCAGGTGAGAGAGGGACAGTCTTTTTCCACTCAGGGCAGGGACCCGAGAACAGTTCCTGGGAGTTTGACTGCTCAGAATCTGTCATTTTAATGGAGTGAGGAGGCTGGGAGGAAGGAGGAGCAGCCAGAGGATTCAGAGGTGCAGTCCCTAGGCCGGGAGTAGTGGACTGCGTAGAAGACTGAGGGTTTGACACATTGCTGGACACGTTATCTGCCATCCACGACAGGACCTGCTTGCACTGCTCAGCTTGTAATAAACGTCTACCATGCGGACCAGCAAATTGTGATATGAAGCTGGGAAGCGTAGAGACTTGGCTCTCTCCTAATTCCTCAGCAGCCTGCTGTGATTCACCCCGCCCAGAACCTCAGCCTGTGCCCACACCCTCACTTGGACGCCCGCGTCCACGTCCTCGATCCTTACCCCTACTCCTCATCATGTCGGATTAAGGATAGAGCAGGGCCCAACTAAATTACCCCACTGTACAGCGCTGAGAACTGGGGCTAATTCACCGCACACAGAGACTTGTAGATACCGGAGGCTCTATGCTGTGACTGGAAAATATTAAACCGCTGTCTTGCGCTGATACCTAGGGGTCATTTACCGCTCACAGAGACTTGCAGATAAGAGAGGCTGTATGGAGTGGCAGAAAACTATTAACCCAGTAGATAGTGCTGATAACTGCGGCTACCTCAACCGTCCCCAAGGAAAGGGTATTGTGAGACGCTCTGCACAGGGGCAGAAAACTATAAAGCCAGTGGATAGTGCTGATAACTACGTCTACCTCAACCTCCCCAAGGAAAGGGTACTGTGAGACTCTCTGCACAGGGGCAGAAAACTATAAAGCCAGTGGATAGTGCTGCTGATAACTGCGGATAGTTCACTGCACCCAAGGAAAGTGTATTGTGAGATGCTCTGCACAGGGGCAGAAAGCTATAAAGCCAGTGGATAGTGCTTATAACTGCGGCTACTTCACCCAACTCAGAGAATGGTATCTGTGGAATGCTCTGCGGGGGCCCAGGGAATATTAGTGTACTGCTTAGCAATGAGAACTCTGCATAATGCACTGCACACATAGAACGGTATAACTGAAATGCTCTGCAGTAGCCCAGGAAATATTAGCGTACTATTTAGCAATTAGAACTCTGCTTAATGCACTGCACACAGAGAATGGTATAGCTGAAATGCTCTGCAGTGGCCCAGGAAATATTAGTGTACTATTTAGTGGTGAGACCTCTGCCTTATGCATTGCACACATAGAACAGTATAGCTGAAATGCTCTGCAGTGGCCCAGGAAATATTAGCGTACTATTTAGCGATGAGACCTCTGCCTAATGCACTGCACACATAGAACAGCATAGCTGAAATGCTCTGCAGTGGCCCAGGAAATATAAGCATACTATTTAGCGATGAGAAATCTGACGAATGCACTGCACACAGGGAACGATAGCTGTGAAATGCTCTGCAGTGGCCCAGGAAAGATTAGCGTACTATTTAGCGATGAGACCTCTGCCTAATGCACTGCACACATAGAATAGTATAGCTGAAATGCTCTGCAGTAGCCCAGGAAATATTAGTGTACTATTTAGCAATTAGAACTCTGCCTAATGCACTGCACACAGAGAATTGTATAGCTGAAATGCTCTGCAGTGGCCCAGGAAATATTAGCGTACTATTTAGTAATGAGACCTCTGCCTAATGCACTGCACGCATAGAACGGTATAGCTGAAATACTCTGCAGTGGCCCAGGAAATATTAGCGGACTATTTAGCGATGAGACCTTGCCTAATTCTCTGCACACATAGAACGGTATTGCTGAAATGCTCTGCGGTAACCCAGGAAATATTGGGGTACTGTTCAGCGATGGGACCTCTGCCTAATGCACTGCACACATAGAACGGTATTGCTGAAATGCTCTGCAGGTGCCCAGGAAATATTAGTGTACTGTTTAATGATGAGAAATCTGCCTAATGCACTGCACACAGAGAACGGTATAGCTGAAATGCTCTGCACAGGCCTAGATTTTAAAAAATAAATAAAATTGGTGCACTACTGCTCCCAGCCAGCCACAACAATAATGCACACAATGAGGAGTAGCCCTAAGTAGGACCGTTGGGGTTCTTGAAGAGAAGATCCCTACTCTAACACTTTCCCTATATCAGCAGCAGCACTTTCCCTAACCTCTGCCAGCATGTGTCTAAGGCGAGCCGCGGGCGGGACCAGTTTAAGAACTCCACAGTCACCTGATCTTGCCAGCCACTCACTGCAGTAGGCGGGCAGAGGGCTGGCATGTCACAGCAAGAAGTGGTAATGCCTTCCCCGCATGTTTATTGGCTAAAAAATAGTGCTAAACATCCGGGGAAGGAAATGCAATTGACTCAAGTACCGCGTGGTGTTCGACTCGAGTAACGAGCATCTTGAGTACCCTAATACTCGAACGAGCATCAAGCTCGGACGAGTGTGTTCGCTCATCTCTATTAGAACCCTTTTAATGACAAAAAAACAGAAAGTGTATACTTGCATTGGAACCACACCGATTTTCTTTATTATACTGTAAGCAAAAAAAGACACTTTGATTGTTATAGTACATGTACCATAGCTTAAACTTTGACAAACTCTGACCTGTATAAAAGTTATCACGTGTAATGAAAAATATCTAAACCATCATCAAAAAAGATCAATTTCATGGAGAGATTCTCACACAATATGGAACTGTTATTTTTTTTTTACAAGAGAGACACATTAAAAAAAGAATCAAAGAACCCATACGGGTAAATCAATACTCTGATAAGACAATTTGTAACTCAGCCAGAGTCATAAAAAATGGAACTAGTAATAATAAAGATATTACTTCATACTAAAAGAAATAGAAAGAACCATTTTGTGCCACAATGGGAAATGTTGCCATCTCATTTTATTTCCACAATGTATAATAGCAAATCAGTAACTGAAAGCCATAGTAACTCCAAATAATCAAAATTAGATATTTGTTTTTTTACACATATTGTATAGATATAAATGAAAAGAAATGCCATGCAACTTTATTTACCATTCAATTAATCTGTCCTATTTTGAACAAATCAGTAATAAAAAAATGACTCAGATGTCGATGGAATTACCATGATCAGTAGTAATGCAGGCACTATTACTCAGTGGGTTGACCTAAGTTCATCAAGTTCAACCATGTATACTTACAAGCCCCCAGTGTATCCTGAGGAAAGCAAAAAACACCTTTGAATGATATGCAACAATTAATTTTAGGGCAAAACACATGGGTGCATGCGCTAATACACTCACTAAGGAAGCGGGGTTGTGTTTTTTCGGACTATTCAGACTCCTTGCTGTAGTGCACAAGTTTGAAAAAAAAATGGAAGATAGAGCAAGTTCTATCTTTCCTCAAGCGCAGTATTAACGCCCGGGAATCATGATAGTAAAAACAAAACCACTGAAATCAATGGTTTTGTTTCGTCCCCTTATGCAGCCATGATTTTAACAGCTACATAATGGGACTAAAACATGCCGATCTGTTTAAGGCCTCATGTCCACGGGCAAAAGAAGAATTAAAATCCGCAGCGGATTTTAACTCTTCTCCCGCGCGCGGATCCGCACCCCATAGGGATGCATTGACCACCCGCGGGTAGATAAATACCCGCGGATGGTCAATAAAAGGTATTTTTTTTAAAAATGGAGCATGAAAAAATCTGGACCATGCTCCATTTTCGTGCGGGTCTCCCGCGGGGACGGCTCCCTAAAATAGGAATTTAAAAGAATTAACTCACCTGCAGCGGACCGGGAAGGTCTTCTCTTCCTCACGGCCGGATCGTTCTTGCTTCGGCTCGGCGGATGTGCCCGGCGCATGCGCGCGGCACGTCGGCGACGTGTCGGCGACGTGCCGCTGGCGTGACGAGTTCATCCGCCGGCCGAAAAAAAAGATCCGGCCGTGAGGAAGAGAAGACCTTCCCGGCCCGCTGCGGGTGAGTTAATTCTTTTAAATTCCTATTTTAAGCGCCCATGTCCGCGGGGCAGGAGGGACCCGCTGCAGATTCTCCATGGAGAATCCGTAGCGGGCCTGATTTTCCCCGTGGACATGAGGCCTAAGTCCTTAGAATGGAAAAAATATTTTCCTGACCCTTAGGGTGCGTTCAGACGAGCGTGTTTCGGTGCGTACTTAGTTGCGTACATACGTCCGCACCTAGGTACGAGCAAAAGCACGCATGAACACAGCTGCGTGCTTGTTGTCAATGGAGCCGCGGCTGCTGCCGGCGGCTCCATTGAAAACAATGCTCTGCCGGTCCCCTGCATTCTTTCCCAGGGAAGGGTTTTACATATAAGCCCTTCCCTGAAAAAGAAACATTTTAGTGCAAAACAAAAAAGAATTAAAAAAAACTTACCTGTCCGCCGCTGCTGTGACCCCCACGGGCATGAAGAACACATCTGCCGCATGCGGCCGATGTAGCCTTCACCCCCGCTAGTTAAGAGAATTCCCTGCTGCTACATCTGCCACATCTGTGGCAGATGCAGCAAAAGGAATTCTTCAATTCTCAACGGCAGCTGTCACACATGACAGCTGCGGTAGAGAATCCTGCTGCCGGCATCCTGTCAATGGCTTTTCAGGGAAGGGCTTCATAAGCCCTTCCCTTAAAAGCCATTTAAAATAGTGCAAAAAATTTAAAAAAAAACAATTCTCACCTCCCTTTAGCTGCCGGGGCTCCACCGCGACTTCTAGCTCTGTCCCCGGCTCTGTAGTTCTGAGCTATCAGCAGCCGGGGACTTAAAATCCCCGCCTGCTGGTAGCTCAGATTGTGGTTGGCTGAATTGCTTCAGCCAATCACAATCAGAGCTACCAGCAGGAGGGGATTTTAAATCCCCAGCTGCTGATAGCTCAGCAGTGCTACAGAGCCGGGGACAGCGGCAGAAGTCCCCGCTGAGCCCCGACAGCTGTCAGTGGCTTTGCAGGGAAGGGCTTTATAAGCCCTTCCCTGAAAAGCCTTTTAAAATAGTAAAAAAAAATTTAAAAAAAGGTACTCACCTCCCTTCAGCTGCTGGGGCACAGCCGCGTCTTCTCCTGCTGTCCCCTGCACTGTGGTGCTGAACTGCTGATCTATCAGCAGGCGGGGATTTAAAATCCCCGCCTGCTGAAAGAGTTGTATGTAATTGGCTGAGGTCAGCCAATCACAGGCAACTCTCACCTGTCATTCATTCAGGGAGAGTTGCCTGTGATTGGCTGAACACTAGATCAGCACCACAGTGCAGGGGACAGCAGGAGAAGACACGGCTGGATAACGGGACTAAAGCACGCCCATCTGTTTAAGCTCTATGGGTGCGTTCAGATGAGCGTGTTTTGGTAGGTGCATACGCACGCACAAAAACACGCTTGTATTTACAACACTGCATTCCCTATGGTGTGTGCACATGTCCGTACTTTGCAAGTGCGTGCCTGCAAAGATAGGACATGCGTGCACCATAGGGAACGCACGCATTGTTTTCAATGGATCCGCGGCTGCTGCCGGCGGCTCCATTGAAAACAATGACCTGCTGGCTCCCTGCATTCCTTTTCAGGGAAGGACTATACATATAAACCCTTCCCTGAAAAAGAAAGGTTTTAGTGTAGAAAAAAAAAAATGCTGGCATTCTCTTCAATAGAGCCGCTTCTGCTACCAGTGGCTCCATTGAAGACAATGGTCTGTGGCACACCTGAATTGTTTTTCAGGCAAGGGCTTTACATATAAGCCCTTCCCTGGAAATCAATTAAAAGTGATTTAAAAAACAAAAAAAATAGATACTCACCCCCCTTCAGCTGCCGGGGCACAGCCGTGTCTGCTCCTGCTGCCCTCTGCACTGTGGTGCTGATCTATCAGCAGGCGGTAATGAAAATTAAAAAATATTCACCAGTGATGCACCTGTACAATGTCTAATTATTAATGTGGTCATGTGCATGTGACCTCAAGCACAAAGTCGGGTTTTGATATAACTTTTGAATGCATTTCATTTAGTAAATGTCATGAGTGGATCCTAAAGGGAGGTCAGTATATAGAAAATACTTGTTTATGTCCTAATTTTTTTTAATCCAGTTTTAGTTCTGACAAAAGAAAATGCACTTAAAATGAAGTCTTAGCATACAAGTTGGTATAAAAAGTGCTTTATTTGTGTTTATTAAAGGGCTATTTCAGTCTAAGGCATTTATTGCCTTTCCATTGGATAAGTGATAAATACTAGATTTGTGGAGGCCCAACTGCTGGGACTGGCGGTTTCTCAAGCTGCAGGACCGTGGCTAGGAGGAGTTTGAACTCTGCCGCAGTCAGGTATATGCCTTCCTGCATCATTCAAGGTCTATGGCACTGAACACAGCCGAGCACAGCTTTATTCAGTAAGTACCGCGTTTCTCCAAAAATAAGACCCTGTGTTATATTAATTTTTGCCCCAAAAGAGGTACTAGGTAGAGATGAGCGAGTATACTTGCTAAAGGCCATTGCTCGAGTGAGCATTGCATTTAGCGAGTACCTGCCCGCTCGAGACTGAAGGTTCGGGTGCCGGCACGGGGGAGCGGTGAGTAGCGGCTGTCAGCAGGAGGGAGCGGGGGGAGAGAGGGAGAGAGAGATCTCCCCTCCGTTCCTCCCCGCTTTCCCCCACAGCTCCCTGCCCGCCGCCGGCACCCGAACCTTCAGTCTCAAGCGGGCAGGTACTCGCTAAAGGCAATGCTCGCTCGAGCAATTGCCTTTAGCGAGTATACTCACTCATCTCTAGTACTAGGTCTTATTTCCTGTGGGTGTCTTATTATACTTACCTAGCAGGCTCGGTCCAGGTTCATCCTGCTGTTCTCCAGAGCTCCGAAGCACTTCTTGCAGTCTTCAGCCACCCACAGAAGATCACTTCCTGGTTATGGGATTCCCGCTTCCAGAAAGCAATGGATCTGATTGGTTTTTGAGCACTGCTCAGCCAAGCAATACAGCGCTTGATGAACCAATGTGATGGCTATGATTGATTGGTTCATCAAGCGCTGCATTAATTGGCTGAGCAGCAGTTGAAGAACCAATTATAGCCATTGCGTTGCAGAGGCACTATTTATGAATGGGCTGAGCTGCTGCATTGATTAGCCAATTCATAAATCCAGCCTCCACAACGCGATGGATGTGATTGGTTTTTCGACCGCTGCTCAGCCATTTAATGTAGCGCTCAATAAACCAATCACAGCCATCGAATTGGTTCATCAAGCGCTGCATTGCTTGCCTGAGCAGCGCTCGAAAGCCAATCAGAGCCCTCACTTCCTGGAGGTGGAATTTATGAATCCTGTAACCAGAAAGTGATCTGCTGGCAGCTGAAGACTGAAAGGACCTGGATTGAGGCTGCTAAGTAATGTATTCCTTTTTTATAAGCTAGGGCTTATTTGGTGGGCAGGGCTTATATTTCAAGCCTCCCCCAAAATCAGGAAACATCAGAGTAGGGCTTATTTTCAGGGTAGGTCTTATTTCCTGGGAAACATGTTAGTTGACCCCTTTAAAGAATGCATCGTTTAGTAGAGACATATCACAGAATTCACCACTGAAAGGGTAAGCCAAATAAACAAAGAAGAAAAAAATAATAATCATATAAAATAATAATACAATACATCAAGTAGCGGTTTTCCAATTGAAGGCATGATTGTAAACAGGTCACATAGTGTAATAAAGATGTTAGACTTGGTGGCCGTTTTAATATCTGTCACTGAAAAGCAACTACCGCAGGATCAAACTTAGACATTGACCTGTTGGAAGCACATTAAATATATTTTTACCATGTCCTATTTATCTTGTATCTTGAAGGACGATTGCAAAAAGTACTTCAAACTAGAAATTGAGATGTAGACAGAATTCGGAATTGATTTTGTGACTCTACACTTCGCTATATGCACCTGAGCAACTACTAAGATATACAGTATTGAAGTTTGTTCTCATGTTCTAATTCTCCGTTGTGAATGAAAAAGAAAATATCTAATTTTCCAGAAATAGATGCATATGCACTAAATAAGGTGAAGGCAGTGTGGATAATTCATCTTAATACAGTTCGCTACAGGTATCATATTACCTAAGGACATGCAGATTGCCCATTTATTCCAGCTGGTAATGTAATCTCAAAAAATAACTAATTTTCACAAAGGATTTAAAAAGACTAGATGAAATTAGTCATTGCATGCTGTGGTGATCAATGCACAACTGCTGTTCTTTTCGAGAAAAATAATATCACTCTGTCATCCTTTATCACACTTTGATGGACTTTTAACCAAACAGACAGGTTGCAAACATTACCGGCTCCTGTTGCTTAATTGAAAACACTGACAATATACATCGGAGGCTATAGGCAAGGAAAACATCACTAATCATTTTATAACAAATGGGAATTATGTTCAGCTGCATAGGTTTAGCAATGGAAATATTTCACTTCAGCTCACACATTAAAGATGCCAGAGGCACAGCTTCTATCTGATTGCAGTTATTAGGGGTATTCTTCATTAATTTTACTTTTTATTGAGCTTGCTAAACTTTAAAAAATATTTAGCAGCAGGAGACATTCTGTGACTAAATATTATTGACTACTGTTTCTAAAAAATATTGTTTTTCTAATTTATCTAGACAGTCTATATTATGTGCATGCTTGACAATCTACTTAATCTACAACTTGTATTATGTAAAATACACATTTGCATATTACAGTAATGGTACAGTAGATAACTATGACATATAGTATTAGAATATATAGTATGGTTATTAATAGAGATGAGCGAACGTACTCGGATAAGCACTACTTGTCCGAGTAATGTGCTTTATCCGAGTACCGCTGTGCTCGTCTTGAAAGATTCGGGGAGCGCCGCTGCTGACAGGTGAGTTGCGGCGGGGAGCAGGGGAGAGCGGACGGGAGAGAAGGAGAGAAAGATCTCCCCTCCGTTCCTCCCGGCTCTCCCCTGCAGCTCCCCGCTCCGCGGCGCTCCCCGAATCTTTCAAGACGAGCACAGCGATACTCGGATAAAGCACATTACTCGGACGAGTAGTGCTTATCCGAGTACGTTCGCTCATCTCTAGTTATTAATACTACAATGTAAAAAAAATATTGAATAGTTTTAAAAATACAATAAGGTTAATAGTCTAAAATTTAAATAACATAATCATTATAAACTTCTGCTATTATAGCTTAGTGATGCCATTTTATTTGAACTACCGTCATTGAACTGCAAGAATCACAAATTTCGTGAAAAAAGGACATGAAATGTATAGAAAAGGTTGTCCTGCTTTCTGCTAGCTTTGCTGTCATATTTGATAAAGGAGCTTTTACACAGACGGAATTTTACCACAATCCACACCTTAATGCGACGCTCTGAATTCCACACCAAAACCAGCAAGTCTCATTGCACATTTTGATGGGGAATTGACAGCAGGTTTTGGTGCAGAATTAACCGTGGCATGCTGTGCGCAATGCAGAAAAATGCCACCTGTGTGAAAGGTCTCTAATAAACATATGGCTCCCTATATTACATCTGTATGAATACGGCCTAAGGCCAATTTCAAATAAAAGCAATGTGGTCACGCTATAGCTGCAACATCTGTACACCTGAGATTCTACTGAACAAATTTAGGTCATTTGGGAACTTTTTCCAGTGTGTCCAAAGAGCAGAGGCCATTAACATCATGTAAGGGTCTAACATTGTAAAGCAAAGATTATACAATAGATGACTTTTTCAACAAACCCTAGTTTTACAGTTCTGGATAGTTTAGCTATTTATGCAACTGTATTACTTTTAATTGGCACAAAGATCAGACTATTGTCACAGAATGCAGTGAAGTGCGAAACGTTTGTCTGCTCTCCAGTCGCTATGACAGCTCTAAGCACATGAACCTTATAACAACACATTTCTGTCCTAAAATATGCTAAAACTGTTCAGAAAACAACATCAACCAAGGCTAAAATGTACTGTACCTCTCTAGCAATGTCTTCCTTTCAAAACATGAAGTACAATCACCTGCTAAGTGCTCAGCAGTTATTCAACATTTTAAGGGGATGAATCTCCATTTAAATTAAAACCTAATGGAACAATGATAGTAAAACTTTTATTTAATACTTTAAAAATAGCTTAACTTCTATCCAATAACAAATCAATTAAGGACAGCATACATATTACAAAAGCAGACCATAGCAAGTTTTATAGGGCCTTTGGAAAGAGGGGATCAAGTCCTGGTTGATCATATTCCCTTTGATACTGGGTGGTGAGAACCTGTACAGTACTTCCTTCATCTGGGTAACAGTGATAATAGCAAGCATGTGAGGATTTGGCCCAATCTTCATGGAAAAGGCAATAAATCATTAATACTGTATGAATAGATTAAATAGTGTTGACTTAGACTTATAGAAGAGTCTATCAACAGATAGAGGTAATTTTGCCATTGATTAATTTATTGACCTAGTAATCAGTATCCATATCACAACTTGTTCATAATAACACTCATTCCACTGTGAGTCTAGACATACCCATTATACAACATTCTCCACATTTCCTTACCATTATAACACAATAACACTTGAATAGACAAAATAGATTGATAGAAAGGTGTACTTATGTTATACCCTAACAGTGAGAATAAAAACATTGTCTCAGGGTCAGGAAACCAGTTCCTTAATATTCTATCCCCACTCTGATTCACCCACAGTGATAAGAAATTGGTCAGAACTGGCAGTTCATGTTGGTTTGAGGAATAGATGTGGTTTCCTCTTTCCTCTAAATCTTTCTTTCAAGTTGCATGCCTTAGATCAGAGCCACATCCAATTTTGATTGATGGTTGGGACCGATGTTAAATAAAATAATTGAGATGATACATACTACTGTAAACATGAAGAAACAAGAGATCACGAATTTGTAAACATTTGATCCTCAAAATATGTTACTAGTATTCTGTTATCCAAGTTAGCATTGTTTGGTGATTATGACATGCCTGTTATAATGTAAATTGTCAGTGCATATAGTTATAAATGATTAATCGCATGGAGAGGCAAACATTATAAGGTCTTGAGCCACTGGTTGGGGACCACTGCCTTAGATGAAATATCCAACAGGGTGAAACTATTCAATCTCAGATATAAAAACTATCCATTTCCTTTTCTTTAACCAAACGGACAGCGATAATATCTATCTTTCTGACTAATCAGAGAAAACTGTTCTCTTTTCTCGCTAGCCCCAGAATAGATTTGAATATGCATAAGATCCTGAGGGAATTTGTCATTTAAACAAAAAAATAGTTATGTCTTAATGTAAGCCCCATGTTGAGAATAAGAATGTTTATCGGGCTCCTGATGTGTACCCCTCATACTCAAGAATTGCCTCATTGCCTTACTCCACTTCTCATGTCGGATGCAACTATATCGGGCTTTTACATCTAAACTAGCTAGGAGGGTGTGAGATGTGACTGATTCCTGATCCTGTGAGCTGACTCCTCAAAGTCATCAGGGGAATGACGTTTGTGTACCCTTAGCAGTCAGTAAAGACAGATTTTTCTTGCAAAACAAATGGTCTTTTTTCCTTCAAGCAGAAAAGTTTCTAACTGCCTCCAAAAAAGTACAGTCCCGTGTCAAGAATTTATTAGCATCTGACAAAAGGGTATATGTATAATGATAAATATTAAAATGTAACTTTTAATAAACTACCAAGGATACTAAGGGAACTAAGTGATGGGCTAGCTAGGCCGCTATATCTAATATTTATGGATACTATCAAGACCGGGGTTGTACCACTGGATTGGCGCATTGCCAACATGGTTTCAATTTACAAAAAGGGGTCCAAAAGTGAGCCTGGTAACTACAGGCCGGTAAGTCACCCTTCAGTAACTGGAAAAATATTCAAGGGGTTTCTGAGAGACGCCATCGAAGAATACCTCAAGGAGAACTACGGAATGTCAGACCAATCTGATCAGCTTCTACGATGAAGTAAACTCTAGGCTGGACCTGGGAGAGTCTATTGATCTTGTATATCTGGACTTCTCTAAAGCATTTGACACTGTGCAGCATAATAAGCTGATATATAAAATGAGACAGCTCGGATTGGGTGAAAACGTGTGTATCTGGGTAAAGAATTGGCTCAGAGATAGAAAGCAGAGGGTGGTAATAAATGGTTCATACTCTGATTGGGCCACCGGCGCAAGCAGGGTGCCACAGGGTTCACTATTGGGCTCCATTCTGTTCAATATATATATTTTTTTATACAACCTGATAGAGGGGCTGCACAGTAAAATATCAATATTTGCAGATGACACAAAATTATACAATATAATCAATGCAACGGAGGACAATGTACGGCTACAAACGGACCTAGATAAGCTGGGGGCAAATGAAGTTCAATGTTGATAAATGTAAGGTTATGTACATGGGCAGGAGAAATGGATGTCACCGATATACACTTAATGGGTATTAAGTGACTGTAACAAGAGGGTATCCGCTAAGTCTAGAAGAAAGCAGGTTTCATCGCCAACACAGAAAAGTCTTCTTTACTGTAAGAGCAGTGAGACTGTGGAACTCTCTGTCTGAGGATGTAGTGATGGCAAAATCCATAGAGGAGTTTAAAAGGGGACTTGATGTCTTTCTGGAGAGGAAGGATATTACAGGATATAAATGTTAGGTTAATTGTTAATCCGGGTATACAGGCAGGTAGGAACTATTAGGGGTTGATCCAGGGATTAGTCTGATTGCCATTAGGAAGTCAGGAAGGAATTTTCCCCCAAATGGGCCAATTGGCTCCTGCCTCTTATGGTTTTTTGCCTTCCTCTGGATCAACAACATAGGAGGATAAACAGGCTGAACTAGATGGACATTGTCTTCATTCGGCCTTACATACTATGTTACTATGTTACATTAAGGGTGCCCACCCACTGGCGTTTTTTTTCCCTGCGAAATTCGCAGCATTTTTTTCTCTGCAGGGGTCTATGGGACTTGTAATGTTAAAATCGCGATCGCGCAAAATCGCAATTTACCGCAAATTTCGCAGGGAAAAAAAGCGCCAGTGGGTGGGCGCCCTTAAATAGAAAATCCACATATAAAGTGACAAAATAACAGACATCAAAAATCGCCAAATAGTTACAGACTTGACTACAGACATACACAGGTAAATCAACCATATGATTTACAATGTCTGCAAATAAAGAAGGGCCAAAAGCATGACAATAAAATGAACAATCTTACTTCAAAAATGAAAGAATGTACCATGGTGACATGATGGTCATAGTAGTTCCACAACAATCCCAATATATATATGAAACAATATTTCTGTGAAGATGAAAGTATTCACTGTAGCGAAAAGGCTGGTCACAGTAGTTTCACAGTAATCCCAGTATGTAAATTCATGCAGTACAGAGATATGCTGGTTACAGTAGTTCAACAGCAATCTCAGTATGTAAATTCATGCTATATTAAGATAGGCAATAATTCTTACCTTACAAAATTATCTAATAGTATCTAGATAGCCCTAAAGTCCATATATGGCAATACTACCCTGACAAGGGTGACTCCGTAAAAGATATAGTCTTAATGAATTAACTCTAGGAGACCCTAATAAAAAAAAATGTAATTTTTATGCTAGTTAGTGCATTCCAATCTATACACCTGCATATACATACTTATGCAAATTACATTAATTGAGGGGGCAGTGAATGGACTTACGTTTCTGGAGGGGGGAGCAAAGCTGGATCTTTGCCCCCAATGAAGGAAAGGTGAACATAGGATGTTTGGGCATGGGAAATGCAGATTTATAAAAGATTAATCCAGACAACCCCTTTAAAACTACATAAGTGATACACAAGATCTACTGAAATGAAAGGTCAGCAACAAAATAGCATATACTGTAGTTCAGTCAGTAACTAAAAGTATCAAATAGAAAATTAGCATTAGACCAGCTTGTTAATGTAGCTAAATTCAGCTCATTTACTTACACACATTTACACTGAAATATTAGCAATTAGCTTGTATTTGCTTTGTGCAACTTGTGAGTTACAGTAATATTTGATTTGAACTGAAACAAACAGGGAATTATCTAGCAATGCAGCAGCTGGTTCCTTCTTTTAATGTAATAATCATCTTTATTTGTATAGCACCAACTTATTCCGCAGCACTTTCAAGCATGGGAGAAACACAAACAATCCAACAATTACATATGATATACAATCAGTTTGAAACAAATGGGATGGGGGTGATACAGAAAGTACAAGGGGGGATTGGCATAGGGGAACACAGGCAGTACGGGGATTCCATATGGAAATCAGTTATTAGAAAGCAAACAGGGTGGGCCGGTAAGGAGGTGCAGGGGTAGAGATCATATGTGATAGGCAGGGTGGAAGGTGTGGAGAGGCATAGGGAGGGGCAAGGGGACTAGGTCAGGGGGTTTGGTATGCCTGCCTGAAGAGATGAGTTTTTAAGGCGAGTCTGAAATTTCGTGCATTGGGAATTGTCTGGATGCCCTGGGGTAGAGCCTTCCAGAGGATCGGTGCTGCTCTGGTGAAGTCCTGTAGGCGAGCATGTGAGGTTCGTATTAAAGGGGTGTTTAGTCTGAGTGTGTTAGCAGATCGGAGTGTGCAGGCTGGGTGGTTGTGCAGACAGGAAGGAGGGAGGCGATGTATAGTGGTGCAGCACCATGGAGAGCTTTGTGGCTGTGGTTGAGGAGTTTAAATTTAGTTCTGCAGTGGATGGGCAGCCAATGCAGTGACTGACATAGTGCAGAGGCGTCTGAGTAATGGCTGGATAGAAAAACGAGCGTTGCTGCCACATTTAGCATAGATTGGAATGGAGCAAGTCTTGTACAGGGAAGACCGATGAATAGTGAGTTACAGTAGTCAAGTCGGCAGTGGATTAGGGTGACAACAAGTGTCTTTAGCGTGTCCATGGTGTCCTGGATTTTAGCAATATTTCTGAGGTGCATGTGGGATGCTTGGGCCAGAGATTGGATGTGGGGGGTAAAGGATAGGCCACCTTTCACAAATGTATTTATTTGTCCATGGACTAATGTCTACCTCTCCTTAATTTCTGGCCAATTTATATGCAATCTACATGTAACATAGCATGTTAGGCCAAAAAAGACATGAGTCCATCAAGTTCAGCCTATTTTACCCGAACCAATCACTGAAAATGGCCATATACTTACTGATACAGGAAAGCAGATATTTGCACCACCTCAACATGCAGGCAACCAAATTGCCAAATGAGGAAGCCAATTACATCTGTGGAAGACACCGATGAGACAGCCACTCGCACAACCTCCTAATATCAAGGGGTGGTGGCTGCTTAGTGTATACTTTTACACAAAGTATATACAGGGTGCCAGACTTTCTGATACATGTAGTGCAACATGCAGGCTAGCAACCTATTAGTGATGCCATATCAGTTTAGTGGGTTGTCCTGCACCTCAAAGAGTGAACCACTTTGGTACTGGCACCCCGGGCTCCCCCCGGCATCTAAAAGCTGCACTGCATGTGAATAATACATAATAAATGCGAAGTATTAGATGGATTTTGGCCAAAATACTTGAGCTCACAAGCCACATTAAGGCTCTTTGCTTTTTGTGAGTCCCTACACTAGTATAAATGTATCACAGAAAGGGAAATATAAAAACAAACAAACAATCACTGAAAATGGCCATATACTTACTGATACAGGGGCAGATATCTGTGCATCCTCAGCATTCAGGCAGCCAAACTGCCAAATGAGGGAGCCAATTACATGGTGCACTACATGTATCATAATATCTGGCACCCTGTATCTACTCTATGTAGGAGCATACACTAAGCAGCCACCCCCCTCTATATTAGGAGATTGTGTTAGTGGCCGTCTTATCTGTGTCCTCCACAGGTGTAATTGACTCCCTCATTTGGCAGTTTGGCTGCCTGCATGCTGAGGTGGTGCGGATAGCTGCCCTCTTGTATCAGTAAGTATATAGCCGTTTTCAGTGATTGTTTGATTGTTTTTATATTTCCGTTTCTATGATACTTTACCCCAATGTTGATCCAGAGGAAGGCAAAAAAAACCCCGATGAGTTAAAGCCAATTTTCCTCATTTAAGGGAAAAAAATTCCATCCGGCAATCAGAATAATCCCTAGACCACTTACCCTTCTGAAGTTATGAGTGGGTATGCAATTGTAATATTCTAATGCTCAAGAATAGCGTCCAGGCCTCTCTTAAACTCTTATAAATTTGCCATCACCACGTTCTCTTACAGTAAAGAACCCCCTTCATGTTGGTGTAGAAACCTTCTTTCCTCTAGATGTAGAGGTTGCACCCTACATTCGCAGTCCCAATCAATAAAGTTAAGGGCATCTCTGAGCTGATCAAACTCTGCCTTCCCAAAGTTTAGTATCTTCATAGCTACTTGATAAAACTCCCTTTTGAAAGACAAGTGGAAATTTATTATATTATGGTCGCTATTTCCCAGGTGTCCCTCAAATTGTACTTGTTATATTGATTTTTAAAAAGTATTTCTCATAAAAACATGAATTAATTGTGAATGTATAGATAGGACTGGATGTATAGATAGAACTGTCAGGCTATATAACAATCACGAGTGCTCAAAAAGCAAGCAACTAGTCTATTTCCCATGCATTCTTATATTGGAGTGACAGTTCCTACTTTTGATTCAAATCCCTCTCTACTTCTTAACCCCTTAAAGACCGGGGTGTTTTGTTCCTAAAGGACTAGACATTTTTTAGGGCTTTTATTATCTATGTGGTGGTTTTACTGCCCTATTTTATTTCTTCAGCTACAAAAAAAAAATTTTGTTGAATTTTTTTATGACATATAGGGCTATCTTTTATTATCTTTCTTCACTGATGTTTTTTGTTTTTTAATTTTATTAGGGGTAAAAGCGCTCAAAATATATATATTTTTAACTTATAGTTGTTTATTTTTTTAAATTAATATATTTATGCTATAATAAAGAATGGGAATGGGTCCCTCAATTTGTTTTGGACGTCTTGATATATAATTTGTATAGTTTTGGATTGCAGGTTTGGTTGGCATCGGCAGTCGGTCGTACTCTTTCTTATGTCACATGATCGCTGGGTCACATAGCGGAACAAACACTTCTGCTTTCACTTTTAGTACATAGCACTCATTAAGCACTATGTAGCCTGGGGAGGAGAAGGCAGAAGCGATTAAAAACTGCTTCTCCCTTCTCCTCTGAGCTCTCTGGAATCAAGCAGGAGCATAGGCTTTATTCCCTTCCCGTAATTCTACAATTGGCCAGGATTAAAGCCCTGACCCAGCACCATATATTTACCGTGCTTCGTCCTGAAGTAGTTAATTGTCCTTCTTTCATAGCTGATTTTAATGAATAAATTTACCATATTAATCAAAACTGATGCAGTGATACAGATGTTATAGAGCTAGAAGTCACCAGACAGGCCTGGGAACATGATGGGGCACAAGAGTCTGTTTCCTTGCTTGGGACTATTGCCAATTAGCCAGAGGTGGAGACTAAAAAATATAACCCTTTTCAGGGATGTCAGTCCTAAGACTAACATTTCAAACACTGGTCTTAATATTATTTTCGCTGATGCTCGCCTTTTCATATATTAGGCCTCGTTCAGATGAGTGCTGTTTTAGCGCTGTTAGCAGTACACAGAATGCACTTCTAATAAGAACCAATAGGTTCCTAAAGAAGCATTCACATGAGAGACTGTTAGGCGAGCTGAATCAGCGACACCTAACAAAAGATAGGACATGCGAGTGCAATCTTGCATGTCGGCTCCGAGAAGCACGCCAAGATTGGACCTGTCCTATCTTTGCTGCGTGCTTTCCATAGGCTCCCATGGGAGTCTAGAAAGCACACAGCACGCAACTCGGATAGTGTGAATGGGCTATGTGAAGTAGCTCGTTCATGCGATCTTTACAGCACTATAGTCACAATCTTTTCTTGCGGTTATACTGCGCTAAAACAGCGCTAGTCTATACAAGGCCTTAGGCACATTGTGGCCCCTCTGTGCACCTACACAGAAATGTATGCCAGAACTGAACTGGTGTTCATTTCTGGTATAATTTACAACAATTTCTGGCATAAATTATACACAAATGTGTTGGTTTGGGGGGACATTTCTGAATGCCCCCCATAGTGGTTTTATTTATGTTACATTTTAAAGAAAAGGATAATCTAAATATTTGTTGCTTAAGCTGAGTACTATTTTTCTTTACTCAGTTTTCTAAAAATGAGTGCCCCAGATACATGTAATTTATGAGTTATATTTAACTTGATGAGCATTTGCAGCTTTTCTTAATTTCAGTTAGCAAAATTATTAAATATAATCTGCTGTAATTAATTAGTCATAACGGTCTATTAAATGTAAGACATTTCCTAACAACTCTTAAAAAATGTATGTTCAGTTTGATGGCTTTTAATAAATTGTTGATATACCTAATTACATATAGTTTTAATAGTTTTGAGTTTAATTAGTCGCCGTGTCCTCATTACCACCTAAGAATTAACATAAATAAAATAAAAACTTTTGTGGTAAAGCATTCAGGTTTATTAACCTGGATCTTCCCTTCATAACTAAGGATACTTTTACATGAGCCAAGGGTCACCAGAGGGATTACAGACAACTGTCACCATGTGTAAACAGGACAAGTAAGCAAGAGTTGGAGTCATTTGGTTTTTGGCACACCTTAAAAACAAGCAACTGTTGGCCCGTTTAAACAGGTAGCCATTTATCTGTGAACGACTGTTTATTCGGAATGGAAGCGGGTGGCTGGAAGAGATCTTTGGCGCACTCTGCCTCCATTCAGTGAGCGATCGTCGCTCTTGTTTGAACGCACAGAAACGACAATCATGTCATTTAAAAGTACTCAAATGGAAGGCAGTAAAGGGGACGGTTAGATTACACAAGACAGCAACTAAATGTACTTTATTTCACCCTATGATCAGAAAATAAGGCTGCGGTAGAAAACAAGACTTCAAAGCTTATGAAAATATATTACTATGCTATTTATTATCAGAAAACCATCCAGCTCTCCTGACAAATCTGTTTTATTAAAAAAATATTTGTAATCCCCATAAAATAGCAATGATGGTGCATCCTTAGCTGAAACTCTGCATTGCGCCATTCCTCAGCTAATAATCCTGGAAATAAATTAATATATTGACAATGGGGTGTTACTTCTCCCGTTGTCAATGATGCAAATCTACATAGTCCAACACTGTTAGGCTGGTTTACACGGGCCGATGATCGCTCAAAGATTGCTCAAACGACAGTTTGAGTGACAGCTTTGAGCGATTATTTTGCATAAAAATAATTGGTATTTAAGGCTATTATCTGCGCTCAGATCCTTTGTTCTGCAGGGGGAAACAATGCTATCAGCACTCCCCCATGGAGAACTACTGATAAAAGTGAGCAATGATTTTTATGTTCGACTGAATTCAACGATCAGCCAGCAGTGCCCGAAAAGCGGACGATGGCGCACATTTACACGCACTGATTATCGCTAAAGCAATCGCCGATTTGCGATTTTTTTAGCGATCATTGGCTGGTGTAATGTTCATTCATATTCAGATGGCCGGGTGTTGGGATTATATTCCACACCCACAATACTGTAGGACATGGGGAGACACTTTAGCTCTGCTAAACTGCCACCCCCTCTCCACCCCCTCGCCGGTTGTCCGCAAGAGGAAGGGCAGAAGCTTAGCACACTAGCCCCCTCCCATCGCAGTTTGCCAGCAAGGGGCAGAGAGGAGGAGGGAAGGGGGAGGGAGTTTAGCAGACACAATGCTAAACTCCCTCCCACCACCCTTTTTCGGTAGCTCTAATAGGCTCGCATAGGAGTCTATGGGAGCTGCCACCATATCCTGGCCAGTAGATATCTTTGCCGGCACGACTTTTTTATGCATTAGGAATACGCCCATCTGAACTGATACATTGAAAACCAATGCATCAGATGGGTAGCGTTTATTGGCTGGCCATGAAAACGCAGCCGATATATGCTCTAATGAAAGATCCTTTAGGTTGGTACTCTGAGTGGGTAAAGACCAGTCATCAATTTATACATTTTAAAGAACCAGGTCAATTTTAAAGGATGATAGATAGATAGATAGATAGATAGATAGATAGATAGATAGATAGATAGATAGATAGATAGATAGATAGATAGATAGATAGATAGATAGATAGATAGATAGATAGATATGAGAGAGAGAAATAAATATTAGATATGAGATAGATATAACTGCTGTTGTAAAATGGTTTGCGAATAAAACCACGTTTACTTCAGCTCAGAGAATAGTTCTTATAAAATCAGATGAGGTAATAATAAAGAGCCTCAGAAAGACAGCTTGAAAATGGAAAAGATTTTAATATTTTATTAAGTCATTAACCCCTATGATAACAGGTTAGATATGTAGAGCAATTATAATGGACAATATGCTACTTTTGCTAAAAAGTCCATATACCAGATTACTGCAAATTGCCACTCTAGAGACTCTCTATGCGTTAGTGTGCAGGCTTACACATATGAGTAGAAATTTGTAACGATTATCAATAGTAAGTGCAAAATTAGGTCTTCTCATTATTAATGAGCTCACCAGATTATTAGGAAATGTTTCTTTGTTGTTTCTATATAAACAAAAGTTATTTTGCCTCTATGCAGGGTCACTATTTATTTTCCTGCAGCAATCACCAGCACCAGTTATGCCTTCACCACTTCTTTGAATTCAGATCAACCAAAGCTCACAAGTGGAGGAGAATGATGATGATCTTACCTACAAATGAAAATCAAAATAATAATTAGAAAATTATGTTAAGGTAAAAAGATAGAAGGGAAACGTTATATTAATTAGCAGAACAGGCCAAGTAAGTGCATCTAACATACTATATCAGACTATAAGTCTGGTTAGAAATAAAGTATATAGACACAATTTCTGTGGTGTTTCTCACTGCATATTCCACCCCAAAAAACTGTGGGCAGATGCTAATTAAAAGCCAACTGTAAGGGCTTATTCTCATGAGCGTATCCCCCCCCCCCCCCCCCTCACCGTCCCCTCACCGTCTCTCTGCTTCTCTCCCTCTCTCCTCTACTCTGGCATTTGCAATGGGAGGGGGCAGGACAGGGGCGGGGCCAACCTTTGCTCTGTCCCACCCACTTCCATTGCAAACGGCTTAAAGGCTCAGGTGGAAGCGTATATCGGCTGGCAGAGAAAACGCCAACCAATATATGCTCGTGAGAATAAGCCCCAAGATAAATGAAAATGTTTACATTCACAGCGTTTTTGTTTTTGATGCTTGTGCATATATAAAATGACAAGTAAGAAAGTAAAGCAAGTAAACAACTAAAAGAAGTAGTGACAAGTAAGTCACTACCAGCACATAATAAAAAGTTGTAAAAAATTCTTGAAACACATTACTTATTTTATGCGTGTTTTATAACATAGAAAAATTGTGTGTAGAGTCCTAGGACTGCCTCTTTGAAACCAATTGTTTAGGTTTCTTGTAGTGCAACTTTTCCAAGACTTAAAGGGGTTGTCCCGAGAAAGCAAGTGGGGTTATATACTTCTGTATGGCCATATTAATGCACTTTGTAATATACATCGTGCATTAAATATGAGCCATACAGAAGTTATTCACTTACCTGCTCCGTTGCTGGCGTCCCCGTCTCCATGGTGCCGTCTAATTTCAGCGTCTAATCTCCCGATTAGACGCGCTTGCGCAGAAGGGTCTTCTCCCTTCTCTTGGGTCTCGGCACGAGCGGAGTTCTGGCTCCGCCCCTTCTACGCGTCATCGCGTAGCTCCGCCCCGTCACGTGTGTCGATTCCAGCCAATCAGGAGGCTGGAATTGGCAATGGACCGCACAGAGCCCACGGTGCACCATGGGAGAAGACCCGCGGTGCATCATGGGTGAAGATCCCGGCGGCCATCTTAGTAAGGTAAGTAAGAAGTCGCCGCAGCGCGGGGATTCGGGTAAGTACTAAACGGTGTTTTTTTTTAACACATGCATCGGGTTTGTCTCGCGCCGAACGGGGGGCCTATTGAATTAAAAAAAAACCGTTTTGGCGCGGGACAACCCCTTTAATGACAGCAGTATTGCAGTTTACAGGCTCGCTCCACCTCCATTCATTAAGCAATTATCACACCTGTATGAAAGCACCGAAACAATTATACCTAGGACAGGTGCTTCTGTGCCTGACAGTAGTCCCATGTAAAAAGGCCCTTACTTTCTGTCCACATAAAAGACACTATGGGATTTGTGCTGTCAGCATGTGGTGACACAGTCTACTGGGTAGCGCCAGGTGAGTGACTTCCTAGCAATATATATTACTCACTGCGAGATACAAACAGGTTGGGGCCAATGAAAAAAGTCTGTAGTGCTTCTTTAAGTTCTAATAGTGGCAGCTGCAGGTAGCCGGCATGTTTTTAATCTGTGTCTTTGCAGGGGATTTGGAGTTCTATAACAGAAAAACGAGGCTTTGACTGTTATAAAGATATACTAGGAAATTAACAGAATTTTGGACTGAAAAATTATGATCAAAAATGGACACGGTGCTGCAGAAAATACCACTCCAAAATCTGCATGGCTAACACGTGGATTTTGATTTGAAATTGATAATGGCAGAATTCTGCTGGCAAGTTCTGCCATGTCCTGTGGAAAGCATCTGTGCGAAAGCATCCTAAGGACTCCTTGAGCCCTTGAGGGCGCTGTGATTTTCACAGCGCAGCTGAAAGTCACAATGAGCTTGTGTAAAAGCGGCAGGCTGGAATGCGCTCCGTATGTGCTATCTATTCCAGACAATTTTATGCAACTGAAAATCCCCCATCTGAACTGATGCATTGGAATCCAATGCTTCAGATGGTCGCGATTTTCAGCCAGCATTTTATTGCGGCTATTAGAAGTGGAAAGAAAGAACAAAGACAAAAAAAAAGAAAGCAAATAGAGGAGCAAGAGACACTGATCACAAACTAAAATGTTTTTACACAAATGTGCAGAGCATGGGAAACAAACAAGGACAATTGGAGCTCCTAACAAAGGAAGAGAAATATGATGTCATAGGCATTACAGAAATTTGGTGGAATGATACACATGATAAGAATACAAGGCTTAAAGGCTACAACTTATTTATAAAAAAACAGACCTAAAAAAAGAGGAGGAGTTATTGCATTATATGTTAGGAAAACATTAATCTCCACTGAATTTCAAGCTTCAGAGCATGGTAGTTCTGTAGAAACGGTTTTGTAAGAATACAAGGAGAGAACAAAGGAAAGGACACCATTGTAGGCATTTACTTTAGGCCACCTGGACAAGCAGAAGATATGTATGAACTCTTTCTACTTCAGATGGCCAAGCTCTCAAAAAAGCATGACAGTGATTATAGGAGATTTTAACTATCCAGACATTTGTTGGGAATCTCTTTCAGACAAAAGAAATGGATCCAACAAATTCTTATCCACTCTTGCTGACAACTTTATCTTCCAAAAGGTCGAAGAGAAAACAAGGGGATCTGCTATTTTGGACCTAATTATTACCAACAAGCAGGAAATGGTTGAGGAAGTAAGGGTGGCTGGGACCTTAGGAGGCAGTGGTCATGCTATCCTTGAATTTTGGATAAAAAGGGGAGGAAGACCTGAGAAAACGCAGACCTCAAGATTGGATTTTAGAAAAACAGATTTCAATAAAACTTAGAAAGAGGGTAGGAAGAATCCAATGGCTGGATGTTCTTAAGGACAGAAATGTCCAAGAAGGTTGGGAAATATTGTGAATTGAGATTATCAAAGCAGAATCGGTAACAATCCCTAAAAGAAGGAAGAATGGGAAGCATTTAAAGAAGCCAGGATGGATGAACACAGAACTTGCACGCATGTTAAAAACAAAGAAAAATATGTTTATCAATGGAAAGAGGGGGGATATCTAAAGAAGAATATAATGTGGTCTGCAGAAACTGTAGGGCAAGTGTAAGAAAAGCTAAAGCTAATAATGAATTGAGGCTTGCAACAGAGGCCAAAAGCAATAAAAAAGGATTTGGAGGGTATATCAAAAGCAAAAGAAAAGTCAAAGATGCTGTTGGATGCTTACAAGATGAAAATGGTGAATTGGTTAAGAATGATGTTGAGAAAGCCGAACTTTTAAATTCCTATTTTGTATCTGTTTTCTCTCAGAAAGTAGATGGAACATCAACTGATCTTCCCCGTGGTATTGGAAAAATAAAAGAATGCAGGCTATCTGTAAGCAGAGAGATGGTGAGGGAACACATAGCTAATAGAGATGAGCGAACGTACTCGGATAAGCACTACTCGTCCGAGTAATGTGCTTTATCCGAGTATCGCTGTGCTCGTCTTGAAAGATTCGGGGAGCGCCGCTGCTGACAGGTGAGTTGCGGCGGGGAGCAGGGGAGAGCGGGCGGGAGAGAAGGAGAGAAAGATCTCCCCTCCGTTCCTCCCGGCTCTCCCCTGCAGCTCCCCGCTCCGCGGCGCTCCCCGAATCTTTCAAGACGAGTACAGCGATACTCGGATAAAGCACATTACTCGGACGAGTAGTGCTTATCCGAGTACGTTCGCTCATCTCTAATAGCTAACTTAAATGAATTCAAGTTTTAAGGTCCAGATGAATTACATCCTAGCATACTGAAGGAAGCAGTAGAGGTAATTACTAAACCACTCGCCATTATCTTTGAAAATTCCTGGAGAACAGGAGAAGTCCCAGAAGATTAAAAAAAAGGGCAAATGTTGTTCCTATCTTCAAAAAAGGGAAGAAGGTGGATCCAGGAAAATACAGGCCTGTGAGCCTGACTTCTATATCGGGAAAGATCTTTGTACAAATTATTAAACAGCATGTATGCAAGTGCTTGGATGAAAATGGAGTAATTAACCTGAACCAGCATGGGTTTGTAACAAACAAATCATGCCAGACTAATCTAATTTACCTTCTATGAGAGTATCACCAAATGGGTTGATCAGGAAAATGCGGTGGATATAGTTTATCTTGACCTTAGTAAATCATTTAACAAAGTATTTTATTCTATACTTATTGAAAAAATGACCAAATAGGGGATTGACAAGGCCACTGTTAGGTGGACTCACAACTGGCTGAGTGATCGTACTCTAAGAGTGGTCATAAATGGCTGCACATCCAAGTGGAAGAATGTATCAAGTGGGGTACCACAAGGCTCTGTCCTAGGCCCAGTGTTGTTCAATATTTTTTAAATGATCTGGTGGATGGAATTGATGGAAAACTGATCAAAATTGCCGACGACACAAAGCTAGGAGAGATAGCTAACACTAGGGAAGAGAGAGAGTATTCAAAAAGATCTAGAAAAGCTTGTACAGTGGGCAGCGACTAACAGAATGGTATTTAACAAGGAGAAATGTAAAATCCTACATCTGGGCAAAAAAATTAAGAAAGCACATACAGAATGGGAGGCATTGAGCTAAGCAGCAGCACATGGGAAAAAGACTTGGGTATACTAATAGATCATAGACTAAACATGAGTCAACAATGTGATGCAGCAGCCAAAAAGGTAAACACAATGCTGGGATGTATTAAGAGAAGCTTTGAGTCAAGATCACGTGAGGTAATTATCCCCCTCTACTCTTTCTTAGTCAGACCTCATCTGGAATACTGTGTCCAGTTCTGGGCACCTCACTTTAAAAAAGTGGACAAACTGAAACAAGTTCAGAGAAGAGTTACCAAGATAGTGAGCGGTCTGCAAATGATGTCCTATGAGGAAAGGTTAAAGGATCTGGGAATGTTTAGCTTGCAAAAAAGAAGGCTGAGAGGAGACTTAATAGCGGTCTACAAATATCTGAAGGGTTGTCACAGTGCAGAGGGATCAGCCCTATTCTTATTTGCACAAGGAAAGACTAGAAGCAATGGGATGAAATTAAAAAGGAGGAGACACAAATTAGATATTCAAAAAAACTTTCTGACAGTGAGGTTGATCAGTGAGTGAAACAGGTTACCACGGGAGGTGGTGAGTTCTTCAATCGCAGTGTTCAAACAAAAGCTGGACAAATATCTGTCTGGGATGATGTTGTGTATTCTGCACTGAGCAAGGGGTTGAACCAGATGACCCTGGAGGTCCCTTCCAACTCTAACATTCTATGATTCTATGATCTATGAAAATTGCCGCGATAAAACACTTGAGTGATGGAAGCCTAAAAGCTATATATGTGGTCATTCACTTAAAGGATAAGCTGTCATATTTAAATGCAATATTAACAATATTTTCAAATTGATTTTAAAGTATCCTAATAAGATGGATAGATAGATAGATAGATAGATAGATAGATAGATAGATAGATAGATAGATAGATAGATAGATAGATAGATAGATAGATAGTGGTTCCATCTATACACAGTACTAGGATCATGTATTCTTTCTATTACAGTGTAATGAGAGAAAATACTGTAGATTACACTTGTAACTATTGATTCTGTTTTCTCTTCCTTTTATCTCACCTCTAATCTCAATGATTTTTTTTGCCATATATGTACAATAGGCATAGTAATGGAAAGTTGTATGATCTAGAAAAATTAAATTGCTACTTTACAAACCATTATTGAAATTGACAAACCATATACTTCTTAAATGTCTCCTGTGCTAAATGTAATTTGAACAGAGATTTCACTATGGTGAGATAAGGCTAACTAGCTCCATCAAGTGGCAATATACACAATACAGCATTGCCAGTTAAGGCACATATTCAGTCATTGCTATAAAATCGTAGAGAACCCTCAGGATACCATAATAAAACAAGGTGGTTAATTAATGTCTTTCATGTCTTACACTGAATTCAGTTTAAAACCTTACTAGAAGGGACAAACAGCAAGGGAGACGCATAGATGACAAAGAGAGCAGGAACTCTGCATTTCTATGAAGCCTATGTGACTCTGCAAAAAAATAATAGCTCTGTAAAGCGTTTCAACTGCAAGTGACGTACTTGGCCCTTTACAAAACTAACTTGTATTGTGCATTCTAAAGTATTTTGTATGTCACATGCAGGGGTAGGGTTTAAATTTTTTAACAACATGATCCCTACTTGGTGTGAGGGATGCCAGCAGTACAGCGCACAGCAGAAAATTATTTCCACTGTCAGCCGATTATACGAATTGCCAAGTGAGGTTAACACATGCTGTAAACATTTTTACAATGTGGGACTACATCTCCAAATATGACTGGAACAAAAGTAAATTTTGCGGGGGTTCTGGGATTGCTGCCATGCTGATAGTCTGGTGCGGATTTTGTAGGTGGTTCTCCATCTTCTGGATGTGGTATTAGGCGAGACATGCTTAGTCGTACTGTCAAGGAAATTCTGCGTACAGCACCAATCAGGCCCACCCCAATGCCCCGCTGCCGGCGGTAAAGAAGAGACACCACACATGGAGGTCTGATATAGTTCCTCACACGGGGACATGACTGCGCACTTTATTACAGATTACATGGGGTCTTATACCCTTTGGTCACATCACTAGGAATGGGTAATGGTCTTATTGGCTCAAATTTACCGCATAACCATATATGTAAAGTCCGGATTTCCGCCTGAGACAGTGAAAGTTATATACGTAGTTGAACAGTCATTATCTGGATACGGCGCTTTTGGGAAAACAGCCAAGCACACGGCCTTCGTATCCGGTTCTTCCTTGCAGTGTTCAAGATACATTTTGTCTTCGCCTTGCAAGGCTTTTGGAATATCTGATATAAGGCGACAGATTAAGTTTTTCTCATTTTAACTTTGAATAGAACTTGTATACAGGTATAAAAGCATAAAAAACATATGGCAATATATACATATACCCTCACAAACCCCCCTAAAAACTTAATATGGAGATTAAGCACCAGGCCTTGCACTCTTCCTTGGTCGCCTCTCCCTTGCGTCAGGGTTTCCCCACTGCCCGTAAGGCCCTACTCCTAGGAGGGGGGATCCCTACCTCACCTCAGAAGGAGGCCATGGATTCCCTGGGCTCATTTCCGGGCATCCATACCCTCTATCTGTACAAGGTAACACCTCGCAGAGTGCTCCCTCGCCGGAACCTAAGATCTGCTGCACTATCCCTAGGCAAATGGGAATTCCACTGACAATCCATCTTAGGAGACCGGGGCAGGCGCAGTACTAGTACATTTCTCCATTCTTCTGGTAACGTACGTGGTTGACATTATCGGAACTGGCTCTTCATCTTTTTCAAACAAGGGAAATGTTGGTGTCACATTGTCCAGTCCCTTACACATACTCTTCTTGATCAAAGGGATAATACATGTACAGGAAGATACATACCGACCTCTTTCTGCTAAAATCATATCCAGGGCCACTCTATTTTGGAACGCCATGGATGCAGTGGGCCCTAACTGATCAGCTAACCCTTGCAAAGCATCCCTGGTGTAGTTTACAAACCTCTGCTGATTGTAATAGATATAATTCATCCAATCTACATTATTATTAACAGTGACAATAGCAAATAAGGACTCAAAACCTGCTTTAACCTGATCTCTAGAATTAAATTCATCTGGCACCCCCCTTGGCGCTCCTATTGCATCTATGTATACATGTGGATCAAAGTTACCACCTGGAGTCTCAACTTCTCTCTTAGCATGATGCGGTGTTGGATTCTCACCCTCAGTGTAGTCTTCATATTGCACATTTGATTGTATTAATTTGTTCTGATCCCTGAAACAGGGGGCTAGTGTACAGTAGTCAAAGGTGTGTGTGGCTATGTGTGTGTACCACAATGTCACTTCCCCTTCATATTCTCCGGACCAGGGGTTCCACTTTCCCTCCTTTCCTGCCCCTGAACGTGTGACAGCCACGTCCGTCCAGGTCCCCACCCCTGCCCATAGCATGTAAAGGATATGCAGGATCATGAGTTTTTTCAGTGCGAAGTGTGGATCCAAGTGGGCTTTCCTTTGAGCTTGACTGCAGTTGGGGTGGTGAGCAACATCTGATAAGGGCATTCAAGCCGGATTTCTCTCTCAAACTTTTTCACATAGACCCTGTCACCTGGTTTCAGATTGTGACACTCATCTGTAGGACCTGGGAGAAAAGCAGAGACTGCAGAATGCGTTACTGACAATTCTTTGGAGAGGCCTATGACAAAATTAACAAGAAAATCATTCCCCAAACTCTGCTACTGTGGCATGTATCCACCTGAAAAAAAAAAACTAATGGAAGGCACTCAATTCAAGATTTGCCCATTTTCCTCCATTGTCTTTGTATCTTAAATTTCAGGGTACCGTTCATGCTTTCTACTTTCCCCCTACTTCGTGAATGGTAGTGTGTGTGAAAGGCCTGGGATATACCCAGAGCAGACATGATGTGTTGCATTATTTCACCTGTGAAGTGTGTACCTTTGTTTCCTTCGATCTTAATCTCCGTATCACCTCGGAGATACATAATACCACGTTACCCTTCCTTGATCTCCAAATCAATAAAGACTCTTCGGGTCAGATATCTTCTTCCTTATACTGTAAATCCATGGCGACAAATAGTCTGCTCACTTGGGACAGTTTCCACCCATTACCTCTGAAACAGGGAATACCAAAAGGCCAATTTCTTCGCCTTCGGCGTAACTGCTCTGACGACCATAATTTTGAGACAGAAAGCAGAAAATTACATAGACGTTTCAAAAACAGAAACTACCCTGAGGATGTTATCAACCAAGCATTTTCTTTTGCCTCCTCACAAAAAAGGACCAACCTTCTACAGCCTAAAATACGTTCATCAGAAAACAAGGCGAGGATTATAGGGACCTACAACACCTGTTCCACCCAAGTAAGAAACATTCTCAATTACTATTGGGATATCCTCAAACGAGATAAGGATCTTCAAGATCACCTCCCTAATAAACCATCCATAACATTTCGCCGAGGCCATAATTTACAGGACCATCTGGTCAAGAGTCACCTCTCTCCTAGTGAGACCCAAATTACATGGCTTGGTTTAAATAGGCCTCAGGGCAGTTTTCCATGTCAAGGCTGTCTTGCATGTCCTTACATCCTTCGCGGTAACACCTTTAAATCATCCTCCACAAATACGATATATTCATGCAGAGATTTCATCAACTGCAGGACGCAAAATCTGGTGTATCTTGCCACATGTTCATGTCCTATGAACTATGTCGGCAAGACAATACAACAATTTCGCCGAAGAATTTTGTCTCACCTAGGTAACATCAGGCGCCGTGAATCCACTCCCTTGGCGGACCATATGTGGAAATTCCACAATGGTGACACAGAAATGCTTAAATTCCAAGGAATTGAAATTCTAAGGACGCAAGGTCGTCGCGGGGACGTAGATAAAAAACTTTTGTGCAAGGAGGCCGCTTGGATATATCGACTGAATACCGTTAACCCCAATAGGTTAAATGAAAACCTCTGCTTTAATTGCTTTTTGTAATTCATGACTCCCCTTTCTCATCCCCTTTGGGGTATACCGCCAGCATCAATTACCTGTGACTCTATTATGAGTACATCTAATATCTTATTTTCTCTTCTCCTCTCTAATTCCTGCTACGCCTGTTTACGCAGTTCATTGGTCCATCTTTGCTGGATTTTAGGATCTGCCTCTATAATAACGCTACATATCTCGTTCAATTTTTGAACGCAATACGATATATACCATCATCACCGCATGCTCTTTAAATGCTTTACTTTCATCTAAATATAGCACTGATTGTGCAGACATAGAGCGTTTGATGGATATCTATATTTATAGCCACAATCCCGCACTGTTTGTACATCTCTGACACAGTACAATGAAGCATCTTATGATATACCTTCATTAGGCTATTGCATTACCTTACATAAGCATCTTGCCTTATTAGATGTAATCTCCCATCATGTTGATTCCTCTATTCAGCATCACCTACCTTTACTCTTTATTGTATTATTATGCAGCTTCCTATTCCTTTAGTCACATGATTGGACTTCCTTGATCATGTGACAGTAATCTCCATGACAACGTACATCACCGCTCAGCGGCATTCCACCATCAATGGGAATGCATCACATGATATTTTACTCCACGTCATCCAGCGCCGGGTCACGTGATAGACACGATGACGTCACAGCGTCACGCGCGCATCACGATCCTGTCGCAAGCGGCGCTCTTACTATGTTGAATTTTGAGCTCCTGTCAGGCTATTATAACAATCGGAGATCTCGGTAAGCTACCACTTGGTGGTCTGTTACCAGCAGATCACATAGTAATGCTATCTGCGGCTTAGTTGTGATGACTCTTCCAGTGATTAGTGAGCAGGTCCTTACTCCTCCCATCTTAGCATTTGATTGGCCAACTTTTTCTACCTGCCCACTTTGGGCAGGGCTAGCAGGATATATCATGAGCACTATCTGGGCTCACAAGCATTATGCCTTAACTCACCATCAGAGTTATAGGCTCTACCATTTTGTTATTTTATCTGATTCATGTGTGTGTGATACTATAGCCTCTAGATAGCACTTATCCTAGGCAGCAGAGATACTATTTCTGTCTCCGCTATCATGCGGCGCCTTTCAACTGCTGGCACTTTTTGATAATTGACCCAAGCATATTTTCTATTCTGGGGCTTTAGCATGGTTCAGTTGTTCTTTTCATAGCCAGTACCGTAGCTCTGGCATTTAGGCGTCCAGCTCTGACTTTACCGTTTTCCGCTATTATGCGGTCTTGCCTAGTTATTAGTGCCGTTGGATCACTATTTGGAGAATAAATCTCACTCTCCTTTTTAGTGCTCTGACCCTATCATCCATTTACAGTATATGTTCTCTTGATCACTAGAAGTGCAATATATATCTACATACACTTCTTCCCCTGGGTGACAAGAGTCAAAGATTCTATACTATCACACCAACAAGCTGACAGAGCTTGCATACTTTGTTCTTGCCCAAAAGCTCTTTTGGGGGCAACTCATTTCTGGCAACATAGTCAAACTCACATGTTTTCTACTCATAAAATCGCTTCTGATGAACTACTGCTTACACCAGTAGGGAAACAGGTTGAGCATTACCATATCTCCGAGGAGCCATATTTTCTCCTGGAGTTATATGAGTTATATTGCAGGTTATATTGCATAACCATCTGACTAAATTTGACTAGTAATATCCAGAATAGCAGTTTACTATTTTTATGCGAGATTATGCCTGATACCTAGTACTTACTTTGATCTGACAGGTATCTTGCCTAAAACTTAGTATCTGACTGGCTAATTTCGGATACCTGAACTTAACCAAAACACACTGGAATAATTCTAGGTTCTCTGTCACAAAAGACTGACTGTCGGACATTACAGATAGGCATTCTCGCATAATAGTCAGGATTGGGCAACCAATCCATCTGGTTCAACCCATCCTTACTTGTATGTTCTCTGTCTTTTAGTACGTTTGTCACTTTTGTTTTTTGTTTGTTAGCCCATGTCAGGATTTTAATGAAATTTATAATAAAAGTTATATTTTAGTTTGTCTACCTCTGTGAAGGGCCATAATTTTTTTGAAGCATTAGACAAAGTTCTGCCTCTGTGATTCCTGTGTACCTTTATTTGACTCAATCACTTACGGTACCCCATATCTGCAGATTACCTCATTCATGAGCTTCTGTGCGGTTACCTGCTTATTTGCTTTGGTAACAGGGTAGGTCTCCGACCTGAAAAGAAATCAACAACAACAAGCACATATTCATACTTCCCAACAAGTGGGAGCTGAATGTAGCCAATTTGCAATCCCTGAAATGGGTAGAGTGGCCCCAGCAAGTGTTATGTGGCAAATTTTACTTCTGCCCTGTTGCTTTACGGCAAAGATCATGCAAAATTGGACAAATGATGCAGCAGCTACAGAAAACCCAGGAGCCACCCGTCCTCGTTCAAGCGTCAATATCATTTCTGCTTTGAGAGGTGCGTCTTTCCGTGCGTCAGCTGGGCCATCATGGGGCACAGGGACCATGGTAGGCAAGTTCTGTTGACTGTTCGCCATACGCCATCCCTTTTTAGTCTCATTTCCTTTTCTTCCTTGCTGGCTTGTAACTGTAAAGTCCTTAGTATATCAAAGTCCAAAGTTTTTTATCAAAGTCCAAAGTTTTTATCAAAGTCCAAAATTTAGTCAATGTCCAAAGCTTGTCTCTGACTTATGCTGTCAGCATCTTCTTTTCTTCTTTCTTCCATGGCTTGAGGGCCGCTGCCTTTGCTGTGTGGTCTGTGATGGCGTTGCCTCTTGTTTCTCCGGTGTAGGAATTGGTGTGAGCTTCCCACTTTGTCAGGTAGAAGTGGGGCCTCCATGAGACTCTGCACCGCTGCACCATTCTTAATTGGCTGTCCTGCTGAGGAAAAAACTGTCTGGCCTTTCATATTGGGCCGTAATCATGAGCTATGCCAAATGCATACCGGGAATCAGTGTAAATGGTTGCAGTCTTACCTTCTGCCACTCTACACGCCTCAGTGAGGGCCTTCAGTTCCGCTTCTTGTGCTGAGACATGCAGAGGCAGAGCCTCTGCTTTTAGGACATCTTGTTGTGTGACCACTGCATATCCAGTGGGGAGTCATCAATCACCCTGGGACCATCTATAAAAAACAACTCAAAATATGCATTGTTAACAAGGGCTTTCAGTAACTTTTTAAAACTTAAAATTTCTTGTTGCATCAATGCTTGACAATCATGCTGATATTCTATTTCAAAAAGATCAGAATCTTGTTGCACAACATTTAAAAATGCCTGATTTGCAATACCTAGATCACCTATGCCTTCTCCTCCCCCCCTTTGAACCAGGGTACTCAATTGGAAGAAGAGTAGCCGGGTTCAAGGTAGTACAACATTGGAAAAAGATTTGATGGATGCAGATAAGGCCTGTAAGATGTTAGCACTAATAACAGAGACATGAGTTACATCAGGGCAGAATATTCTACAAACATCTATCCATATTTGAAATGTGATATCCTTTAAGCAAATTCATTATTAATCTGATCCTGCCTGCAATGTCTTATCAAATTTGAGAGAGAGAAAAAAAACAAACAAAACTTTTACTAGCTGCTCAAGATTCTCACCCCCTCCCTTGTGGACAAGAGGGATGATCCATTACGCACTTTTACATCATCTAGCTCCACCCCCTCGATACTGGCCGCTTGCGTCTATTTTCACACCTTCATTCAAACTCCACAGTCTGCCCATCCACATCACAAACAAGCAAAGTCTTATGCATGGGGGGGGACTTTTATCCCCAGTCAATACCTGCATCACACATTTTACATTCATCACAGCCTGAACACTGGTCATTAACTCTCATCCATCCATGCGCTCAAGTCTGCCCCGTCACCCCCTATTGAAGGTGTCCAGTACATACAGATGCACAGACAAAAAGTGTGACACACATACATACATCAGTTGAAAAACATTGAGGTAAGTGCTATAACGTTATAAAGTACATGATTCTATTGAGATGAGATTGTGAATGAGCACTATTTTTGACAAATTATGTGAAAAAGTTTGCTGAGTGACTGAGACATTCTATCTTTCTTATTTACTGAAGCTATTATATGCTATATTAAACGCTGATATATTTTAGAATGCGTGGGTATCTTTCAGCCCCCCTGCCTTTCCTTCTGTCTGTGACCCTGAACAAAGAGTCAAGTCTGAAAGCCCCCACCTTTGCAAAATAACTTATCTCTCTGTGAATATGCATTCACCGACTGAACAAAGTTGTTTTAATTTAACTATTCCCTGTATTTGAACTCATAATTAACACATATGCTGGGACCTTCTGACAGCGCAACATGTTCTGCATTTTCAACCCCTGTATTCTTAAAAGCCCCCACAGGATGTGAGTGGGGTATAACTTTCTTACACCTGTATGAAAGAGACCAAGACGTGTCCATTTGTGACCTCAAAACCCAGTAAAAATATACCTTAGAAATTGCTATATTTCCTGCCTTCTAAGACAGTATAATTAATTAGATTCATTACAAGCTTCCATTCCATTCAAGCAAACAAGGCTACTTTCCAGGGTTAGTATTGCATTCTTTCTCGCTCTGTTATCTCTTGCCCTTGGAAGCTAGACACAAGCTGCAGCTTCAAGTAAACAATCCTTCTCCCACTAAAAGCGAGCTCAGTTAACCATTTGTACATATATATATATATACACACACACACATACATCTATATCTATCCACCTAGTATTATACACCTTTTCCTCTCTCTCTTTGCCAACAAATCACATGCTTTGTAACTTTCTTCTCAACTTTGCTTGTTCCCCATACTTCTCTCCCTCCCTAACTGCCAATGTAACCTTCAATAGACACTCTCCCGACACCCTCTTGATCACTTACTGTTTTTTCCAACATTTCACTTACAGATACTTTCTTAAACAAATAATGTGTACATACTTAACTTTCTCTGACTGTCCCTCTGCTCCTCACTTCAGCACCTTCTAGTAAACCTTTGTCTTTTAAGGCGCCCTTCTTGGTCCTAAGAACCTCCTCCTAGTCACCATACTGTAATCTACCGTGCGAGTCCTTGTTACACATTTTCGAAGGAGTTTTCTTACATTTTACAAATTGGGACCCTTGTCTCTCCGCCATCAATTGATCCGCACGGCGACGGCCCATAAGGGGATCCGTCTTCTTTAATAAGGTCTTACGCATATTAGAACAACAACAACAATAATAATAACACGCTCCATAGAGTGCATCCTTCTGACCCGAATTGTTAGCCCCTTATATACGGCAAAACAACCGAAGGCATCTCCTTCTATGGAACCAGTCCCATAGAGTGCATCCCTCTCCTCAGCTAAATCATCAACAACTAACTAAACTAAAACCGAGGGTCTCTTCTTCTATGGGACCTATCTCACAGAGTGCATCCCTCTCAGCTAAACCATCAACAACTAAAACAACCAAGGGTCCCTTCTTCTGTGAGACCAAATGAAAAGAAAAAGAGAAAAAAATTCTGCAGATACAACAAACAACCTTCACTATTGCTAAAACGCTACGGACTTCAAAGTACAAATAGACTACAGACTAGTTCCTGGGTGAGCGATTGGTGCGCTTATCACGGTCAGTGGTCCGTGACGGCAAACCCGGAGCCCACGAGTTACCGTGTAGAACTCTTAACCCAACCCATCCGGTCACAAAACACAGATAGTCCCTCGTGCTGCAAGACTCTCAGTGTAAAACCCAACATAATTATATGCCGGTCTTACCTGGAGTTCTGTGAGTTGATCAGGCTTGGTTTGCAGCAGGACGGCTTCCCCGTGGCGTGGATCCGGGTGGACTGCGCTGCACGGCTCCGGTTTTACCGCCCCACAGTGGGCGCCATTTGTCAAGGAAATTCTGCATACAGCACCAATCAGGCCCACCCCAATGCCCCGCTGCCGGCAGTAAAGAAGAGACACCACACATGGAGGTCTGGTATAGTTCCTCACACGGGGACATGACTGCGCACTTTATTACAGATTACATGGGGTCTTATACCCTTTGGTCACATCACTAGGAATGGGTAATGGTCTCATTGGCTCAAATTCACCGCATAACCATATATGTAAAGTCCGGATTTCCGCCTGAGACAGTGAAAGTTATATACGTAGTTGAACAGTCGTTATCTAGATACGGCGCTTCTGGGAAAACAGCCAAGCACACAGCCTTCGTATCCGGTTCTTCCTTGCGGTGTTCAAGATACATTTTGTCTTCGCCTTGCAAGGCCTTTTGTTACCATGCAGGTCGGCGCAGGGTCCTGCGGTCAGTGCGCGCCATCCCGGCGTCGGCTCCGGTGTCCTGGAGCCCTGACGTCGGGGCTCTCCCGGCAACATGGAGCGGCTGGTGTGTGCCGGCGTGGGCATGTCCGCCCGTAGGGCGCCGCCCGCACCCCTCCATCTCTCTTGTGCAGTAGTGGGGGGGGCTGGCTCCTCCCACTCTCTGCCCCAGGGCGGAGTCGTTCGTTTATAAGGCTGACAGTGACCTAAGCTCACTGCCAGTTATTGGTTCTGTTAGCCACTAGTCAGTTCTGCCTGTGTCAGTCAGTCAGTACTAGTTGCTAGTCAGTCTCTTTCTAGTGTGCCTTTTACTCAGTCTGTTCTGGTTCTGTCTGCTACTAGCTAGTCTGTCAGCAGCTAGCCCTAGTTTGCCAGTCAGTTTCCTTCAGCCTGCCTGTAGCTTTGCTTGTTCTGTTGGTCTTTTCCATCTTCCTCTCTGTCGGCACTCTGTCCCCCCATCAGTTAGTTTCTCTGGTCAGTCGCCAAGTCCCTAGCCAGCGCAGGGACCGCCGTCCAGTTGTCCGCCTGGGATTAGCCAGGGCCGAGGCAAGTAGGCAGGGACAGTGGGGTGCGGGAAGTTCAGGGCACCCCACCTGGCGCTCGGGGGTCAGAGTGCTGTAACACCTTTGGAATATCTGATGTAAGGCGACAGATTAAGTTTTTCTCATTTTAACTTTGAATAGAACTTGCATACAGGTATAAAAGCATAAAAAACATATGGCAATATATACATATACTCTCACAGTACCTGAGGGTTTTGTCACGACTATTTAGTCTGGCTGAGGCAGGGCTGAATTGCCATTGAATCTTCAGTCTAGCTCAGACTGTGGTCTCAGTCAGAGCTCAGTTCTGGAACTATCATTTGCCTGCTGCACCGCAAAGCTAAGTTTGTGTTCCTTTTCTTTTGTGTTTCTTATGTTATTTCCCTGTCCCGCGTAGGGTTAACTAGGGACCGAGGTATAAGTTCAGGTACGTCTTTGTCAGGGCGAATTGCCTGCATGTAGACAGGTCCCCGTCCCTGAGGCTATTTCGATAAGGAAAGAGTTCCCATGTTTTAGTTTATTATTGTTTTGACGCAGTTTGTGTGTTTATGTGCGAGATCTGCAGGTTACCGTTCCAGCACGTCCTGGGTGAACGTGAACGTGACAGTGAAGTTATACTGAAAGTTGCAGAGACACAAACTAGAATGCTGCAAACCTTAAAAGTTAATACAATACCAAGGTCACACAATCAGAGGCAGAATACATAATGATATTTAATGACTCACAGGTGACGTTCTCTGATTGGAGTTGTTCCTTTTCTTCTCCATCAGGTCTGGACCTTCATGACTTCCTCCAAGTACATCTAGTTTCTGCAGTTTTTGCAGTTCAGACATCTTTTCCTCTTCCAAAAATAATAATAGCACCATGCACTGTGTCACCTTTCACTGATGGCACTAGTTTCAAAGAGTTTATTCTCAGCCTTTCCCCCTTTTTATTCTTTTTTTGGACGGGTAGACTATGGGCAAGCCTGACTCCAAGCCTGCAGAAGCATGCAGTGGCAGGGCAGGGAGGGAAATATTCTTTTTGGAGCACAGTGATGATGATACTTGATGCATGTAACTATGCTGCCAGTGGCCATAGGTGACCAGATACAGAGAACAAATTCACACTGCAAGACCTCCTAGCCAATCACAAAGAGGGCAGGGCACAGGAAGATGTAGGTAAGAGGGGCTAGGAGAGAGGTTTATAACTAGTAGTAAGATTCAGTAAAGGTGTATTTACACACACAGATGATTGCTCAAAATTAGTCAGAAACTGATAATTTTGCATAGGTACAAATGGGCTAAATACATTGCTATAGTTCTCCACTTGGACAGCCGCTGTTGACAGCTGTTAAAAAATGTTATCAGCAGTTATCAATGCTACCTGTGGAGAACACAGCATGTGGTTCGGCGTATCTTATCGTCCTGAGGGACGAGGATTTCATGCAGACCTGAAGTCAGCAATGGACGTAAAGTGAATGCTAAGTGGACGATGGGCACACATTTACAAACAACGATGATTGCTCAAATGATGGCTTTTGCGTGAACTTTGAGCAATCATCGTTGTTCGTAAAAGGGTTTTAAGATTAAATAGTTATAATTAGAGATGAGCGAACATGGTCGTCCGAGCTTGATGCTCGTTCGAGCAGTAGCATACTCGATGGTGCTCGTTACTCGAGGGAGTACCACACCGAGTACGAGAAAATTTTATGGCCCCTCCCCGCATTACCACTTCCTGCTGTGACGCACGTCTACAGCCGTATCTGGCTGGGAGGGAGAGACAGAGAAAAAGAAAAAAACCAAAAAAAGAGCTCGGCACCCGACGGGTACATTGAAAAATGCTTGGGTCTCCCATTGACTTAAATGGGGTTCGTTACTCGAACAGAGCTCTCAAACATTACAAAAAGCTTGGGTCAAATAACGAGCACCCAAGCATTTTGGTACTCGCTCATCTCTAGTTATAATCCCTTGCACCACCAGCACCTGATTCATCAATTGCGGCCACGCCCTCAGGATGCCTTTACAGTTCAATTGAGGGGAACAACATTAGGTAATCCCTTATCTCACTGATTCTTCAAACTGGTTGTTATTTAAAAAACATTTTAGGAAAACTGAAGAGAATCAGCCGAATCCCACCCCTGGTCATATGTATAAATATATGTGTGGGCAATGAAAGGAACCAGCACAGGATGTAGTAATTTGCAAAGGATGAGGGGATCTTTTTTACAGGTGAAGCAAAGGCAATTTAGACATGTATATAGGAAAGGGTTCTTTGCAGTTATGGAATGCCCTTCTGTAGTAATGGCAGATACTGTGCATATTTAAAAAAGTGCTACAAGCTTATCTAATAATGGATGACAAAAAGGGTTATAATGAGTAGCTTTGTATAATGGATTAACAAATGTTGACCTTTGTCTTTATTTCAACCTACAACCTATTTCAAAAGAAAAAGCCCTTTTTATAAAAGGGGCGGGAAAAGAGAGAATCTGTAGTGAAGCAGCATGTGTAATTAGTACAGTATGTTACATGTGTTTTGAGGAAAGAGAGGCCTGCTATTGAGAAAGAGAAGCTGACTGCAAGTGAGAAAGTGTCAGGAGCATTCACCATCAAATCAGAAAAAAACAATGATGAAAGTTTGGGGTGCTCAGGACTTACAGAAAAAGTTGAGGGTGCTTCGCTACACTGTTTCCGTAACTCTCATAAAAGTCAATAAGTTAATGAGCTACACTGTATTCACAGCTCCAAAGTTACAGAAACATAATAAGCAAATGTGGCTCAGTGTGTGCTGTAATGTAAAGTAAATATCATTATATTAGATACTATTAATAGTGAACTATATAAATCTAGCATACTGTATATTGATGTCCCAACCTGAGTAATACAGTGGGGAGTACCCAGAATCTGACTGAAGGACTTCTCCATTGATTGACTTCAATGAGGAGAGTGTATTTTTGAGAGTCCCAATCACCTGGTATACATCACTACCTAGTGGGAGATTGAGCTCAATGCTTGCATGAGAACTTTCCCAATTGTTTGAAGCGGATGCCCATGTGCTATGGGGTCTTTATATGTGTGTCTTGTCTTTTTGGCCAATTATTTTAAAGCATATGCATTCAAAGTTTTATTTTAACAGGGACCTTATTGCTGTGATCCCCCTGAGTTACAGAAACAACTTAACATGCTGTTATGGTAATATCAAATTTACATAGTTTTTCTTATGCTTTGGTGTTTTTATAAAATAAAAATGTTCTTATATTCTGAGCAAATCAGAGAAATGGGATCATACAAAGGTCATACTATTCGATCAGGTGGGCTTTCCCACACCTTCTAAGTGTACTATACAAAGTACTGACACCCCTGGGTACCCCCTGAGATGTTGGGAAAGCTAGGGGTGTCAGAACTTTGTTGTATACTTAGAAGGCGAAGGACCACCTGTATGATCAATATTGGTATAAATAATAAGCTGTAAACCTACATAAGCTGCATTACATTTAGGCCCAATGAACACAATTTGTTGCTGGATCCGGAGCTCTGGATCCCGCAGCAAATACTGCCCATACAAATGCTATGTGAAATCGCTTTTCCCTGCCCATGAGTGGAAATCAACTGCAATTTTACGCTCACGGCGGAAAGATCGCAGCATGTTCTATTTTGGTGTGAGCCACGCACAGACGGCTTCCATTGATGTCAATAGAAACCTTCCGTCCCACGGTCCATCCGCAGTGAGCAACGCACACAGGCCGTGGGATCCGTGTCATCACTTGCATCACTGCACAAGGACAACTGACAGGTACGTGGGAGTAACCACCGGGTACAGGGTTGGATTCTGTCTGCGAGAATCAGACCCATTTGTGTACATTCAGCCTTAATCGTGTGACTGGCACAATATAGAAACCTTGTCTAAGGGGAAGTATAATACTGAACAGACCCATCGCAAATGTCTATGGTTGATGTGTGAGTGGCTGTTTATCAATATTATGCACCCATGTAATCTCCCTTATATACTGTAGCACTTTGTCTTTTCTGCATGTGGTTGCCAATTTATGTTTGTACCTGCCATGGAATTATTGTATCAGTAATGGTCTTTTTCTGTGATTTCGCTATATTCTGAAATCTATAACTTTTTTCGATATAGTTGTATGAGGGCTTGTCTTCATGGGGTGAGCTGAGGCTTTTATAAGTACTATTTTGGAGTACATACAACCAAAATAGTTGTATGTACTCCAAAAAAGGAATACTTTCTATTCCTTTTTTGCAAAAGGTGAAGTGACTGAAAACCAGCAATTCTAACATTTTGTATTTATTTTTGTACAGTATTCACTGGACAAATAACAATATTTTAATAGTTCAAACTTTTACAGACAGAGCAATACCAATTTTATTTTCTATTGTTATATATTTTTTACATAATAAATGAAAAGTATAGGGTAAGCTCTTAATATTTGAGTTTTTTTATATTAATGGAAATGATGGTAGTATATTATTCCCTTACAGCATTATTCTATTGAGCCCCGCTTAAAGCAATACAATGTTCAGACATTAAAACCTTTTATGGATATAAGAGCTTTAGGGGTTAAATCACAAATTGCTCACAGTTTAATTTAATTCACAAGTTGTTTCTGCATTAAATGGGAACTTTCATTCCTACCTGTACTGAAGAAACTGTAGGATATAAAATTTCTTATATGTAATTTATCATAAATATATTGTTTTGCTGCAAAATGTAAAACATAGAATGATTAATAATTTCTACAGAATAAGCCTGCATAATATAACTTGAATGTGAGAAACAAGTTAAGTCTGCTGAATAAATCATGTATGGAGATATTGGGTCCTGCAAGTTGATGAATTGTTCTCTTGTTTTGAAATAAATCCTGAAGTGAACAAAGTGTACTAGCTTTTCATGTTCTGAGCAGAAAACTAATATTTCTACTTCAGAAAAAATAGAAAAATACTCCCAGTTATCTGCTGTAAAAAATGTTCAGACACAGAAATAATTTAGCATTATTTGCTTTTTCGTAATTTTATAATTTCCAGTAGTTAAAGGGGTATTCTCTTTTCGGTAACCTCATTCCAAAGTACTGCAAATAGGAAACTGAAGCATCCACCAATGCCATGCCTTCTTCCAAAATGCCAAATTTTCTTAAAAAAAACCTTTAAAACCCCTTTAAAAATTGTGCAAATTTTAATCAATGTATAATTTAGAAAGAACCCATATCATTACAAAAAAAAATATTGTTCTCCATTTACTTCTGGCTCCTGCATATGGCAGAGCCCTTCTGCATGAAGCCTTCACAACCTCTGTGAACTGCTGTATGGACTCTGTTACTTAATTGGACTGTGTACTGAGTCATTATTCATAAGTGACAATACTTACAAATAGAACAATATTTTTCAGATCAGATTGCATTGAAACAGAGAAAAACAAAATCTGCATGAAATTGGAGGCACATAGCGGTACAGTATAACAGAGGGCTTATGTACTTTCATGGCTCCATACATAGTGTTTGATGTGAAATGCTAACACTGCCACTCCCATCTACAAGAAATGTTTGAATGTATGTAGGAATGTTTCCTAGATGTACAGAAGTAGTAATTTTACTATCTACTACTGATACTAAAATTACCAGGACTGCATATCTGGTAAACCATCTTAATTGAGAGAAGTACCTTTGTTAATCTCTTTTGTGTTGGCAAAAGGAGAGGACAATTATAAACAGAGTTCTGTTATTATGAAACTGAACATACAGTTTACTAATCTGCTTCCTGAGATAATTCACAATACAACTTGGTGATATGTTACTGTGTTATCTGGATACATGAAGCCTAATATAACCTAAAATAGATGATGGGAGGTGGAGAACATGAGTGTAGGGCAGCTTGACTCTGAGTGTTGTAGTTCCTGCTCCTGTAAATGGGTGTATTACTGGCTGGGTGTGATTCGGTGCACTTGAGTGAGAACTAGCCACGAAAAAAATTTCTGTGGCACACACCACCTAATTTACAAGATTTTCAATGGAAAAATCAATGTATGGAACTCCTGATGTGTATTCCATGCAGATACGGTGCCGTATCCATGTCAACCATCTCCATCAGGTACCTGGCGAAGATGCTGGTCCTGCACCGTAATATGTAGTGTCATTAAATGTACTAATTGAACTGGTCCTGCTTCTGTGAATTACCTCCATCAGCACCTGAAGCACATGCCATTTTAATAAATTTGATAAAAACAAACAAACAGTGGTCAGCTGCTCACCTCCAGGGATGCACTTTCAACCTGTACATTGGGAAGACCAAGGGGCAGAGCCCACCACAAGCATCAGATAGAAAAAAAAGCATATAAAAAAGCATATCTGAATAAATTCCCATTATGTCTTCTACAAGTAACATATCCTAAACTCTAGTCACTGCAATAAGCTATATTCCAGTACATGTAGAACGACAATATAAATTCTAATTTTGGTAGCAATGGGATAAAACTGAAGGGGAGAAGACACAGATTAGATATTAGAAAAAACTTTCTGACAGTGAGATGATCAATGAGTGGAACAGGTTGCACGGGGGGTGGTGTATTCTCCTTCAATGGAAGTGTTCAAACAAAGGCTGGACAAATATCTGTCTGGGATGATTTAGTGAATCCTGCATTTAACAGGGGGGTGGACCCGATGATCCTGGGGGCCACTTCCACCCCAGCCATTCTAGGATTCTAATTCCATGAGTTTTTTTAATTTCTTGATAAATTAACTAAGATGTTTGCAGTTACATAGAGATGTATTACCTCTTTTATTACAACTGAAGTGCAGATTACCCAAGAGCCTTGTGATATGTTGGGATTCTCTCACTCATTTTTCTCATACAGATGTAGTAAATGTTAAATTTAACTAATTCAGGTTCACTTCAATAATGAACAGAAAGGCAAAAGCAGCATCAGGCAGGTGGTACTCAGATGTAGTGAAATTCCTACATGACATTAAATTCATTTTCTGTGCCTGAGTGATCTTATAATGATTAGTCTGTGTACTCCCATTGTCCACAACATTTTTGAATAATGTCTGCAAGGCATGTGAAGGATGATATTTCAATTTATGATTAAAACTTCAAATACATGAGTCTCCTGTTACCTTGTAAGTTCCTTCTTGGTTTACATGCGCAGGTGTTGCAGAGGCTGATAATCAGACATTCATTTTGAATCATATATTCAACATTGTCAATAAACAAAAACTTAAACATAAAATATATTGAAAAATAAATTATACATTAAGGTTATAGTACCACACAGCACCTACTCTGTGGTTGAAATATAGCCACAATATGGGCAAAAGCTTCTACTCAGTGGGGTTCACTAATGATGTAAATGGTTATTGACTGTTCATTGTTAATGGCCCCTGGGCCACTAACATTGTGGAATAACATGTATTTATGCAAAGCATGTAGCCATTAATAATGTGCAGTCAGCAACCACCTAAATCATTAGTGAACTGTATTGAGCTGCAGCTTGCAGCTACATCGCAGTCACATCTCAATTAGAGATGAGCGAACGTACTCGTCCGAGCTTGATACTCGTTCGAGTATTAGCGTGTTCGAGATGCTCGTTACTCGTGTCGAGTACCACGCGATGTTTGAGTTACTTTCACTTTCATCTCTGAGACGTTAGCGCGCTTTTCTGGCCAATAGAAAGACAGGGAAGGCCTTACAACTTCCCCCTGCGACGTTCAAGCCCTATACCACCCCCCTGCAGTGAGTGGCTGGCGAGATCAGGTGTCACCCGAGTATAAAAATCGGCCCCTCCCGCGGCTCGCCACAGATTTGTTCTGACATAGAGGAGGGAAAGTGCTGTTGGTGCCGGAGCTGCTATAGGGAGAGTGTTAGGAGTATTTTTGGCTTCAAGAACCCCAACGGTCCTTCTTAGGGCCACATCTAACCGTGTGCAGTACTGTGGAGGCTGCTTTTTGCAGTGTTGCCCTTTTTTTTTTTTTTGTATATCGGCCGTGCAGAGCATTGCGCCCTGCAGTAATTATACATAGTGCAGAGCCAGTAGTGGTGAGGCAGGGACAGAAGACATATATTGTGAGGCAGGGACAGAAGACATATATTGTGAGGCAGGGTCAGAAGACATATATTGTAAGGCAGGGACAGAAGACATATATTTATTGAATATAGGCAGTGGGCCTTTGCAAAAAGATTTGGGCAAAAAAATCTATTTGGGCTGCCTGTGACTGTCCTCAGTGTACTGGGTCTGTGCTGGGTGTAGTTGTCCTCCTAATTTATACGCAGCCAGCTAAGTGTTATAGCAGGCTTGCGCAAAATTCTTTCCTGGCTCTGTGTTGGCTGTTAAATCACCGCTGTATTCCAGTCCACAGTGCAACAGTCTGCAGTTATTTTACATACTCCAGGGCCAGTAGTGGTGACGCAGAGAGAGAAGACATATACAGTGTATATAGGCAGTGGGCCTTTCCAAAAACATTTGGGGAAAAAAATCTATTTGGGCTGCCTGTGACTGTCCTCAGTGTACTGGGTCTGTGCTGGGTGTAGTTGTCCTCCTAATTCATACGCAGCCAGCTAAGTGTTACAGCAGCCTTGCGCAAAATTATTTCCTGGCTCTGTGTTGGCTGTCACATCACATTCCAGTCCACAGTGCAACAGTCTGCAGTTATTTTACATACTCCAGGGCCAGTAGTGGTGACGCAGGGACAGAAGACATATACAGTGTATATAGGCAGTGGGCCGTTGCAAAAACATTTTGGGAAAAAAATCTATTTGGGCTGCCTGTGACTGTCCTCAGTGTTCTGGGTCTGTGCTGGGTGCAGTTGTCCTCCTAATTCATACGCAGCCAGCTAAGTGTTACAGCAGGCTTGTGCAAAATTATTCCCTGGCGTTCCGTAAGCGAAGTCAGCCTCCAACCACAGGCCAATAAACGGCACATTTAATTACAGCGTTCTGTTTCTGCACTACTGGTAGTACACCATGCTGAGGGGTAGGGGTAGGCCTATAGGACGTGGACGCGGGCGAGGACGCGGAGGCCCAAGTCAGGGTGTGGGCACAGGCCGAGCCAGTGCGGTGGCCAGGGGTAGAGGCAGGGCCAGACCGAATAATCCACCAACTGTTTCCCAAAGCGCCCCCTCGCACCATGCCACCCTGCAGAGGTCAAGGTGCTCTACGGTGTGGCAGTTTTTCACAGAAACGCCTGACGACCGACGAACAGTGGTGTGCAACCTTTGTCGCGCCAAGATCAGCTGGGGAGCCACCATAACCAGCATGCGCAGTCATATGATGGCCAAGCACCCCACAAGGTGGGACGAAGGCCGTTCACCGCCTCCGGTTTGCACCACTGCCTCTCCCCCTGTGCCCCAACCTGCCACTGAGATCCAACCCCCCTCTGAGGACACAGGCACTACCGTCTCCTGGCCTGCACCCACACCCTCACCTCCGCTGTCCTCGGCCCCATCCAGCAATGTCTCTCAGCGCAGCGTCCAGACGTCGCTAGCGCCACTGTTTGAGCGCAAGCGCAAGTACGCCGCCACGCACCCGCACGCTCAAGCGTTAAACGTCCACATTGCCAAATTGATCAGCCTGGAGATGCTGCCGTATAGGCTTGTGGAAACGGAGGCTTTCAAAAGCATGATGGCGGCGGCCCCGCGCTACTCGGTTCCCAGTTGCCACTACTTTTCCCGATGTGCCGTCCCAGCCCTGTACGACCACGTCTCCCGCAACATTGTACGCGCCCTCACCAACGCGGTTACTGCCAAGGTCCACTTAACAACAGACACGTGGACAAGCACAGGCGGGCAGGGCCACTATATCTCCCTGACGGCACATTGGGTAAATTTAGTGGAGGCTGGGACAGAGTCAGAGCCTGGGACCGCTCACGTCCTACCCACCCCCAGAATTGCAGGCCCCAGCTCGGTGGTGGTATCTGCGGCGGTGTATGCTTCCTCCACTAAACCACCCTCCTCCTCCTCCTCCTCCTACGCAACCTCTGTCTCGCAATCAAGATGTGTCAGCAGCAGCACGTCGCCAGCAGTCGGTGTCGCGCGGCACGGCAGCACAGCGGTGGGCAAGCGTCAGCAGGCCGTGCTAAAACTACTCAGCTTAGGAGAGAAGAGGCACACGGCCCACGAACTGCTGCAGGGTCTGACAGAGCAGACCGACCGCTGGCTTGCGCCGCTGAGCCTCCAACCGGGCATGGTCGTGTGTGACAACGGCCGTAATCTGGTGGAGGCTCTGCAGCTCGGCAGCCTCACGCATGTGCCATGCCTGGCCCATGTCTTTAATTTGGTGGTTCAGCGCTTTCTGAAAAGCTACCCACACTTGTCATACCTGCTCGGAAAGGTGCGCCGGGTCAGCGCACATTTCCGCAACTCCAAGACGGACGCTGCCACCCTGCGGACCCTGCAACATCGGTTTAATCTGCCAGTGCACCGATTGCTCTGCGACGTGCCCACACGGTGGAACTCTACGCTCCACATGTTGGCCAGGCTCTATGAGCAGCGTAGAGCTATTGTGGAATACCAACTCCAACATGGGCGGTGTAGTCGGAGTCAGCCTCCTCAATTCTTTACAGAAGAGTGGGCCTGGTTGGCAGACATCTGCCAGGTCCTTGGAAACTATGAGGAGTCTACCCAGATGGTGAGCGGGATGCTGCAATCATTAGCGTCACCATTCCTCTGCTATGCCTCTTGAGAAGTTCCCTGCAAAGCATAAAGGCAGACGCTTTGCACTCGGAAACGGAGGCGGGGGAAGACAGTATGTCGCTGGATAGTCAGAGCACCCTCATGTCTATATCTCAGTGCGTTGAGGAGGAGGAGGAGGGGGAGGAGCATGAGGAGGAGGGGGAAGAGACAGCTTGGCCCACTGCTGAGGGTACACATGCTGCTTGCCTGTCATCCTTTCAGCGTGTATGGACAGAGGAGGAGGAGGAGGATCCTGAAAGTGATCTTCCTAGTGAGGACAGCCATGTGTTGCGTACAGGTACCCTGGCACACATGGCTGACTTCATGTTAGGATGCCTTTCTCGTGACCCTCGCGTTACACGCATTCTGGCCACTACGGATTACTGGGTGTACACACTGCTCGACCCACGATATAAGGAGAACCTTTCCACTCTCATTCCCGAAGAGGAAAGGGGTTCCAGAATGATGCTATACCACAGGGCGCTGGTGGACAAACTGATGGTAAACTTCCCATCCGACAGCGCTAGCGGCAGAAGGCGCAGTTCCGAGGGCCAGGTAGCAGGGGAGGCGCGGAGATCAGGCAGCATGTACAGCACAGGCAGGGGAACACTCTCTAAGGCCTTTGACAGCTTTCTGGCTCCCCAGCAAGACTGTGTCACCGCTCGCCAGTCAAGGCTGAGTCGGCGGGAGCACTGTAAAAGGATGGTGAGGGAGTACGTAGCCGATCGCACGACCGTCCTCAGTGACGCCTCTGCCCCCTACAACTACTGGGTGTCGAAGCTGGACACGTGGCCTGAACTCGCGCTGTATGCCCTGGAGATGCTTGCTTGTCCTACGGCTAGCGTCTTGTCAGAGAGGGTGTTTAGTGCGGCTGGGGGACTCATCACGGATAAGCGTACCCGCCTGTCAACCGACAGTGCCGGCAGGCTTACACTCATCAAGATGAACAAGGCCTGGATTTCCCCAGACTTCTCTTCTTCACCAGCGGACAGCAGAGATACCTAAGCAATACGTAGGCTGCACCCGCGGATGGAAGCATCGTTCTCTATCACCATCAAAAACGGGGACCTTTTTGCTTCATCAATCTGTGTATAATATTCCTCCTCCTCCTCCTCCTGAAACCTCACATAATCACGCCGAACGGGCAATTTTTCTTAGGCCCACAAGGCTCAGTCATATCATTATTGTAAACAATTTTTATACGTTTCAATGCTCATTAAAGCGTTGAAACTTTCACCTGAACCAATTTTTATTTTAACTGGGCTGCCTCCAGGCCTAGTTACCAATTAAGCCACATTAACCAAAGCGATTAATGGGTTTCACCTGCCCTCTTGGTTGGGCATGGGCAATTTTTCTGAGGTACATTAGTACTGTTGGTACACCAATTTTTGGGGGCCCTCGCCTACAGTGTAATCCAATTAATTTTTAGCCCACCTGCATTACAGCTGACGTTACATCAGGTGTGTTGGGCACTGCAATGGGATATATTTATGTACCACCGGTGGGTTCCAGGGAGCCACCCATGCCGTGGGTCCACACGGAGTTGTAACTGCATGTGTCCACTTCTAAAGAACCCCAGTCTGACTGGGGCATGCAGTGTGGGCCGAAGCCCACCTGCATTAAGCACGACATTACCTCAGCTGTGATGGGCAATGCAATGGGATATATTTATGTACCTCCGGTGGGTTCCAGGGAGCCACCCATGCTGTGGGTGCACACGGAATTCCCATTGCGGAGTTGTACCTGGCTGTGACTATTTATAAAAAACCGCGGTCTGACTGGGGCATGCAGACACCTTGACAGAAGGAATAGTGTGTGGCACATAGGTTCCCCATTGCTATGCCCACGTGTGCAGTCCCTGATGGAGGTGGCACAGGATTGGATTTCTCATTGCTTCTGTACAGCATTGTGGGCTATCGCCCCGCCCCTTTTAAAGAGGGTCGCTGCCTAGCCGTGCCAACCCCCTGCAGTGTGTGCCTGCGGTTCCTCCTCATGGCAGACGCACTTATAAATAGACATGAGTGTGGCGTGGCATGAGGGCAGCTGAAGGCTGCGCAGGGACAGTTTGGTGTGCGCTGTGGACACTGGGTCGTGCGGGGTGGGGGGGTTGGGCAGCATGTAACCCAGGAGAAGAGGCAGCGGAGTGTCATGCAGGCAGTGATTGTGCTTTGTTGGAGGTAGTGTGGTGCTTAGCTAAGGTATGCATTGCTAATGAGGGCTTTTCAGAAGTAAAAGTTGTTGGGAGGGGGGGGCCCACTCTTGCCGGTATTGTGGCTTAATAGTGGGACCTGGGAACTTGAGATGCAGCCCAACATGTAGCCCCTCGCCTGCCCTATCCGTTGCTGTGTTGTTCCCATCACTTTCTTGAATTGCCCAGATTTTCACAAATGAAAACCTTAGCGAGCATCGGCGATATACAAAAATGCTCGGGTCGCCCATTGACTTCAATGGGGTTCGTTACTCGAAACGAACCCTCGAGCATCGCGATAATTTCGTCCCGAGTAACGAGCACCCGAGTATTTTGGTGCTCGCTCATCTCTAATCTCAATGTATCCCAGATATACGGTAGTGAGTTTTCCTACAGTTAATACTAAAGGCATATATAATATACCAAATATGTCTTAGTTAAAGTTTGACTACAGTGTATTGGGTGCCCAATGCTTCATTCCTTGCTGGGAGTTGTGGATGCACTGACTTAGCAGTTTTATATCTCCCACAGACCATTGAGGGTGAATGTGCATGCATAGCCAACATTCCACCTCCAACAGAGGACCTGGCATACCCATTTTCTGGATCAGTGGAGGTTTCAGAAGTTGAACCTCCACTACCAGTAATACAATTATGGCATATCAAATTAAATTGCTGTACATTTTTATTATGATAATACAAATATATAACATTCACTAAAAGTAAACAATGAAAGATTACCATTGCGGAGTTGCAGTTTAGGAAGATCCCTCAGATTTTGTTTCAGAACTAGTCGATGAGTTAAAAGTGTTCCTGGCTTGTTTCTCTCAGTGAAAAACTTATGGCTTAACCACAACAAACTATTTTCAGTTCAGAATGTAAGAGCTATGTGCAAGCTTATTCTATTTTGTGCCTTAAGGCATTATGGTCTCATAGAAGAGCTAGATAAGCCTGTTTGTTTTCAAGAAAGTGGTAATTGCTGAACCACTCACCATAATCTTAAAAAAATTTCCTGGAGAACAGGAGAAGTCCCAGAAGATTGGAAAAGGGCAAATGTTGTCCCTATCTTTAAAAAAGGGAAGAAGTTGGATCCAGGAAACTACAGGCCTGTGAGCCTGATTTCTATACTGGGAAAAATCTTTGAACAAATTATTAAACAGCATGTATGCAAGTACTTGGATAAAAAAAGAGTAATTAACCATAGCCAGCATGGGTTTGTAACAAACAAGTTATGCTAGATGAATCTAAATTCCTTCTATGATAGAATCACCAACTGGGTTGATGAGGAAAATGTGGTGGATATAGTTTATCTTGACTTTAGTAAAGCATTTCACAAAGTATCTCAAATTATACTTATTGAAAAAATGACTAAATATGGGATTGACAAGGCCACAGTTAGGTGGATTCACAACTGGTTGAGTGATCATACTCAAAGAATGGTCATAAATGGCTGCACATCCAAGTGGAAGAATGTATCAAGTGAGGTACCACAAGGCTCTGTCCTAGGCCTAGTATTGTTCAACACTGTTATAAATGATCTGGTGGAGGGAATTGATGGTAAACTGATCAAATTTGCATACGACATAAAGTTGGGGTGGATAGCTATCACTAGGGAAGAGATGGACAGTGTTCAAAAAGATCTAGAAAAGCTTGAACAGTGAGCGGGGTGCAATGGAATGGTTTTTAACAAGTAAAAATGAAAGTCCTACATCTGGGCAAGAAAAATGAAAAAAGCACATACAGAATGGGAGGAAGTGGGCTAAGCAGCACATGTGAAAAAGACTAATAGATCATAGACTGAACATGAGTCAACAATGTGATGCAGCAGCCAAAAAGGCAAACACCATTCTGGGATATATTAAGAAAAGCAAAGAGTCTAGATCACGTGATGTAATTATCCTCTCTACTCTTCCTTAGTCAGACCTCATCTGGAATACTGTGCCCAGATCTTGGTACCCCACTTTAAAAAAGGCATAGACAAACTGGAGCAAGTTCAGAGAGGATTTACCAAGATGGTGAGCGGTCTGCAAATCATGTCCTATGAGGAACGGTTAAAGGATCTGGGAATGTGTAGCTTACAAAAAAGAAGGCTGAGAGGATACTTAATAGCTTTCTATAAATATCTGAAGGGTTGTCACAGTGCAGAGGGATCAGCCCTATTCTCATTTGCACAAGGAAAGACTAGAAGTAATGGGATGAAACTGAAAATGAGGAGACACAAATTAGATATTAGGAAAAACTTTCTGACAGTGAGGGTGATCAATGAGTGGAACAAGTTACCATGGGAGGTGATGAGTTCTCCTTCAATGGATTTCTACAAAGGCTGGACAAATATCTGTCTGGTATGATTTAGTGAATCCTGCATTGAGCAGGGGTTTGGACCAGATGACCCTGGAGGTCCCTTCCAACTCTACCATTCAATGATTCTATGAGTAATTTCACCCCTGATAGTTGCCTTATGGGCTGCCCAGACAATTGAGGCATGTACACAAAGTAAAATAAACTTCTTTAGAACATTCTTCCATAAGTAAAGGAATGGTAAGAAGAGAGTCATTTAATTGCCAGCAGAATCCCCTAGGTCTGGGCCACAGGTTCTGGAAACCCAATATAACTACATCATGATCACACTATGGACATGGTTGAATTCTAGCACAAGTCAGTTGAGATAATAGAATGGAGGGCACGAAAATATGGACAATTATAGAGTATGTAGCAAGAACAGAAGGCGAAGTCTCTCCAAGTGAGGTTATGGTTGTATCAGACATCAGTTAGATCCCAACTAAAGAGTAATGTAGCTAGTTGAAGCTTTGCAGAGGGGTCACAGACGAGATCTATCTGGATTCAATTTATCCAGAACATGGTTAAGAGGTAAATTAGAGACTCCCCCAATATACATAGAATGCTTGACATGAGGAGGAAGGTTCTTAAACATGTTGCAGAAAAATCAAACCTAATTCGAATTGGGAGCATAATATGATATAAAGGTAGCTGTCCATCCAGCTATCGTGCCTGAGAGTTAAATTTATTGCCCCTCAGGTGTTTGATTGTGGTCTGGAGGGAGAAAGATAGTTTGTTAGAGAAGCAGACTATTACACCTCTTGTTTTCACTTCTACTGAGGCCATATAGAAGGATGAGAACTACCTATCAAGGCGGGATGGAGCAGAAGCAGTCAAAAAGTGAGTCTCCTGTAGCAATAGTATCTCAACCCCCAGAAATCGGTAAAATTTCAAAACCCTCCTATGCTTCACAGGAGAGTTGAGCCCTTTGACCTTATTGGAAATAACTGTGAAGCCGAGGGCATCTGGTTAAGAATCAGCTAACGATGCCATAGCATAAAAACTCTATGACTATAAAGAGGAACCAAGAGAATATAGGTGCCAGAAGGTACATACCCACTTCCATCATCCCGAGATACAATGAATTCTGTAATAAGAGTGGAAAAGGAACAAGACACACACCGGGAAGACATCGAGACAAAAGGGTGGAGGAAACATTTTAAACCAGGTAATGTCATAAACCATAAGAAACAGTAGTAGTGTACCCTGAACTTGGTAATACCGTAACAATGTCCTGAACAACAGGGCTAAGGTGGGAAATAGAGATCACCTTCCACAAATTTAAAGGGCAGACTCTAACCCCTGCAGAAAAATACAAAGTATAACATACCGCCACAACAGCTCAATTTGCAACCCATGAAGAAGCAAAGGAAGCTGCAAGTGCTCTGCACCAAAAAGCAGGAGAAAATAAGGGTGAGGAGCAGGCAGGGGGAAAGGAAAAAGTGAGGAAGAAGAAGAAAAGGGAAAAAAGGGGAGGGGATGAGAAGAAAGGAAAGGGAAAGAATAGGGACAGCGTAACAAATTGATAAAACTGTGTACAACATGCAAACTAGGATGTAGGCCATTTCAAAATCATCATAAAGGACAAGTCCCACTTGAAACTCTGGAACATTGTAGCTATTAAGGGCCACTGCAGGTAATACTAAAGAGTCAAGTTAGCAAAGGCGAAATAGTTCCAAGTCCTAGGCTGTCAGAGAATGTAGCACAGGAGTTATTGTGAGATCCTCTACGAGATCAACCTTTGCCCAAGCAAGAGGTGGAACGCCTCCCCTTGTGTTTTACCAACAATGAAGACAGCCTACCGCCAGGACCTGAATTCAGGGATTTTGATGGGCTTTTCTTAGTAAGAAAATAACGCTTCTCTAATAGCAGTTCAAAAGAACATGTAGCAAGTGGGTAAATGCCCTCAAATGTTGGATGATGGAGGGAGCCATGTCAGCAAGGAATTAGACTTAATATTGTAATATAACAACAATGTCCTTTGATCTAACAGCTTGCATAACTTTTTCTTTCATTTAGCAAAATATTGGTTTGACAATAGCTTCTCTGAGAAGACCATCTGGGTGGGGGCCTGTCAGGCCCTTATGGATTCGGTCTATCTCATAAAAAATATCAGAAAGACCTGGAATCAGATTTTTGTAAAAGTCTTGTAGAGCGGAGCGGACTTCAGGTTTACTACGGATTCCAGTAGCCCCCTAATTTGGAAATTGATCCATCTAGACTTATTTTCAAGGTCTTCTATTTTAGCATTAGCTTGAGCAAGTGGATCATGGAACAAGTTGTTGTCTGAATTTTAGTTAACTTTCTATGTTTTATCCAGTTTAGGCTTTATGGAATCAAAACATTGCTCCAGGTCTTTGAATTCTATCTTAATGTTTGACATTAACCAACTGCAAACTTTAGCTATTTCTTCTTGCAACAATTGGAAAAAGGAGCAATTAGAAAAATGTTCCCTAAGTAGGTAGGCTCTTGCAGTGGTTGGTCAATCCTTGGTCTGAGGTTTGGGATAAAAGGCTCAATATCACTTGGTTTATAGACAAGACTGATGAGAGCGCCAGATTGGATATACTCTCATATTGGCTTGTCCTTCTGGGGTGTGATCTGAGTGCTGTTGACACACCAATTTCTTGAGTATTGGGCCAATGAAATGATAATGTCATAGTGACTCAGAATTCTTTCTTTGACTTACTTCTATCATAGCCAATCAAAGCAAATGTTTGTGACAACCAATGGTATGGTATCTAAAGCCTCCACCACACAGACGTTTGCAGAAATGCAGCATTTTTTCAACACTGCATTTACTGCGGTTTCAGCAGCACTGTCATGCATTTTTGACAACAAGGAAGCTGAAAAGAAAAATCAATACTCACCTAGCTGGCCACACCCCGTGGCTCACCCAATCAGAGCAATCTCTTGCTGGAGGCGGGATCTTCAAACCCCGTTACTAGTAAAAGATGCTCTGTTGGCAATGACAAGTGCCTGGAAGCTGCCTAGAGCTCCGGAGAGCAGCGACAGGGACTTGGACAGCGCCTGCTAGGGAAGTATTGATTTTTTTTTAGGTAGTGTAGCTAGCACTTGTGTTTAGCGCTGTCAAAAAATGTGCCACATTTTCAGCAGTGCTGAAACCACTGCCTATTCATTTCAATAGGCGATGCACAGCTGAAAATGGCTAAAGATAGAATATGCATTTCTGTCAATGTGCAGTGTTTTGACGCATGTGTGAGCAGACCCATTGAAATAAATGGGAGGGTTGTACAGAGTTTAGCGCAGCGCTGAAAAGGCAGCTAATACACTGTACAAAAATGTCTGTGTGAGGGAGGCCTTAGAAACGCCATTACAACAGTCGCACATGTGCAGTAGCAGAAAAGTGACTGATAGACCACAAAGGCTGTGGAAAATCCCCTGGAGATGGTGGTATGGACTGCTGCGTCCCATGTGTGACTGCTCCAATCTTTCCCAGTCTGTAGGCTCTCCTTTGCATCCTTACATGGCAACGAAGAGGATCCCAGCTGGCATACATCAGTCCCAGGGAATGGCACCAGGCAAAACTGAGGTCCAGTCTGCAGTAGGCCACTATAGGCCACAAGTGTCACCCACTCCAAGACGGACAATACTATGCCCAGAAAGATCCACCAGGCTTGGGACTCCCAATATTTTAGGGTTCAGATGGGTCTCCAGAAGGGCAGGATGCAGTTGGTAATAATATATAGAGCTGGAGCTCACCCACCACATGTCTGCTCGCTCCAGAAGTTAAGCCATGCCCTGGGAAAACTCTTTTAAAAGATAGACTGACTTCTTCTTTACCATTGTAGAAATAACATAACACACAGACATTTTCATGGCTAGAAAACTTATTTTCCATTATTCAACATGCTTTATAATAACCTGCTATGATCAAGTGATAACTTATAACTAGAGCAAGTAACCATTAATGACCAGCTTGTTTTAAACCAGTCCTAATAAGAAACCAATTTTTTATTTTCATAACCTTGTAATCTTTTCATGAATAAAGCTATATGAGTGCTTGATTTTTTCAGAGGGACAAATTGCATTTTGTATTTGTCCATGAAATGTTTAGTTTTTATAAAAAATTCTGGGGGAAATGAAAAAAAATTTAAAATTACATTATTTTTTGGCCTTTCTTCTTACAGCATTTTCCTTGTAGTATATAAAACATTATAACAATACTCTCACGCTTATGGCAATACCAGATTTATTAGGTTTTTTTTAGATATCTTGCTACTTTTATACAATAAAAACCCTTTAAAAAGAAAACCTGCTTTTGTGTCGCAACATTCCAAGATTCAAATTAGTTTTATTTTTCCATTGATGGAACTATATAGGAGATTGTTTTTTGTAGGGTCAGCTGTAGATTTTACTGATACTATGTTTTAGAACATTTGACATTTTGATTACTTTTCATTCCATTATTTTTTCATGGCCAGTTCAACAAAAAAAAACACAGTTCTGGCATTTTTTTTTTTGTTTTTTACGGCATTCACTGTCTGGTTTAAATGACATTTTATCGGTACAATTACATTGATTATTTCATGAGAAACAAGCTGTAGTGTTTATTGGTATCCTTTTGTGGTTCATACAACTTTTCATTCACTTTTATTCCATTCTTTTGTGAGGCAGGATATTCAAAATGAGCAATTCTGGCATTGTTCTTCATTTTTTTCAGGGCTTTCACTGTGCAGGTTAAATTATGCAATAATAATAACAGAGGTGTTGCCAGCGATCATTAGCTGATTGCGCTTCTCCATAAGGCTATATTTACATGAATGTGCTGCAGAATTAGTTGGCGCTATACAAATAAAGATTCTTATTATATATATTATATGAATGTTGTAAGTGGCACATGGGATTCTCAGGCACATTGTATCTGTGTGCTGTGTGATGTGCGGGAGACCATACATTACATCTCCTATTCTTGTGGGAGAGTCACATAAAAATAGTACACGCTGCGATTTTTCAAACTCAGGCAATCAACCCAAATGAAAATTTGCTCTTTTGCATAAACTCATTCAATTGAATGACGGCCACTGTGCTCCTGCCGTCTTGGCTCCTCTGGCGGCAGCCGATCGCAGGCTCGGCGCTGTCCTCCTGCCATGAGTCCTCCCCAATCAGAAGCTGGGGGCGTGAGTACTTTCATTGACAGCTATATTATGTCACCACCCTTTCCTTCCAGTGGCGACATAATACACCAGTACCCTTCACAGTGCCATAGTATGATTGTTCCCAGCAAGTGAAACCACGTAATCTTATAGATATGATACCTTTTAATGGCTAACAAAAATACATGATGTAATAGCGAGCTTGCTAACCTCTTGGGCTTTTCGTCAGGCTAACATAGAATAGATCTGAAGAGGCATAAATATTTATACACACTTATAACATACATACTTATGACAAGATACAGACATGGATGTGATTGGTTTGCACTTAAAAGGAATACTGCAACAGAAAACAAACTTTTTTGACTAGGCACTGATAAGGGAGTGAAAGTTTTACAGTCCCTCTGTCACAGGCAACCTGCAAATTTGAGGAACTTTATAATCAGGAGTGCATTGCCCTCTGACACACAAAAAGGAACTTATCCCTGTAATGTAAGGAGCTGCAAGACCTGCTCACATGTACTGACCACGGACAGGATACGGGTTCCCAACACACAGCAGAACTATAAGATCCCGGGGCCATTCACATGTTCCACGTCCAATGTTTGTACTTGATCATGTGCAGTAAATGTCCTGTTGGGGGCCGTTATGAGAAACAGGGCAAAAACTGAAAGCAAGGATGAGATCTCATTGCCCTACAATTAATCACAGAAAGAGAGAACTACCTATGGCCAAGCACTTTTCTGGTCATGGACATGACATAGGGGATACGAGAGTTTTGATATTGACGGGTGGTTTCAAGTCACAAAACCATAGAAGAATTTGGGAATATAACTGTATAACAACTTTTGACACACTGAAGAGTGGGTTAAATTATTCACGAGAATTTATGGGTGAATGGAAGGTATGAGACATCTATAGCACAGATAAGACTGCTGGTCTGGTGAAAACCCCCATCAACAGTAATTCAGGGACCATAAACTTTCACTCCCTTATCAGCGTCTAGTTAAAAATGTTTGTGTACCTGTTGCAGAATCCTGGCCTGACGACCCCCCCAAGAGTAATTCAGGGACCATAAAACTTTCACTCCCTTATTAGTGCCTAGTCAAAAAAGTTTTTCTGTTTCAGTATTCCTTTTAAGTGCAGGACAATCACATCCATGTCTGTGCCTTGTCATAAGTATGTATGTTATAAGTGTGTATAAATAGTCGTGCCTCTTCAGATCTATTCCATTTTAGCCTGACAAAGAGCCCGAGAGGTTCACAAGCGCGCTACTTCATCATGTATTTTTGTTAGCCATTAAAAGGTATCATATCTATAAGATTACGTGGTTTTTCTTGCTGGGAACAATCACATTGCTCTACTGGCTAACACGGTACCAAACCTTTGTTTTCATCAGTCCCATAGTCAAACATAGCCTGGACATCTTATAGGGCTATATCACTATGGGCAGTGAAACTTGCCCTGGAAAATTTCCAGTCATGCCACTGAAGGGGTTAAAGGGCCACTCCAGTGACAACACATTTTTCCTTGCCTACCTCACCTAATTGCTTGTCACACTCTGGAGGTCTCCTATGTATATTCTAGTCTGATGCTTATCAGCCACTGCCTTGAAGCTGAAATGTTTTCCCTTCAGTTTCACATCTATCTCCTGATGTATCAGCACAGAATTAGCTTGAGGTATACCACTTTTGCCTCCTAGGGAAAATAGTTTAAATATCATTAGCTTTTACAGTCTTCTAAAAGAAGCCAAAGACCATAAGTATACAGTCTGAAAGATAAATTGTGATCTCCTCTATTATGGCTGTGTAACAGGAGCTGTGTGATCATTATCAGTAACTGTGACAGGGAGGCCCTTTAGGCAGCTACTATGATGTAACAGCACAACACAGACTAAGAATCAGACTAGAAAATGAGCTCATAATGCCAAGTGAATCTGAGCCAGTCGGAACACAAATCACATGACCATTTGAGGAAAAAGAGACAAGCAATTTCAGACAGAAAGAAATAACAAACCAAGATAATACTAGCTCACTTATATATACTGAGCTATATAATGAATGAATAAAAACACCACCGGAGTAGCCCTTTAAATTCAGTACAATAATGTCATATAATATTGCCATATATGGCTCAAAAAATACTTCCATACAGTGTCCAGGCACTGTGCAGTATTCAAATACTATGCACACACATAATATTCTAATTAATTTTCCAAATCATACTATTGTGCATGCTAAATGGTTCTGGGTGGTTCTAGTTTGTTCCTGGGATTATTTTCCTTGGAGGAGGTCTACCAAATGCGGGTAAATGCACAGTTTGCCATTTCCTAAGGCTGCCAGGTGTTGTGGATCTCCACCGCGGGAGCTGCCGCCCGGGAGCAGGAGCCGGCAGACGAATCTCCGCTGCCAGCCTATTTGATAGACAGGCTGACCGTGGAGAATCACGGCAAACTTCAGACAGCGTGATTCGCCACCGGCAGAATCACGCCCGTGGACAGGAGCCCTAAAACTGGGGCTAGTTTTATGCCACCTCTACTGAATCAGAGCACTAGTACCACAGTCAAATTAAACTGAATACCACTGGAAAGATTGTTTTTTATGGTAGTGTACATAGACCCCAGGTACAATATGCAGTAATCCTGTAAAGCTCCACAAAAATAGTGATGATTTACTGTACTGACATGATGTACAAAGTATCTAATTATTATGAAATGAGTGCACAGCAATCCACAGATATTAGCAAGACATTCATATACACAGCAGAAGTTTTCACATAGTTATACTTGGAATTTGATAGGATATTTGTTACAGTTGTAAGCAGTTTGTTTAATAAATGGAATCCTAATACCCTTCACTTCGCAGGTGATAAATAATCCCAGTAAGATCATTAAGCCTACTCTGTGATTCATATGTTAATTTGCATCTAATATTTTTTGGCCACACTGCTGCCTCAAATAAGAGCAGTCTATCTGTGTAATGAATTTGTAAGTTGTTCTGCTCCATTGAATACTCCTTTAATTGGAAAGTGAAATATGATGCAACATAACTTATTGTCTTTATGCTGAGCACCACAAATTGTGCCCATTATTTAAATACTTTACTTATTCGTAATATTTTGAGTTTTTCAACCAATATCAGTTAATTGCTGAATATATTTAAAAGTATATCTTTATTCAGAAATGGCATTTCAATTAATAGTGGAAATTTCTAGTATAATTAAAGAGGAAAGCATTACTTTCTGTGACAGAAATGAAAAGTGTGTTCCTCCCAGATTCATCTCCCATGTCAGGTAACAGGTAGAGTCCACCTGCCAGCTGATTTATTAGCTAAGCCAGCAGGTGGATATTTAAGAGTAGCTCAGAGAACAAGGAGTTGCTCTACCTGGGAAACACAGGCAGAGATGGTCTGTGGGAGCCACTGAAGCCTATGAGTATGGCTGAAAACACTGGTGTAATGCAAGCTGGCAGGGAGAAGCTCTCCAATAGATAGTGAGGGCATCACTGTGTGTTAGGGTCCGTTTACACCAAACTATACAGGTAGATACATTGTTGGGTCGTTCAAACAAGAAATTGTTCAGTTGTTCACATTCACTGTATAAGTGAATGAGAATGACTGAATGATCGATATTTAAACCAAATGGTAAGTGAATGAGCCATCGATGATTTTTATGTCTGCATTATATTACCGATGAACGATTTATTGTTCAGCATTCGATCGTTGGCTGCGTTTACACTGTATGATAGTGTTCATTTTTGCTTGTTTGAACAACCTTTTGAACGATAACATTCTGTCTAAAAGGGCCTTTAGTAAGTGATGGAGAGGCAAGGTGTTGAACTCTGTTTTATTACTTCTGCAACCATGCTAATAAAGCTGGCTGAGTGTCAGTGTGAAGATATGTGCCTGGCTATTGACTCTTTGTTGATATGAGATGTGTCCTCTTACCGCAGCTAAGGTGTAATCCATTTACAAATGGTGGAGGATATTAAATACTGAGAATGGATAATGTGGTAAAAGATTGTTCAGTCTTGGGTGAAGACCCGGCTGTCAGTAAGGCCTCGTTCACACGGGTGACACGGCATCACTGCGAGAAAATCACAGCGATATCGAATCGCTGGTCCGTGTGATATCGCTGCGTCTTCTCGCGGCAATACTGCGTTTTACAGCGCTACAAAGTCGCATGTGACTTCGTAGCATCACATGTGAGGATTTTCGAGGGAGGCTTGAAATATAAGCCCTACCCAGAAAATAAGCTGTAGCTGAAGAAGAGAAAAAAAAATACACATACATCACCGTAGACATGCTTTCAGCCCGGCCGCATCTTCTCTCCGCTTCCCAGCACTGATCTTCCTCTTCTGTTCTGGCCAGAGATTGAAAAATCCCCGCCTTCTGGAAGCGCTGGTTGTGATTGGCTAAGCATCAGCCAATCACAGCCAGCGCTTCCAGAAGACGGGGATTTTTCAATCCAATGCCAGAAGAGAAGAAGAAGATCAGTGCCGGGACCCGGGGAGAAGATGCGGCCGGGCTGACAACATGTCTAAGGTGATGTATGTGTATTTTTTTTTACCCCTGCAGCTAGGGCTTAGTTTAGGCTTTGACAGTAGGATTTCCTACTGTTGAAGTTGCATCACACCGCACGAAAACCGCGTTTTCGTGCAATGCGATGCCACAGAGAGGAAAGCTCCATAGGGAGACATGGGCTACAAAACCTCAGGAGTTGCGGGCATATCGCTGAACCCCCAAGGTTTTTGTGTTGGGCTGTTGCATGCTACAAAATATCGCAGGTGTTAAGTAACCCATAGGAAAGCATGGGCTTCTAATACATGCGGTTTGTAGCATTGTAGCAACGCTACAAAATCGTGCGACTTTGTCGCCCATGTGCATTCTGCCTCATACTACAACGTGTATACAATTAGCTGCCTCTATTGGTCCCAGCAATCACATGATCATCCAGTAACAGGTCATATGACCATGCTACTAGATCTATCTAGACTAAGTAATAAATCCCATCAAAACAAAATAGTGCTGAACCAAAACAGTTGAAATATTATATTATATTTACAAAGTAAACAAGTTAAAACAAATGTTTAGAAAGATCAAATGCAAAATATAGAAAAGTGGGTGAGAAAAAAAAATCACTGGTGTCACATACAAATCAGAATATGATGCATGTAAACACAAGTCACAAAAAGTTACAGTGCTACAAAGGGCATAGATCACTGAACAAATATGAAGCAATGCAAGTGCAATGTGCAGATCATGTGAGGATATACCAGGGCACACCCAGCATACTCAACAGGTGTTTATCCCCCAAAAAGTATTTATGTTCGCCTAATTAACCTATTAAAAATAAGAAAATTTACAATAAAATATGTATAAAAAAATAGTGCTTTCTTTGTTTATATGGCTTACATTACTGGCGGTTGGATTCCCCACCCCCCATCCTATTGTCTATTCCCAAAATGCATCCACCTTTTACAGTGTTCGGTGTTGGACATACACGTGCAGTAGCTTCCCAGTTCACTAGATGGACAGCTGAACAATTAAACACGAGCAACTATGGGTGGAGAGTAACAGAGCGCTTTACTGCAATACACTCCTAAGAGATTCCATGAGATCGAACACCATATGGGTTACACTGTTGCTCGCCAACAAAGAAAATGAAGCAACTGAGGTGCAGAGGAGTGAGTAAAGTGGGTAAAAATGACAACAGAATAGCATTTGTTGCATTACCCCTTGACTTTCTATCAGCTGCCAGCAATGTCCAGTGTCAGAGTTAGCAACGATTGCAGCTTTGTACAGTAACTGCTTAAATTCTGTGGTTAAGGGCACATGAGTGAAGGTATGTGCGTATCAGCGGCGATACCCGCTTATTTCCGCACGGAAAAACGTACGCACCTGTCAAAAAAAAACATATGGGTGGCAATGAAGCTGGTCATGCGGATTTTCGTCCGCACGCGGTGCCGGCGTTTTACCACGCCGATATACGTATGGATCGCCGCCCGTGTGACTGAGCCCTAATACTGACAACATCATCTAAGCAGATAGCCATATACAGTATGATGGGCTATCATAGTAGTTTGGGACTTGTAAAGGTTTCCAGGTCTACGATGGATTTTAGCCTATAAAGCTCTGACTATGGCAGGGCTTAATAGGCTTATGTCAAAAATACAATGGATTGCAACACTGAAATACTGCAATATATTGTTCAAGGGACTTTAAAAAGTAAAATGCTTAATTTAAAAAATACAAACTTATAAAATATTAAAAGATAAATAAAACACTTTTTTTATTTACCGTATTTAATTTTTTTCACATGGTTTATAATAATTTTTGCAAAAAAATGTGGGGTCAGAATGCTCAGTATACAGACAGTTAAATGGGATAAGGGGGCTAGATTTCAAAATTTTAGTGGATTTGTTTCTATTACCTCTTTTCCCGCCTGTGATTTGTACAGTCCAGAAAAGATAGGTACTGCCCTATGTTTCCAGCACGTAGTTAAATTATGTGGGGCAAAGATCGGGTGAGGATCCAGAGCACAGGAGTTTGAAAACAACTGCGGGAAGTGACTGCCTGCCTTCTCGCAGTTATTTTTTAAACTCCTGTGTTCTGGCGCGGAGTTTGAAATGCCGGTGAAGGGATTCCCCTCATTCAGGCGCAACTATACTCCATGCCGCCGAGTGTAGTTGCGCCTTAAGCCCTGAGGCTGCTTTTAGACGTGTTCATATTAGCTCCGTATTTCCATGTTTAGCAGACCTATCAAGACCTATATTTCCTGTATTTTCCATTGCACTGCTATTCATTCCTACTGAATGAACTAGTATCAGAATTTGTCCAGTAGAAAATAAAATATACGGAGGCAAATAGTGATGAAATACTGATGACATACGGTTGTAATGCCATTTTAATATGTCTGTAGTATCGATCCTTATTACTAAATTATGACAATACACTTGTCTGAAACCGACCTTATCACTTCAGGTAAAGTGTTTTCCATCGTTTTCCTCTATGTTATGATGCCACCTTTTTGGTACGTAAGCCGGAATTTTTGAGGGTAAATGTATTCAATGGCCAACCCTAACAGGTTGCACAGTAACTGATCTGGCAACACCAGGGCTAGAAATGTATGCAAGTCTCTTCACTATTTACTAAAAGGCATCGCCAAATGGAATTTACACTTGGCTCTTCTCCACACCGGATCCTTACTAGAGTAGCTCCACCTCCTTCTTTTCTCTACCACTGCATCTTTTCCTCTAAATCTGCAACAACAACTCCATAGCAGAAAGTTTTTCTGCTGTGAAATTTAATTTTGTGGTTTTGAAGTAAAGACGCATGGATTTTAAGGCTGGGTTCACACGGGGCGGATTTGCCACGGAAATTCCGTGCGGAATTTCGCCATGGCAAATCCGCATGCAGCCACTAATCCCGGGATTAGCCAGCCATGTGGACGAGATTTCACAGAAATCTCGTCCACATGGGTCGGCAAATCCGCTGCGGCTAAGCCGGCAGAAGCTGCTGCTGCTGCGCGGATTTGCCGACCGCAAAGCCGACTTCAAAGCCGCCGCGGGTTTTGCAGCAGCGTTTCTCCCAGCGGAAATCTCACGGTTTTTCACTGCGGCCAAACCGCGAGATTTCCGACGACAATCCGCCCTGTGAGAACCCAGCCTAACAGGTTTGCAATTCAAGAAATAATTCAAGAGTGTCCACACAGGCTAATTCCATGTGAAGGGTCCCATAAGGGTGCAGTCAGACAAGAGTGTTTTAGGTCTGTGGCAAATAAACACTTTTAAACGAACAGATGGGTTCTTATAGAAGTGTTCATATGCAAGGAATTTACAGCACAAAGCGGCGCACACCTAAAAAAAAGATAGAACATGCACTAGGTGCGCGCTGGCAAGTTTCCATTGACTCCTATCAGAGCATATTCCCCGCTGCTTACAGCAGGGCATTTAAAAGGTGCTGCTCAGAAGCACATTTTAAATGTCCCATTGTTAACTCCTGTTAGTATGGGGACGAGGGGACTCCCTGAGGGTTCAGCAGATCCCCACAGGGACTGACAGGATTTTACAACGAGACATTTAAAAGGTGCTTCTGGGCAGCACCTTTTAAAAGTCCTGCTGTAAGCAGGGGCTATTCTTACTGCCCCCCTGCTGGGCAATCCCCAGCAATGGGGGGCAGTTAGGGACTCCCTCCACCTCTCTCCCCAAGGGAATTCTCCATGGCAGGGAGAGAGAGGGGGGCAGGATTACAGGGCTTCCCCTGAGAGCATCGTAGGAGGGCTGGGGCTAGCGGGACCTGACCCTCTAGCCTCGCCCCTCCATGATTTTCTATGGGGATTCTCTGTGAGAATCCCCATAGCAAACCATGGATTGGCGTGGCCATGGGCGCTAGCCTCGCCCCTTCCCTCTGGATTTCCCCAGAGCAGGGGCAGTGAGCAGAGCTATGGGGGGTTCCCCATAGCCCCGCTCCATCCCCTCCTGCTCTAGGGAAATCCAGAAGCCCTGTGGGGCTTCTTCTCTCTCTTCATGGAGGAGCAGCGCTACAAGCTTCTACAAGCGCCGCTGCTCCAGTGAACGGGCAAAATTTCAAGTGCTGTGTATATGAAACTTTGCCCAGACACGCGTTTTCTGCAGGGTGTGTTTTTGCGCGCATATAGGCGCGCAAAAATAAGATGCTCATCTGACTGCACCCTAAGCGTCCCCCCCTAGTTTGCCACAACAATGTATGCACATTTTACTTCTCTCTTACTTGTTGCTTTATTTTCTCATTGGTGGTCATACCTGAAGGTCGCTGTGTGATTGAATTCATGTAATACTACACTTTTTCTTATATTTTCTTATAAGTAAAGGGGGCTGACCTCCCTGATTAGACTCCATTGTATCCAACTATCAGTGCTGCTCACTTCAGTTCTGTTCAGTCTTCATCCTAAAAACTACTCTAACACTTTAATAACCTAAAACATAAAAAGTTATAGCTCATTAACTAGTACATGCATAAAATATAATCCGATAATAAGCCCTACCGCAATTTTCAGAAGGAAGGGGGGTTGTAAAAATATAAGCGCCCCCTGAAAATAAGCTCTAGCTAAACTATATGAAAAAATAGCAATACTCACCTAGTCCCTCGCGCTGGTCTTCGGTGCTGCAGCAGGCTGCTATGTCCCCAGCGTTGACACAGAACTCTCTTTCTGGTGACAGGGCTTTGAATACCCCACCGCTAGCAAGCAAGTGCTGTGATTGGATCACGAGTGCCACTGGCTCAGTCACTTGTGGGCCAGCGCTCAGTCATTCACAACCTTTCAGTGAATGACATCCCTAATTGGCTGTGATTGGTTCATTCAGCGCTGTCTCTGATTGGCTGAGCTAGCAGCACTCGTAATCCAATCACAGCACTCGCTTGCTGGAGGCGGGGTTTTCAAAGTCCTGTCACCAGAAAGAGGGTGCTGTGTCAATGCTGAGGATTACACTGCAGCCTGCCGCAGTGCCAGAGACCAGCGTGAGGGACCCAGACACTGCTGGCCAGGTGAGTATAAGACCCCCCTGAAAATAAGACTCTGTGCCTCTTTCGGAGCAAAAATTAATATAAGACAGTGTCTTATTTTTTTGGAAACATGGTAGTGGCTTTTTCTGATATTGCAGTTTACTTCAACTCTGTCCCATTTAAGTGAATGGGACCAAGCTGCAATACCAAGCAAGGATGTAGGACATAGCTGTGCCTGTTAAACACTCAAGGGGTTTTCCCAATTAGTGTAAAACTGCCCCATGTGGGAGAAATGTGTCAAAATTATAAAAAAATACTTACCAGTTCAATCCATTGCTACTACAGCACTGCTACTCTGGTGCTCTCCACTTAGCTTTGTTTACTTGGGTACAGCTGTGGCTAATCTCTGGCCGCACTGGTCTTATGCCTAAGAGCCCATTGAAATGCAAAGATACTCTTTCAAATGATTAAAAAATTAAATGATTTTGCAGTCTATATACATAAATTATTAATGGCCATTAACACTTTATCATCTTCATTTTCATCTAAAATGACCTCCAGGAGCTGTTTGCAGAGCCCATCGTGTGATTAATCACACGCCTTGCTGTGCACACAGCCACATTTTTCTCTTCGCAGCTGTTGGCAGATTACAATGTTATCTGCCAACTCCTGTGGACATAACAGCATACAGTCTATTGAGAGATACTTTATCTATCCCTAGCTGAACAATGGATTTTAGGCTGCATTCACACGAACGTATATCGGCTCGGTTTTCACGCCGAGCTGATATACGTCGTCCTCATCTGCAGAGGGGGGGGGTGGAAGAGCCAGGAGCAGGAACTGAGCTCCCGCCCCCTCTCTGCCTCCTCTCCGCACCTCTGCACTCTTTGCAATGAGGAGAGGTGGGACGGGGCAGGGCTAATTCTCGGGACTTGGCCCCGCCCCCATCCAGCCTCCTTCCATTGCAAATAGTGCAGAGGGGCGGAGAGGAGGCAGAGAGGGGGTGGAAGCTCAGTTCCTGCTCCTGGCTCTTCCATCCTCCCCCCCCCTGCAGATGAGGACGATGTATATCGGCTCGGTGTGAAAACTCCGTCTGAACGGGAATTCATGAATGGGTGAGTGAGTGCTGCCTCTGATTGGTGAGGCTGTGACCAATCAGAAGCAGCTCATTCAGCAGGCGGGGATTTTAAATCCCCGGCTGCTGAATACTACTCAGAGCAGTTCGGGAGAACCACCGGCCGCCCGCGGCTGAACTCCGTCTGACGGGACCAGGTGAGTATATATTTTTTTTTTTGTTTTTACACATTTCTGGATGAATTTCCAGGAAGGGCTTATATTTTTAAGCCCTTCCTGAAAATTCATTGTGCGATCGCCGGCAGCCCATTGCTTTCAATGGAGCCGGCTGTATTGCCGGCTCCATTGAATTTAATGGGCAAACATCATTCTTCTCTGCCACAGCTGTTACAGCTGTGGCAGAGGAGAATGATTTGTCTACTATATGTTCTCAATGGGGTCGGCGCTGCTGCCGCCGGCCCCATTGAGCTCATATAGAGAAGAGAACAGGAATCGCAGATCGCAGATAGGTGCGATCTGCGATTTCTGTTCTATAATTTATCGGACGAGCGCATAAAAAGCGCTCATGTGTCCGATACCATTGCAAAGCAATGGTTTTATAAAATCGCCGGACGCATGCGCACACGCAAATCGCGCGAAAAAACGCCCGTCTGACTGAGCCCTCAGGTTGTACAGAAACTTGAAATGTATATTAACAGCGTGAGTACTATGTAGGCAGTGATGAGCTTGTTACAAACTTTTACATGAAGAGATTCAGGATTGTGGCGACGAACACAACCACTTAAATGCTGAGGTCTGTGATTGGCTCCATTGGCCTGTGTCCTCCTGTAAACAGGCTGAATGCAGTCTGTTAATAGCATGTCAAAGGGGAGACTGGCAGCTGCAGCGCTGAATTTAGCGGGGATTCGGGAAAGGTGAGAATTGGATTATTTTATTATGTTTACAAAACAAGGATTCACAAAGAATATTAACTTCAATAATTGCTTTAATGCACATTATGTTTAAAGAATGCTTACACATAAAATTATAGAATAACTTTTGATCCAAATATAATTTAATATTTAAATAATGTCATTATTTTATTTGATTTGCTATGCTAGTCTACAGTGAGCGTATAATAGAGCAACTGATAATATGCTAACAAATCGGAGGTAAATGTTATGGAAAACACACTTATACAACTGTTCTCCTATTTTACAACATGACATTGATTGCTAAAATTCAAGTCAAAACAAAGCTAAGTAATTTGTAGGCATTTTCTCTGTATTCAGAATGAGTTTACCTTGATTGCAAATGTAGAACAGATGCATAAAAGTCACAAAACACAGACCTGCTGTGCAGCAATAAAAATCCTTCATGAACAAAATGCTATCAAGGATAGCCTATAGTATATATTATTGTAAACTATTCTTTATGCCAATAACTCTCACCCCTGTACTGTCAGCTTGTGAGCTATGAATTCCAGACAGTTATCACAATCCTGCAGAGGTATTGTTCCATCTCTCTTATTTGCATATTACCCAGAGGAGCACAAATGGCCTTCTAGGTGCTCACCCTCAGAAAATAAGATAGCGTTCCTGAGCCATATCACAAGCCTCTCGCTAGCAAAGCCAGAAACCTACTACACACTGATGAGGGGCAAAAAACCTGAATCGGCTGTCTGTGTATGGACGCTGGCTTGGCTTTCAATTCCCAGTCATTGTTACATGGCTTGTATAAAGAGTCTAACATTGACTTGCAGGAATGCTGCCTTCCAATAGGTGGTGCTGCAGAGGTATTGTTCCATCTCCCTTATTTGCATAATTCCTATAATTATAACACATAATATGCATCCATCACAGATTCTTGCCTATTTGCACATTTGTGTATTAGACTTTTTTGGATTTCAGTAGGGCTCTTTATTAGAATACTCACACCATGATATTATCCTCTGAATTAAAAAAAGAACAATTGCAAAATCCAAAACTTTTTTTTTACCTTATTTGACTGTCTACATATATCCTATCATATGTCATAAAAAGTCAGCGCATTCTAGAGAACAGAATTTGTAAATTTCAAAGTCTAAAACCATTATATGCATCAATTATAGCTCTGCTATTATGTGGCAGAGGAACCACTGAACCCCCTTCAAGCACCAGTGGCGGCAAATTCCCAATACCCCTTCATATTTATATCCTTGAATCTAAGTCTATAAAATTCTTTAATAATATGCAATGTGACAGATCTTATACATATATTCTTAGTGCCTAAATTATAAAATCAAGAACAGTAGCAGAGAGAAGACATAGAAAATATACAGTCACACTGTTTAACAAATTAGACTCAAGGTGATTGATCCTTTGGAGCACTATAATGGTAGCCATCAGTAGTTGTCAAGTATCCAGCACTGATAAAATGTGCGGGAGACAGGTAAGGCCTTTCATTCTAGAATAGACCAAAACCATAGCCTTTATCGACGTGATCTTCACATGTATACCAGAAGATCTTTTTGAGTAGATTTCTTCCTTAAATAAATATATTTATAAAGTGAATGGCATGAGAACAGTAAAACTTTATTTGGTCTTCTGCTTTTCTGTGGTAGATTATTAGTAAACAAGAAATGTAGCTTTTACAACCCCATATAATGAGGATTTTTGATACATGTACAACTCAACCTACTTTTCCATACATATAGAGAATTACGAATCAGGTACATAAAACTAACCATATAATTTTAGATATTGTTGGCCATCGCAAAGCTTCATCTATCTGGTGAGAGGAATCTTGGCCTATCTGCAGCCATGTAGTTAGCAAGATGACAAGATACGGCTCGTCTCTACTTCCCTGGGTCTCTCTGTTGCATGGTTCCAGTTGCTGACAAAGCAAGTGAGAGTAGCCATCTGGAACTGCTATAAACCCAGTCCCATGTCTTCTGTCATATATTGGGGACTATCCTGGGGACTGTGACCTGAGCATTCAACTACAAAAGTCCATAGCTTCTTGTAGGGGTTGAGGGTGAAGAACAGAGAACTCCTTAAACTCTGCACCTCTGGTTAATCTGCGCCAACCCATTTACAGTTTCCTTAACTCCAACTTGCTCTCACTATACTCTATGGAATTTTGTGACTCTGTCAAGAAAACATTCCACTTACATACTCGCTGCCAACTGGCCAGAACCTGGCATCCTGGTACACCCTAGACTAGAATCTTTAGGAAGTGGAACAGATAGTTTGTTAGGCCCACAGCTGTTCCTCTGCACTCCACCATAAATATACATATTCCGCTTGCCTTAGTATGCATGTTATAATGGGGAGAAGAGAATAAGTCACCGCTAGACATCTCCAGCAATTCTTTATTTTCCAAACAAACATAAAATTCTTCCTTCCTTTGACTTCTGCCACTGGAGGAGAGTTAGAAAACCTTCATGACAAGCTTTAGATTGGAGCAGTATATCAGAAATTTCAGGCTCAGGTATTCTCTATGTTAATGGAATCTCTGCTGAATATCTAGTAATTAGCAAAAAGTTAAGAATATTTTTTGAAGACGGAATGGGAGTGTTGAAAATATAGCCCAGCCTTCAAAATATATTTATGTGCCATATGTTGTGACGCTAACATCATGATAGTGAATAAATATGCACATAAAGGATACGTTTTGCTTTAACCTTCTGTAAATTCTAAATGTCTACAGCAGTATGTCTCCTCAGTGCTTATATCATATGAAAGTGCTATTTTTTCCACATAGACCTTTTAATGTCATGTGAATAATTTCTTCAGGTAGTAATGTCAAGGAGTTGCTGAAATGATACTGATTTTGATTGTCCTTCAATAGTAAAATATTTTATATCCTTTTTAGTATTAGTCACTTAAGGAAAATATAAATCAAGTCTCATGGATTTTCCTTCTATTTAATTGTAAATTCTATCTTGTCGCAAAAGCATTTGCATCATCATAAGATGTAGATTCCGTTTCAAAATAATCCTCAAGCTTCCACTGTAAGGTCTCAAAGGTTGGTCGATTCTCTGGCTTTGCATTCCAACATTCCAACATGATGTTATAAAGGTCCTGAGGACAGTTGAAGGGTTTAGGTATCCTATAGCCTTTTTCGAGTCTTTCTAATGCCTGCTTTCCATTCATGCCTACACAAGAGAATAAAAAAGGTTAGAAATAATCCATGCAATTTTCAAATTTACATAAGGGAATCATTTCCATCAACATGCACTGTGGGATTCCTTTAAGTACATGATGACCTTGTCTTTTCAGTTAAAGTAAAGAGACCTTGATCAGCAATTAAAAAACATGAAATTGCTCAGCTGGAGAAACTGCAGGTAAACCATATTTGTAATTGCTCTCTGCATGCTGGGTTTCTTATTAAAGAATTTCAAAGGAAAGTGAAATTTACAGCAATATGTTAGGAATGTTTTATTTTAATAATAGATGGATAATTTCAATTAAATGAAAATGTGATCTCATCATTGTCTGCTCTTTCGCTTTTATGAGCTACCAGTTATTAACATTCATGCAAAAGAACAACAATGTTAAACATTTCCTCCTACTAGGCAATCAGTATTTCTATTTAATTCTATTCATTTACACTCTTCATATTATTGTCTTAAAGGGGTTGTCCCGTGATAGCAAGCGGTGTTAAGCACTTCTGTATGGCCATAATAATGCACTTTGTAATATACATCGTGCATTAAATATGAGCCATACAGAAGTTATACACTTACCCCTCCGGTGCTGGCGTCCCCGTCTCCATGGCGCCGACCAAAGCCGCCTTCTGCCGGGATTAGACGCACTTGCGCTGTCTGCCCTCTTCTGTCCAGCTCTGGCGACCTCTGCAGCGCGAGCACGCCGGAGCCGGACAGAAGAGGGCAGACAGCGCAAGCGCGTCTAATCCAGGGAGAATGCAGCTTTAGTCGGCGCCATGGAGACGGGGACGCCAGCACCGGAGGGGGTAAGTGTATAACTTCTGTATGGCCAATATTTAATGCACGATGTATATTACAAAGTGCATTAATATGGCCATACAGAAGTGCTTAACCCCACTTGCTATCACGGGACAACCCCTTTAATTTACAGATGCATTCTTCCTTACCTTTTTTCCAGGTTCAATGTATCATGTAGAGCCAGATTAAAGATGACCAGATTAAAAAAAAAAGGTCAGGAGATGTCTATGCTATGTGTCCATTAGTGGCGACCCAGTGGTTGTAATGTGAATTGCTGATTGTTGAGGGGTTTGCTAGCAAGTTGTGATAATGTATTCGATATGTATAATGAAAAATTAGAGTCCTTAATAAAATCCATGGAAAAGTAAAGGTAGACACATTTGTATTTGTATGGCTCTATTTATATCAAATTTGGAACCTGGAGGCTGAAGGAATTTTGATGCATGCTTCCAATGGAAGGCTGCAATGTATCCTTATATACAAGCATACAACGGTATATGTTACCATATAGTCCCTCTACTCCCCCATCCCAGCTGGACAAGTGCAGTACCCGGAGGAACACCTTCCTCCCTCTTTTCTTCCTGGACTAGCTTCAATGATGTAACTGTCCATATATGGAAAGTTACATTATGGGAGCACCCCTAGAGAACTTCAGTAACAGCTCAGTATACTGCTTCTCCAGCAGTCAAGGTGTATAATGAAAGCAGCCGGGAAAGGGGATGATGAAAGGAGCTGCAGGAGGGATAATCAAATCAAAGAGGGAAAATGATAGAAGCCATGGGGGCTAATGAAAATAGCAAGAGGGCAGGGAAAATAATTAATGGGACTAAGAAAATGTTACAGGAGCTTCTATGAAGAATGAAGAAAAGAGCCATTGCTGTGATAATGAAAGGAGCCTCTGAGGAGATATCATGGGAGCCACCAGGTGATTGCCGTTAGGGGAAGAAGGAAAGGAGCTACAGAAGGGATGATATCAATAGACATGAAGGACATGATATGGGAGTCGCTGGGGAATAAAGAGGGGAGTGTGGGGGGGGGAGAGATTCTGGGGGGATCAAGAAGGCACCCACAGCATTTAAAGAAAGGAGTTGTGAGAGTGGAGAGTGACAATGAAAGGAACTGCAAAGGAAAATGATGACAGGTGCCAATGAGCAGATGATAGAGGAGCTGCTGAGCGGTGATGATGAAGAGGCTGCAGTGAGTAGCTGATGGAGCGAGCTACCTGAGGTATCTGTTGAGACCAGTCCCTCATGTCACATTTGTCATCAATAGGGTATTATGGTCTCTATTAAGTTATTACATTTTGAACAGGACACTGCAGGATAGAATATCATAGTCTACCATTTTGGGGGGATTATACTTACGTTTACTAGGCAGAAGGAGGTCAAAAGTAAGCTCTTTTGGCCTCCGTTAGACCAATGAAGCTCTATGGACATGTTTAGCATGTACATTGGCTTTCCTGACATATATATTTTAAATTTTGCAGAAGCATGATGTGAGCAGAGCCTGAGGAATCTTTCACATGGCCAGAGGCGTTTTTACGTGTGCCCGCCGATGCCATAAAAGCACGTGAACGGGTGCACAAATCTAAAGTTTGTGCACCCATTCAGATGCCACGGGCCTGGCGCATGTACACCAAGGCCGTAATGCCATTGGGCGGGGCTGTCTCCACCTTCCCTTCCCCTCGCCATCTGACCTCCTCTCTCCTCCCCTTCGGCTGTTTGCAATGGAAGACGGTGGGACAGGGCGTAGCTAAGCTCCCTCCCTACCCCTTGTCCTCAGCCAGCAATGGGAGGGGGTGGAGCAGGGCAGAGCTTAGCTCCACCCCGCCCCATCCCATTGCAAACAGCCAAAGGGGATGAGAGAAGGGGAGGGAGTTTAGCAGTCACACTGCTAAACTTCCTTCCACCTCACTTCTGCGGCCGCTGTTATTGGCCCCTACAGGAGTCTATGCAGCAGCTGATGTATTACGGGCAGAAAGATAGTTCCAGGACTATCTTTCCTGCCCGGCGTAAAAGCGCTTGGTGCTATATTGGCCATCCGGGAGCTTTTATACCGCGGGAATACTTCTGTGTGATCTGATGCATTGGAATCCAATGCATCAGATGGTAGCATATATCAGCCGACCGTGAAAACGGCGGCCAATATACGCTTATGTGAATAAGCCCTAATCTAGTTATAATTTGTGACAGAAATAAAATAGGTCACAAACATACAGTAAGTTAATATAGAACTAATACTTGAAATCACTTTAATTTTTCTTTTGTAATATTTGCCTCCATATGTTTCTCCCCATATTTTGCAGTGAGCTGAATCTTAGTATGTTTGATTTCACCTTTTTTCTTCTGGTACAGAGCTTTGTGTTTTAATTTTTTTATAAATAACCTTAGGCCCAAATATAGTTTTGCTGAATCACCAACTAGCTAAATGTATACGATAGAGAAATTATTAGACATTAAATTATTTTATTACCCGTATAAGTAGGTTTATGGAATGAAGATCCTCAAAAGGAGAGATAGAAATCTAGTATGGAGTGACTGGCATGGTCAACAAGTGTAAGAATTGAATCAAAATTTGTCTTCAATAGTCAATGATAAAGATTTGTGATCTAACAACCATGGTACGTACACATGCTTATCTTTTTAAAGCCCTGTGCTTTGCCCTGAATGGGTGCTTCCTTGACAATGGGAATACAACCAAAGGTAAACAGAGAGTGGAGATGAGATTTTTATGGGGGTGTTGAGAATTCAGGACTAGTGCATTCCAAATAATGGAATGTTTGCAAAGATTAATGAGTTTCGATATAGAACACACTGATCCACCAATGTTTATCTTGGGAGGACCCATTTAATTGACTTGACAGTTAGAAATTTATCAATGTTATATGCAGTTAAAAGCAGTTAGTCTGACAGTTATTACATAACAATGGGAAGCATACAATTTTATGGGTGGTAGTGTCAGAATTGCAAAGGAACTTACCAGGATATGGCATCTTTCCATAAGTTGCTATTTCTAAAAGAAGAATACCAAATGACCAAACATCAGACTTAACACTGAATTTGCGGTTTCGGATTGCTTCTGGTGCCGTCCATTTTAGAGGAAGCCTTGTATCCTTTGTGGCCTGGTAAACATCATCATTATCCTTTAAAAGAAATCAAGAGTTAGAAAGGCATGCAATGAAGTTTGGAACTTCCAAAGATTAGAAACTTAAATAAGGGTGTACAGAATCAGTTATCCAAATGAGCTTTCTTCCTAAAGTAAGAAAACTCTCTGAAACTATCTATAGGTAGCTACCCTGTAAGCTAATGTCCAACCCACGAAAGCACCTTAAAAATGACTTTGGATTTTAGCCATACCAGAATCTCCTCTAACAGGAGAAGACACCCATCTGTAACTATTCAAACTTGCAGAGTCCACCAGTACGCATAGAGAGCTTTAAAGGCCAGGCAATGATTCCAGGGAAAAAATTAGATATAATTGACCCCTAACAGAATAAGCTACATAATGTATTTGAGATATGCCATTTTGTACTGATATAAATATCATACAAAAGATGTCAGAAAAATGTTACATTATGTTGGTAACACATTATCATGGAGCAAAATGCATAAAATATCACATCTATGAAGAAACAGAATGATTTACAGCTTTACCTGAAAAACTCTGGCAAGTCCAAAATCAGCCACCTTATATACACCATTTTCCCCAACAAGCACGTTTCTAGCAGCTAAATCTCTGTGAATGAAGTTTTGCCTTTCCAGATATGCCATTCCTGAGGCCACCTGTGCACCTATATCCACCTGTTGGGGTATCTTGATTGCTGCTCCATTATCATCTGAAATAAAGCATTAAATAAATAAGCAGTTGGTTATTACTATACCACAGAGAAGTAAGCAAAGCATTGTATCTTATAGAAAACACAGTTTTCTGCAACTTACACTTATAAGCTATTACTGACATTCATTTTATGACATGCAATCAATAAACCAATCTCTCATGTGTCATGCACACTTCCATATTATGGATCTGTAACATGGCACTCATAGCTTGCTGTGGTTATATTGTACTTCCGATATGTAGTAAAAGCAAATGGATCACAAGGCCTGTTAAGGTAAGGAACAAATACTGTGCAACTACTTTGAGATCATGAGTTTCCATTTTTGACTGGAATTTTCCTGTAATGTTCTGCACCGTATATTACCAGCTGTGCAATCACTGAGTAGCAGCTGGACACCCTACAGAAAGGCAGATGTGGATCTAAATGCATGCTATTTATATAATGTAGACGCTGTGATTACTGATTATGTATTATTGCGTACAATACAGGTAGCAATGTAATTAATGAGATGATCTATGCGTTGAATCTAACTACACCCACTTCTACTGTGATACAGACAGCAGCACAGAGACAAACAGGTTAAGTCCCCTAGGTACAACCACTCGGAGACAGGTTGATAAGCAATAATTAACTTAATTATCAATTATCATGCTAAAAAAAAGGCAAGACCAAGACACAGACACAGTGTAAGGGCTCCTTCACACGAGCGTATGCGTTTTCACGTTTGCTCGCGCAGTGCATTCGCATGAATGGACAATTTTCCGTGATCAAGTCCCGAGCTTAATTTGTGTTTTCTTGTCCATTCATATGGCTGGGTGCGAAGTTTTAGTGAAGAAATACCTCACAGCCAAAAAATCCCTCGCTCGCCATAAATCCTCAGAATGACTTCAGATGCCTAAATAGAGGCACCTGTAAGCTTTTTGCAGCATTGGATGCTGCTAAACTCTTTCCCCTCCCTTTTTCCCCAGCTCCCATAGGAGTCCATGTGAGCCGCCAGCCTACATCTGTTGAAAGATATAACCAGAACTATTTTTTTACCCAGTGTATAATAGCGATGCAAGATTTCAGTCACGTATCTTCTATTTTTTACAGTGCAACGTCTCTATGTGCCGCAAATTCGCCTATGTGAACAAATGCATTGGAAACCAATGCCTCAGATGGTCGCGTATATTGGCCACGCGTGAAAGCGCGGTTACATAGCTGTGTATCTACGCTTGTGTGAATAATCCCTAATGTAAATAAGATGTGTTTATTAAAGGATGGACAAGTAATGCTGCCTATGGACTCCAGGTAATGGAAATTTCAGGTAAGCACATTTACACTTTCCTGATTGCCATACAGCAGCACAGAAAGAAATGAGATTCAATAAGCAATAAGTTCTACATTGGTGGGATAAAAGACAGATTTTGTAGCACTTTCTAGCCAAAGATGGAACCCTCTACTGCCAGTAGTGATTGATAAAGGTTGTGTTGGTGCTGACAGCTGGTGACTCTATCAATCTGGTCCAGTGGGATATGTTCCTTTTTTGTCTAAGATGTCGCTGTAGCGCTTGTGAAATGAGCTCCAATTTTCAGTGCAGAAGGTCAATCTAAAATGTCATAGAATTTTTTTGCAATTGTTGCTCAGACCCATCTTGCCAATGTAGCCTCACTAGCATTTGGCCCTTTATTATAGCTGTAATGTTGTAGAAAAGGGACCCATGATTTCCTAAATGAACAGGCTCTGCATCTGTAACATCTAAAGAATGATTGATTTTTATCTTTAGCTTCATTTTGTGGATCTGAAGAGAAGACTGGCAAGCAAATTTCCTGATTAATATTAACTTGCATAGCCACTAGAGATGAGCGAGCACGCTCGGTAAGGTCAGTTACTCGAGCGAGCATCGCACTTCTCGAGTAACTGCCTTCTCGTCCGAGTATGCTCCGGGGGGGGGGGGGGCGGCGGGGGAGAGTGGAGGGGAGCGGAGAGTGAAAGAGATCTTCACTCTCCGCTCACCCTCGCCAGCCCCCACGCACACTTGGACGAGAAGGCATTTACTCGAGAAGAGCGATGCTCGCTTGAGTAACTGACCTTACTGAGCGTGCTCACTCATCTCTAATAGCCACCTTGGGCATAAATCCTGATAAAGTGAGGAGTATACGGAAGCCCCCCATATCCCTGTAGTGATCTTTGTATGATAGGGTCTGCGATTCATTGCAATGTCTAGCAAACATATTATAGCCTATGTAATGTGGTTTATTGCTCCTCCCTGACCTTCTCCCCAAAAATGTCTCTCCTTACCCGGCTTCCAGTGTCTCTGGCAAGAACCAAAGCAAGTGCACTCAGATTCTTTCTCCTAGCCATGCGTCAACTTATCCCTAAGCTATGGAAATCAACATCAGCCCCCACACGACTGCTATGACTAGAAGCATTAGATAATATAACGCATATGGAGCTTGGGCTGCTGACGAGAAGAAACATACAAGCTTCTCCAATAAATGGCCAGCGTGAATAATATTCCATTCTTCAGCCTGCTTGGACACCTCATTGTAACTACATATCCACAAAATCTACTTTATTATCTGCTTAATAAAATCATCACTATATGTAGAATAGGGCCTTTTGGCTGTAGGGCATACCCCTTCCTATCACTTCCCCTTATTCTTCCCTCCTTGTTATCCCTTCCCTGTTGATATAGTTAAGGTTTGAGTATGTCTAGTGATTGCACAGACTTAGGGTGCGTTCACACGAGCGTAGGCGTATTTACGTTCGCACGAGCGCAGCGTATAATCGCCGGAAAGAACGTTTTTCGCCGATCACGACCAGAGCTAGAAAGCGTATTTTCGTTTGTTCCTACTTTTCGTCCATCGAATATGCGTTGGCACGTATTTCGGTCGCATATGTTCCGGGTTTTTTTCGGGTTGCCGTTTTTACGCGCCGTAAAATCGCCCGTGCGAACGAATACATTGGAAAACAATGCCTCAGATGGTCACATTTATACGATTGGGCGCAAAAACGCGCCGTTTATGTGCTCGTGTGAACGCACCCTTAGTTTTCCTATGACTATTTATATAGATTAAAACACAAGAATTAACGAGCTTGAGTTAGAAAAAAAGGAAATGTATGATTCTGCTGTAAAACATATTTTGAATGTAAACCCTTTCCCATTGTATCCTACAGTTCTTAAATAAAATACTTTGGAACCATAAAAATCAATTTTACTTATAAACTCAAGGCACAGTGATGCGCACTAAATTTGTGCTAAGCTACGCCAACCTTTTTATGGGGGTCTTTGAAGATAGGATTAAAGACCCCTGCATAATATTTTATAAAAGATACATTGATGATATTTTATTGATTTAGAAAGGGGATTTAACGGATTTAGATGTTTTTATTGAAAATCTAAATGACATTAACTGGGGCCTTGCATTTACTGGCACCTCTGACCCCACTGGTGTTGTGTTTTTAGACTTAAGAGTTTTATATCCATGATGGACATATTCAGACTGAAACTCATTTTAAAACTATCGACTCCAACAGTTATCTTGACTTTTTGAGCTGCCATGCAAAGAATTGGAAAACGAATATCCCTTAAGGCCAATTCAAGCGGATAAAGAGAAACTGTTCCTCTATTTGAACTTATAGGGAACAAGCTAAAACTCTCAAAACCCCTTTTAAAGATAAAAGCTATCCAATGGCGCTTATTTGGTCTTCACATATAAGAGTCCTTAAAGAGAACCACCAATAAAGAAAAAAGTTTCAATAAGGAAGATTTTAATCGAAAAATTAGTTTTACAACTTAAATTCACAACATGCTTTTCTAAAAAATATTTTAACTAAAAATTGGTGAATCCTTAAGGGTGCTTTCACACTTGCGATCAGGATATTGCTGAGTTTTTGTAACGCAAATGTCAATAGAACTTTCTAATGTTAAAAGCGTATCGCACAAAAATAGCAAGTTTGTGCTTTGCGATTTTTGTGCGATGTGTTTTTAACATTAGAAAGTCCTATTGAAACGCAGCGTTAGAAAAAACGCTGCGATATCGCAGTTGGACCTTAAATAGGAATAGGACCTTAAAAAATATTTTGGCACCTTCATGCCCCTGTCTTAAATTCATAACAAGATCCCATTAAGCTGAAGCAATTTTTAAACTGCGGAGTAGGTTATATGATCTACCTAATTGAGTGCCCCTGTGGCCTCAAATACGTAGAAAGAACAATTATTGCCTAAGAACTAGGGTTAGTAAACTCTGTTCAAATATTTCTAATGGGTATCTAAAGCACAGTATATCCAGACACTTCATGCAATTTCTTGATAAGAACATGACTAAACTTCGAATCACACCATTGGGAACTGTGAAATCAGCAATTTTTTTCTTGTTTGAAAACCAAAGAAATGTTGTGCATTTTTAGATTAAATACCCTAGTCCCAAATGGTCTTAATGAGATTTTAGAGAAATTATAATTTATTGGTGTTTATTTTTCTATATATCTCTTTTTATATTTTATATTAGTATATGTCTTTTACCCTCCTTTTTTATCAAATCCCCCTTAGATGTATCTCCTTCAGCATTTTAATTTTTTGTCCAAAACTAATTTTATTTTGGAGATTATTGTTATTTATTCCTCTATGTATTCATTTAGTTCCCTTATTTCTCTATTTAACTTATTACTCAATACTGTTCAATCTAATACATGTTTTTATTCCTCCCATATAACCATTAATTTGTATTTTTATCATTTCTATTTACTGTTTTTTAATTTGAGTATATTTTTCATATTAAAGTTTATTTTTTATGGTGGTCCTTCCCATTAATGCGTCCCTATTGGAACTAGATTGAGTTAATAATTCGAGATGTAGCTGATAGCACGTTTTGTCTACTTTCAGAGTATGTATTTATGTCTAGATCTTCGGCAAATTACAGACCCTCAAAAACCAACCTTATCACACATCTCATTTCGGCTGCAAAATTATTAATTCCATTAATGTGGCTACAACCCCTAGCACCTACAATCACTCAATGGTTATCCAAGGTAAATGAGATTTGTAGGTTTGAAGAGCTTACGAGTTGATCAAATAGATCTCATGGGAAATTCAAAACTATTTGGGGTCCTTGGATGAGCAGCTCCTATTCATCTGTTAAACACGTCCAAGATGGGACCAACGTATAATCAAACAGCTTTGTATGGTTTCTGTAATTTTTTTTTTGTATCCTTACAACTAGTTCCTTGCCAAATTAGCTAAACTCTTGGATATGTATCTTACAGTACTATTAGATTTCATATGGATCTCCTCTTACTTTTCCTTCCCTCCCAACCTTACGCCCCTCTCTACCCCTCCCCCCCAACCCTGTTCTCTACCACCCCAATCTCTTCTTCCTAACTACAAAAAAGTTTATTTTGTAATTCTCAGTTAAGAAAATGAACAAGTGTGTACTTATAATGCCTACTATTGTATTTCATCTGCATACTTGTTGTTTTTCAACAATAAAAAAATTTTTTATAATAAAAGTTTATTTTTTTTAAATTAACTCAAAGTAACCTCGCTATATATATTATATATATATATATATATATATATATATATATATATATTTATAGATCCAATCAAGATTACTGTTCTCTGTCTATGTTCAATTGTTCTTAGTTTCATCTGTTCATTGTTGATAAAGTTATTCACTTCAAATTCAACATGCTCTCTCTTGGAGACGACCTTGCACAACTCTGTGGTAACATGCATACCCATGTTGCCATTGTGTGGCGGTGCATGCCTCCCTTTCTTTCCCTTAGCTACTGGAGCATAAACTTGTGTTCCAGTGGAGTTGCGGTGCGAGACTTCCGCCTTCGGCTCTCTCTGACAGACCCCACAGCGATGACTCCCTCATTATCATTCACTTTATATATGCCTCTCTCTATGTGCATCCATATCTGTGTGAAAAAGGTGTATGTGAAACACCAAACACATTGCATCCCCTGTATATGTGGTCCTGTACTGATTAAAGTCTTACATCCATTATTGGACTCCTTTTGGTTCCCTGGACATGCCTTTGGGGGGTGGGTACACTATCACACATCCCTCTACTCAGAAAGTGTAACTGCCTTTATTTGTAATTGCCCACATTTATGAGTGCAGAATTTTTTTTTCTCATTTTTATATTGTTTTCTTTATACACCAATTCTTCATTCAGAGTTTTTGAATCTTCCTGCCACTCTCCTGGATATTCTGGGTGCCCTGTAGACATAATAAGTTGTGCATCATTCACCAATAAAGACCACAGGTGCGACAGCTGCTACCCTTCCAAAGTCCAGCTGTCTACACCAATTGAGTCCTCTTTCTTAACATTTATAACATTTATTTTTATCTGAGGCACTGTCCTTTTCATTCTATCTTTATTCCCGAAGACATCGGATATCAGTGGAACTGGAGGAAACACATCTACAAATTTATTTTTCTAGCTGATCAAAAGTCTGTCCAGTTCCAGAGCTTCAGGGAAGGGGTAGAGGAAACAGCACCAGTTCACCCTGGTGTTTTCCACTGTTGCCATGGCATCTAGGTCTGGACTGCCCATCATCCTCATCATCTGGTGAAAAACGAAGTTTGAAGCTCCATTTTCCCTGTAGAATCTCTCTGCAACTGAGATGATCTTCTTTGGTGTATAAAGTGCCTCTTATATGGATGGCGGAGATCCCTATGAGAATGTTTTCTACCCATTTAATTAACATTTTGCCCATGTGTCGACTTCTGGTTCCTTCTTGTTTGTTGATTTAAGAGTCTGTTGGCATATTGTCAGTTTGTACTGACACCTGATCATTTTGAAGATGAATCAATGCCAATCTGCCATCAGCTTCTTCATGCTTGAGGATAGAGACTTGTATTTTCCCTCTCCATTTCCTCTATATCCATATATTGCCTACATGGGGACCCCAGCCCCAAGAAGAGGCATCTGTCTTGAGGCGTTTCTGAGACTAAGGACCCAGGTTTCTTCTCTGGAGAAGGTAATTGTGACAGCCACCGTTTTAGATCTTGACAGGTGGAAGAATGAAGAGGAATGGACTTATCCAGAGAACTGTGGTATATGTCTCATGACAAAAGGATGTTTCTTCGTGGCGCTCTGATATGAGCCTTTGCTTGGGAAACAGTGTCTATTGCTGATGCTAAAAGGCCCAACACTCTTTTGGCACCTCTATTTCTAACTCTGTGTGACAGAAGATGCTTCACCAATTTCTGTATGGAAAGTATCCTCTCTGGGAAAAACTTTACTCGTAAATTCTGAGAGCCTAGAATAAAACCCAGGAACTTCTTCTGTTGAGAGAGTAAACAGTTGTGGATTCTTGGAGCTGACTAAAATTCAATGTTCCTGTAAGCTCTGGATGGTCAGTTGTAGATACTATCAAAGCTGTTGGTGAGCAGGAGCTTTTATCAGATAGTTTTTGAGATATGGAATCACATAGATTCCTTTCATCCTGAGTGCCGAAGTTAAGACTACTATTATTTTTGTGAATCCTCTTGTTATGGTAACCCAGGCATCTGAGGTTTGTTTTTCTTTTAGACACTTTCATAAATCTGCCCACTGTGTCTGTGTCTAGGTCCTGCCTATATTGGAGCATGCTTATGGATAATAAAATTAATTATTGCTTATTAACCTTTATACGTGTGGTTTTATCTAGAGGACTTAACCTCTGTCCTGCCGGTCAGGATATATAAAATATATTATATATAATCTGTATCTAGATGAAGTGCCTATTTCATGGAATATTGCTCTTTACAGTGCACAGATCAGTTTATATTCAACAGATCAGACCTAACCATAAAATCGACAATAACTAATCCATGACAAGCAATCAGCTGTTTTTATTATTGGGATAGCACTTTTCATTTGAGCTGTAAGTAATTGGTATTCTGCTAATAGCCAAAGTTTTGTTATTGCCAAAGTAATTCATTAAATTTCTCTAACTTTTCTTTCCTGAAACAGCAATATTTCACATCCTTGTCTGGTACAAAGCAATACAATTTCAACCAGGAACAAATGCATCCACATTTTTCAAGGTAAAGAGACTTTACTGTTACTGTGAACTTGCTGAACTGCAGTCCTCTTGTACTTGTGCTATAATTAATAGGGCTTTTCAGCAACAATTATTCTTTATTGGTTTGACCTTTTTAATTTAATAGACTCCAATTTTTTCAGTGTCAGTGACCAAATAAGCCAATGTGCACTGCACATCACAAGAGATCTGTTAAAATCTTCTTAACAACATACATTAATTGGAAAGATGAACACAAGAGCCTAGATGAGAAATAATCCCTGAAAACTAATATGCACAGATTACAGAAGAAGTGTCTTTATAATGGAATCCACGCACAGTATGATTCTTCATCCGATGCACTGGTCAAGCCCATGTGTTGGAAGCTGAGTTCAGGCAACCCAATAACTCTCGACAAGATGGAGTTTTTGTTGGTTTTTTTTTTTTTGCTTAGCCAATTAAAACTTTTTTTGAGAGAATCAGTATACAGATTCAGGAGATTTGAGAAAGGGGGTTTGTTATTTTGGAGAAGGAAAAGGTAATGAATACAATTTGAATTATATCAGTAAACACAAAAAATTATAGTCCAATTCCACAATCTAGCTAGCCTTAGCACCTTTCTGCACCATCGTGTGTGGGTCATTTCCGCATTATGCTGTAAATATGTCACCATAATGATGCCATCTTGGCAGTCTCCACAAGGAGGAACAGTATCCAACCAGACCACATCAAAGGTTGTTCACCTAGCCAAACAGAACTCTTCTCTGTATTGCTGAGGGGCATGAACCCCAAAACAGTTGTCTGTAGATGGAAGTCTTTTCCTAGTGGTGAAAACTCTCGTTTGGCTTATATCCTTAGTAGTGGTGTGCTGCCAATATAGGCAAACCATGGAACTGCTATAGGGCCTGTGGGACAGGGGCACCTAGGGCCAAATGCCCGATCAATGAAAACGAATGGAGACATTCACTTGTATTATATAATGGACACACTTTTGGTGTCTTTTTAACAAGGCTTCTGTTTGATTCTGGTATATTTGGAGTAAAGGATTTGTGTAGTCAGCTACATTATTCTATACGCCAAATAAAATGGAAAAGAATGAAAATCTAGTAAAACATACACCAACGGGGCGTCTGATTTACAATACAAGTGAATGGCTCTATTCATGGGTTCCATCACAGTGCTGTTTTCTACACCTGTCACAGAACCCCCAAATGGGATCACACAGCATATTAAATAACAGTATGTGAATACTCCCTTATACTAAAGCTGAGCTGCTATTTAAACCTGCTGCATTATAGTTATGCTGCCTCTAATGCGTATTTTTTTCTGGGTGGGCGACCAATTCTAAATTTTTCTATGGGGCCCCATGACGTCTATGTATGCCCCTGATCCTTAGTCATGTTACAGGGTCTGTAAAAAGGTGAGACACTGAATTATTTCCTCCTTGTATACCTTTTTCCCAGAAAGCACTGCATGGCCTATAAGGGTCCCTAACCCATCTTGGCAGTTACCACAAGGAGAAATAGGACCCACAAGCCATACATCAGAGGCATCTTACCCATCCCAATAGAACCCGAAAACAGCTACCTGAGGATGGGTGTCTTTCCTTATTATTTGGCTTCTATCCATACTCCTGTAGCAAAGCCCAGTAAAAAGTCAGATATTGAATTATAAGGAAGCTGTCTTGCAATCGTTTGCTCTACAAAGGCAGTTTTCCATCTCCCATTTATATAGTAAACCAGCATTATTACTGAGTGGGGGCCTGTGAGGGGCTTTATTCTGAGTGGGGGCCTATATGGGGAATTATTACTGAGTGGGGGCCTATATGGATTATAATTACTGGAGGGTGTCATGATACTGCCAGCACACCTATGCTACTGTGGCTTTTATCCTGACTTGCTAGGGTTAATATCTTTGATCCTGTCTAGTTAGGTTAATTAGTCCTGCAGCTTTTAGCTGTAGTAGTGGCTAGTGATTGACAGCTCTGTCAGACAATCAGTTTCTTCCCACTCCTTGTATAACCCAGGTCTTCCTTGCTGGAAGTGCTGGTAATATTTCAGTGTTTCAGATCAAGTAAACTTGCTTCGTTCAGTATGCTCAGTATGTTGTCTGGCTCCTGCGTTCTGATTTGTCCCCTGTGTTTCTGTTTGTTTTGAATTCTGTATTCTCATCTTTTATTCATTGTCAGTTTCTGTTTGTCCCTGTTTTTCTGTACTCTGGTTTGCCTTTGACCTTGGACCTGTCCTTGTGGAAATAGTAGGTCATCCCTTTCGGGATAGGTGCTCCACTTCGAGGTGGGTTCTGTCGGAGAGGTTCAGAGTGCCACGTTCTTTTGTTTACCTCTTGGTTCTGTCAGCTTCTGTATCTAGCCACCTGTGTAGCAAGTAAACACGCCTGTCCTGATTGCTCCGGTACCTAATCATCTCTAGGTTTTGTCAGCAATCTAGGACAAACGTGACAGAGGGCCTGTGTAGGGCATTGTTACTGAGTGGGTCCTATATACATCATAATTATGGGTTGGGAGCTTGTGAGGTGCAATATTACTGGGTGGGGGTTTATATGAAGCATTATTATTGAGTGAGGGGACTTTTACTGTGTGTGGGGCACGAAAAGTGGAATTTACCATGTAAGGCCTACAGAGATGACAAAAAGGGGCATACTATTACTACTTTGGTCACCTCAAGGGGCATTACTACTATCTGAGGCACTATAAATTAGTGGAGATCATATAGAAGTTTGGAAAATGCTATATCCCTGACCAGGAGAAGTCATCATGACAGTCTGAGCCAGATGAAGAAAAAGGGAAAGTGAAAAACTCCAGACAGAGAAGACATCACTTGTGATTACTGTATATAACTGTACTGTAATTGTTTATACGGTATGCAAAATGCCTATTTAGGTCTAGTATATACTGCTATATAGTCACTCTGTGTGTGTATGTGGTGGTTTGGGATGGTAATATTGCTTTTTGTGTAGAGTTTTTTCCAGTAATATTGTGATGGCAATAAGTAGTCATGATCTGAGGGTATTATTTGGCCCGAATATGTAGTGTTGTTATTAGTAATATTGATCTTTTTGTATAGCTGTTAATTCAGTGACAGTATGTTGGTATTAATCACTATGAGGTGGTAATATTTGATAATGATGTAGCAGTATATTTTGGCCTTTATATAGTTTTATTATTGGTAATGATATAGTGGAATTTGTTCAGTGGCTGCATGGAGGTAATTATACACATTATACACACTGCTTACAGTGATACCGTATGTGTAGTTTATTTTTCTTTACTTCTACAAGTTAAAATAAGTTGGCCTTTTACTGTAATTTTTATTTAATTAAACTTTATTAATAGAGATGAGCGAACGTACTCGTTACGAGTACATACGCACCCGAGCACCGCCATTTTCGAGTACAGCAGTACTCGCGCGTAAAGATTCGGGGGGCGCCGTGGCGGCACGGGGGGTAGCAGTGGGGAGTGGGGGGGAGAGGGAGAGAGAGAGGGCTCCCCCCTGTTCCCCGCTGCTACCCCCCGCACCGCCGCGCCTCTCCCCGCCCCCCGGCGCCCCCCGAATCTTTACGCGCGAGTACTGAAGTACTCGAAAATGGCGGTACTCGGGTGCGTAAGTACTCATTACGAGTACGTTCGCTCATCTCTATTTATTAACAATTATCCTGTTATTTATTTAGACCCACAATGTGATCTTAGCTGTCGCAGTTTGGTCCTTGTCAAAGTCGGCCAGATTCTTCCACTGCTTCCAATACATCAACTTCAAGAACTGCCTGTTCACTTGCTGTCATCCTGATATTTAGTGCTTGGCTGGTGGAGGTTATTGTAATAGCCACAGAGTTTCTATTTTAATTGTGTATTAGCAAGCATTTACAGTATAACGCTATTAAGGTAAGAGGCACATTAAACAATAATTTAGCATACTGTGTGCATGTAATTCAGATTCATATTTCTCCAAACCATACAATTTAAATGACTTACTTTGTAGATATGTAAGCAAACTGCCATGTCTCATGAGCTCCGTTATAATATAGACTGGTTCTTCCAAGCTGCACACCGCATATAACTGGATAAGCTTTGGATGCCTTAGGCTCTTCATAAGTTGTGCCTCCCTTAAGAAGTCTTGGGGATTCATTGATCCTAAAGTACATGAAGAACAAAACATTTATTATTTAGGTCGTTTTCAGACAACTGTACATTAGCTCCATATTTGCTCCGTGATTTGCAGCATGTATCCATCCAGAGCTAATGTAAATCTACATATGTATTCACATGCGTGTATTTTTCATGTCCATTTTTTAAAATGCAACATGATCTATTTTCCTTTATATTGCCTATGTATTGCAATTATCTTCTATTGGGTATATACAGATCAGTATTTGCCCAGTAGAAAATAAAATATATGGAGGCAAATACTGATGAAATACTGATGACCTGCAGTTGTAGTGTCGCCTGCAACACGTCCGTAACAGGGATCTGTTACAATTCAGACATGTTACAATGCCCTCATATGAAATTGGCCTAATTCTGTTCTTATCTCACACAACCATGGGAGAATAAAAAATAGTGGGGGACATTTATATGCGTGGCAAGCTGTACATTGGTATTAATAGCTGATTGATGGGGCTGGGGAGCTCAGGCAGGCGGTGCACCCTCTTGGCTTTTTTACCAGGTGCATACTGGTTATGGGTTTTTGCAGTACAAAACTAATTTTGTTTGTGAAATTGTATGAAACAGTTTACAGCAATATTCACACACAGCATGCCAAGCAAAATTCCCAATCATTGTTTTAAAGACTTGTTTAAAGGGTCTGACATTGATTTGTAGGAATGCTGCCATCCAATAGGTGGCACTGCAGAGTTATTGTTCTATCTTCCTTATTTGCATATATTTCCCAGAGGAGCATGCATGGATTTATACGACTCCCCGCTCGCCTCATAGCTGTCTCCCCATCCCTTCTAGGTGCTCTCCTTAAGGAGAGACGTCACCCCTCCCGACCCACGTCACTTGCCTCTCAGCAGCCAAGCCAGAAACCTATTGCATTCTGATGAGGGGCAAAAACCCTGAAATAGCTGTTTGTGTATGTTTTTCAGGCTACAGTACCTGCAGAAATAGCTGTCACAGCCGCCGGCAGCACACTGCTGGGATCCGACAGCAGCGCAGAACAGTGAGTACAGTGAAGTGGGTGCAGGAAAAAGCTATGGCAGCCGGCGGCTGCACACTGTTGGGATCCAGCAGGGCCGCAGGACACTCCGTACTGTCATACATAGAGGCCTTTCAGCGATGTATCAGCATCTAACATACAGGAAACGCAGCACCTTTCAGGAATTTGCCCTATTAAGCCAATCGGGAGCTAGGGGTGTGACAGGGGCGTTCCTCCATGGAAGCCCTGTCAAACCCCTAGCGACACCTGGTGGCATCAAGATACACTAATACCGAGGTATTGTCCAATCTTCCCTATTTGCAAGCAAAATATATGACACACCAATATAAATCTGGTAGTTTCCATGTTGTATCTCTACATACCTGTTCTTAACATTTTAATAGCAACTGATATAGTATTGTTCCACAATCCTTCCCAAACTTCTCCAAACTGACCCTGCCCCAGCTTCTTCAAAAACTTCAAAGAGTTTCGGTCAATTTCCCAATGATCTGCAGTTTGAAAACACAAGTCTGGAGGCAGAGGAACTTCATTCTGGTTTCAATTCAAAAATAAAAATAATGTTTTTTAAGTTACTTATGTGTATAAATATAGACTAAAATATACACTTATTCTGTATTCTGTTTTGTATCAGTTTGATAATAGCTAATTGGAAGACAGCTACAGAAGTAATTGCTCCATAGATTTAACGGATTTAAAGAACCTCCTAATAATACATAAAAAGGTGCTCATTTCAGGATTGTTCAACCAACAGAGCTAAGAACAAACATCAAGTTCCTTGCATTTAGGATACAAATTCATCAGTAGACTATTGACTGCTATGTATGACCTTTGTACACAGTAGAGTGATGTACATGGGGTCTGCACACAGGCATACAGAGTCCCTAAGGCTCCATGTGCCATATGGTGCCTGTATATGTAATATGGTGAAACACGCTTCTGTATATGACCTGTGGGTGCCATGCTATGACTCCATACAACATATATACAGGAATAATAGGGCTCTTTGCATAAGGCCTAATCAGTGGGTTTCTAATCTGCACATGAACTCTAAACTATCAATCATTATGCCCTTAAAGACACTTTTTTTTCATTTTAAGATTTTCCACTCTGCTTTTTAAATAATCATAACTCTTCTACTTATCCTTTCCAAATTCTGCAATGTAACTTGTAAGTTTTGTTGTGGAATTTTCAGTGGCAAAATAAGATGTGTATTTCGGTGCATAATGCGAGCTAATTCCGGCCAGTGTGAATGCACCCTTATTATTCATCTACTTTACTCACAATAAGAAAAATATTAGGAAAACTGCTCATCCTGATCAGTTGTGCACTCCCCATAGAGAGAGATGACACCACTACTACTGTGTCTGTGATGAGACGAGTCCAACATTGAACTGCTTCTACTGCCTGACAGAACCATTTACAGGCATTTACCTGTTACCAACACTAGGGGGAGATTAGTACATACAGACTTTTACAGCTTCCTTTGTGTTCACGTGCACTCAGCTTCTCCCTCATTGTGGCTACAGGCTGCCATTAATTCCTGTGCTATGTGACGGGAGACCAGGAATTGAGAGCTGTGTGTAAAGGGTTACCAATGTATTCATGCTAGTTGACTGGTGCAAATACATTGAAAAATATGGGAGCAGATTTATGAATAGTGTCTAAATGAAAAACTGTCTCTGCTGCCCATTGCAACCAATTGGAGATCAGGTTTCATTTCATGTTCTGCTCTAGTAAATTGAAAGCTGCAATGGTAATGGTTGCTATGGGCAACAAAAAACCGATTTTATTTTTGACAGTTTTGATAACTGAGGCCCAACCTTTTTTACCTAAGCCAGATGAATTGACAGGGTTGATAAATCTGTTACTCGCTGCACAGAGCAGGGATTCTGGCACACTGTTTGCACTATCAGTAGTAATAGAGCTTCCTCTGTAAAGATCTGCTTTGAAATTAAATTGAACATTTACTTTAAAAAGTTGGAAATTTGTCTGAGCTCTTAGTGGGGGTAAGGGCAAACAATAATTTTTGCTATGGGGCTCCCTGCTTTTTGTGTAAGCCTCTGATTCCACTGTATGAATAATATAAACTAATCACTTGGAAGGAACACATGCATTTCTACGAATGACCACAAGATGGCACCTAAGTTTCCTATAAATTACAAAAAGTAAGATAATCTTACAAAAATGTGAAACAAGGAAGTTTGTTCAAGAAACAACAATAAATACGTAGTGAAAGATAGGATTTGTTTTAGTATACACAGAAACAAGTTGAAGGTCAGAATGCATACACTATATTACAGTAAATATACATGAAGTGGAATGTATGTTGAAAAATCAAGAAATGGCACACATTAAAATGGAACAATTGTCAAATGAAGTTATTGTTTAAAGGCTATTATGTATTTGTGACAGTATTTGTACTTTATAGTAATAATCATCTGGCAGTGGATTTCATGAGATGTTTCACTCCCTGCACCTACCAAGATCTTTGTATGTTTAGCATTAGGGGCGTAACTATAGGGGATGCAGGGGATGCGGTTGCAACCGGGCCCAGGAGCCTTAGGGGGCCCATAAGGCCTCTCTTCTTCATATAGGGAGCCCAGTTCTATGAATAAAGCATTATAGTTGGAGGCCCTGTTACAGGTTTTGCCTTGGGACCCGGGAGCTTCAAGTTACGCCTCTGGTTAGCATGCAACAAGGACAGTTACAAAAAGCAATTCTATTCAGACACTACAGGCTGGTATGACTTCAGTTTTGTAAAGTATGGCATTATTTAGGTACTGTATTATTTAGGCACACTGAACAACAATATACAGTAGTATAGATATATACTGTAATATCGAGCTTAAATCAAGAATTTCTGTGTGTATGTATTTCCATCTATTGACACTATTACTAAGATCATTACAAATCTTCTTTCTAGACATACTGGGGCAGATTTACTGCTGGAGAGAAGAAGAAGACTTGTGCAGCACTCAGAGTATATTCTAAAACAATAACGTTATTGAATAAATATTAAAAAGGAGATATGAGGAAGAGGACAACGGCTTATGTGTTAAGGTTCTGACTATTGCTGTGATATGCCCATAGGACTGAAATTTAAAAAATTCTGTCAGTCGGAGTAAACTGCTTTTTCACTGAGCTAATGTAGAGGGCTGTATGACAGTGCCGGTGGATGGTGGATGAAAACAAGTGGACAGAGAACAAAGAAAAATACTGTTACAGAGGGCTGTAATTACTTCTAGGTGAATTTTCAATGATGGGGAACACACCTGCTGCAACTCAGAGAGGATGGAGAGATAGCTTTGTAGTGTTCAGTGGGTGTGGTTATCTTACAAAGCCTCTGAAAGAAGTGGGGTGGGGGAGCCAAGTTGTGTATGGTCATGAGTAGGACCAGCTGATCAGTGCTGGGAATGCCCTAGAGCCAGAAAACTTTGTAGGAAAGCCTGCAAACCAGGTATGAGGTTTTCTAAATGCATGATAAGGAAAACTCAATGCAAAAGACAGATAAATAAATCATTGTTTCTGCAGGGACTTGGTAAGATATCTGTGTATTAACTTTTCATACACAAATGTTTCCATAGTCAGGTATTCCATGACTTTCTGGCATCCAGGTTCAGCTTAACTGCACTAATTAACAATTCCTTACTAATATGTGTTTGATACATAAATTGCAAACTCTGCTAAACAAGTACATTATCACACCAAAAGAGGAATTGTCACTGCGGAAAGTGCAAGAAGTAGGTTGTGCTGATAACAGTGCAGCCCAGATAGGGCAGAAAGCAGATCATGGTGATCATAGCACAGCAACCTAAATTGGTATTGCAGACAGAGCTTTGCATGAATTTCAGATCAATCACTTTTAGGTTCATATGGACCCCTGTTTGAGTTTACCACATAAGTATCTATTTTGTATAAATGCCTAGTTGTGCTTGCGGACCAATCTGCTTTTGTATTGTTGCTGGATTTTTGTAAAATATTAAGGACTGTTATTACTAATTTTTTTTGAGAAGTTTTTTTTTCATCTCCTCATACATAGAATCAGAATGTTTTTCTTTTTCAGTTGACTCAAGGCCCTTTTACATAGATCGATTGTTCAAAAAATCGTTCCAACGAGCGAAAGTGAATAGTAATCATTGCTCATTCAGTTTGAGGCCTTAGTCAGACGGGCGTTTTGTCGCGCGATTTGCGCATGCGATTCGTGCATATATAGAACCAATGGTTCGCTATGGTATCGGTCACATGTCCGCTTTTTATGCGGATATGCGATAAATTATAGGACACGAGGATTCGCAGATCGCGCCTGTCTGCGTTCAGCGTTTTATGTGCGCACCAAAATCGTTTACTGCAGCTAGCTGCGTTTTTTCGCTGGCGAGCACACCGCAATGTACTACCGTCATCTGGCGAGTGCATAGTCTTGTAGGATGTGAGAACTTGAATGAAATGGCAAAGGCTGACAAGGTGGTCGTAATATGGAGGCTAAGTTTCATGCGCATTTTGATGTGCACGGCGAAAAAGGTGCGAAAAAGTCCCGCAAAACAAAGTTCCGGCCAGTCTAAGTTTCATGCGCATTTTAATGCGCACGGCGATTTTACTCCGGTCAGACGGGCATTTTGCTGTGACCATAAACGCAGCTAGGTGCTGATTTTTCCCGTGATTTTTCGCCCCCGGTCACGTCTGACTAAGGCCTGATAAAGTAAAAAAAAAAACTTTGACAAAATTTATTATTTTCCAAAACCCACCCAAAACTTAATAAAAGTTATACAGTACCTTACATGTACACCAACATGATGTAAAAAAAACAACAAAAATTGTCCTGCAAAAACCAAGCCCTTATAAGGCTACGCAATTATGCATGAAGCCCTTAATCATAGTTTTCTTATGACCAGTACATTGTCATAATAGTCTCATTAGTGCAAATGAAAAGTGGAAGAGTTGTTTTCTAAGTATCAAACTTTGTGCGGAGCCCATAATATTATGTGTGTGAACCATTAATGCAATTTCTGTGGCTGAAAACCATTTTCCATGCACCTGCATTGAGCTTGTCTCTGCAGCAGTGCATGGATTTTTATAAATATTCATATTATGAAACAGTTGCAGAAAACATATTTCTTCAATGCAGGAACATTTTCTTAATGGGGTTGTCCGTGATTTACTTCTATTGATGATCAGCAGGGATCTGCCGCTTGGGATTCCCAGTAGAGATGAGCGAACGTACTCGTTTAGGGCGATTTCGCAATCGAGCACCGCTTTTTTCGAGTAACTGACTACTCGGGCGAAAAGATTCGGGGGCGGCGTGGTGGAGCGGGGGGTAGCAGTGGGGAACAGGGGGGAGCTCTCTCTCTCCTTCCCCACTCCCCTCTGCAACCCCCCGCTCACCCCCCGGCGCCCCCCGAATCTTTTCGCCCGAGTAGTCAGTTACTTCAAAAAAGCGCTGCTCGATTGCGAAATTGCCCTAAACGAGTACGTTCGCTCATCTCTAATTCCCAGTGATTAGGTGATTTCCGGCACTGCTATCACTATGAACAGCACAGGAAGCAGATCACGCAGCAGGCTGGTTTGGTACTGCAGGTACAGCTTCCATTGAATTCAATGAGGATAGGTCATCAATATTAAAAATACAAACATCCCCAACAACCACTTTAAAGAGTTTTCATGCCAGTGAGCAAGTGGTTGTTCATATCTCGCAGTGGTCATTGCTTCATTTTTAAAACCTTATCACCATGTTTACATGACGGGTTTCAATGAAGATTTACTGTGGAATCTCTGCTGATCCTGTATCAATACCACAACTCATTCATTTGAAACCTGCCTCACAAAAAAAAAGAAGTGAGATGTCACTTCTTGGAGTAGAATCCATGCCAGAATATCCAATTGCAGATTATCCTCATTGAATTGTGCTATTCTGTGTGCGGATCCACAGCACCCAAAATGCAAAACCACAACCAAAAGTTGGAAGCTCAGCATCACAAGTCTGTCATGTATTATGTGCCACATTCAGATCAGATTTTTCTGCACGATTAATCAAAAGCTTTTAAAAATCGTAGATAATTGACTTTAAACAGTATTTTCACAGAGTAATATACCTTTTTACATGGTTTTCTGAGTTTACAGCAAAGTCCATCCTCCACTTTCATATAATTTTGCACAAGTTCCTCCAAATTTTGAAATTTTTTTCTTGGTGTTATATAAAATCCTCCATTGTCAAGCCTTCTGATTCTGTAGTGTTTCACAGTGGTGCCATCATAGACTAAAACACAAATAATACTTTGTTAAAATATTTTTAACAGGCAACTTGTCTGTATAGTTATTTGCTATACTGTATGTGGAGGTCTCCACAACTGTGAATTTGTGAAGATGGTACTGCAAATGGTTTTATTTCTGAGCTAAATTAATTGTAAATGAACTTCCCAAGTGTCCTTTTCATACATATTTGCCATATCATTTTAATTCAAAGAGGTTTTCCATTGAAAAACTACTGTCCTCAGGCTAGGTCATCAATAGTTGATCAGATGGGGTCCACAGCTTGAAATCCTGGCCAATCAGCTAATCAGGTGCCCACTGTCATTGCCAATACACACAGGAGGACGAAGGCGGAAGCTGCTGACTCCTGTGCAGTGGGAGGCACATGTAACTGAATGTGCAGCTCCCATTGATTTTAATAAGAGCACCGGCCAGGGGTTCAGAACAGCAACTTCCACTTCATACCCCCTATGTATTGTGGCAATGACAGCAGGCACCCAATCAGCAGATCAATTCTAAGTGGCAGACCCCAGTCAGTCAACTATTGATGAACTATCCGAAGGATAGGTCATCTATAGAATTTTCCTGGTAAACCCCTTTTAACATGTGTGTTATGGTTGCAAGAGCTGGACCCTCAACAGTTCTACTGAACCAAACTTACTATAGTGTGCTACGGTGCTCTTCAGTAGAATCACAGGAGATTCGAGTGGTATTAGTGTACCTTGACGCCACCAGAAGCTAGGGGTTTGACAGGAGGAACACCCCTCTCACATCCCCAGCTCCTGAATGGGTCAAGGCATGAAGGTCCTACCAGAGTGTGCAGTGCTGGTACCCAGGCCCAGCTGCGTTAGGCTCAGGGTTCCTTTTGCACTTGCGGTTACATTATGAGCTGTCAATGCAAGTAGTTTACACCTAATAATCAAACCTTACGAATAAAAGGAACCCTCACCCTAAGGTAGCAGGGACGGCTTAAAGCAAAGGAGAACCTGGTGATGTGACTCACCGCTTGGTCCGGCGCCACTTGTGTAGGATGCCTCCCGGCCGACCACAGGATGTTGGCTAAGTTCAGCAGGCCGCCGGCAGTCAAATCCCTGATCGCCGTACCCATGCGCACACTTCCTGTGGCTGATGGTGTCCCGCAGCTGTGTGCAAGTGCTACAGTGCTGCTGGTGTCTGCGGCTGTTGCCGTCGCCTAACTGTGTTTCTCCCCCTGGCGGGCAATGGCAGGTGAACATTACATGAAGAGGCAAGGGTGGACCGGCTTGCCGCTGCTGGAGTCCTGAATCTCAGTATGTAATCGGTGAGGTGGAGGGGCGCATGCTGCTGTGACACCGCCGGGGAGGAACACGCTTCCAGCTGGAGCTGTGTCGCTGCATCGGGGGCCACTGTATGCTGAGGCAAACAAGGCTCAGTGCCCTCGCAGAACATGAAGCCCAGACCACTGTGCAGCCAATGAGCTTCAGGGGGCATCACCCACCTGTCATACTTGACTTCACCAGGACTTCCTGGTGGCGTCAAGATACATCAATACCAATTCGATTTTTATAGCTGTAAGATACTGTAGTTGTCTGAACCTGGTCTTACAACCAAAGAAACATTCAATTGTTTACACAAGTAATTAATGTAATGTCAGGTAAGTCATGCTGTATATTAATATCAATTCACATCACAATTCTTATCTATTATTTTCCTTGCAACAAACATTACTGTTGCAAGGTCACGAAAGACAGCTTTATTCAGTTCTGACCTTCAATCAGCAATAAACATAAAACAGTTGCTCCACTAGAAAGAAAAATTGAAGCAGCTGGCCATGAGCTAAAATAACAAAAGCAGCAATGCTCACTTCTTTCTAAGCAGCGCAATGATTCCCACGGCTCCCCCAGTCCGTGTTTACAGCAGAAGTCAGGTGAATTGGATATGTACACTAATTCAGTATATACAGACCTGAAGCCAAGACTTTAATACACGCTATACAGAGTGCTAATAACACATTGCAGACAGTAGAATGTCTTATTATGATATATATTATCATTGATGTATGGTGAAATATTATGATTTATAAAATATGAACAAAAAGAAAACATGTCTATCAGCATCTCCCATTATCAGCTGACCTTTAGATTCCAAAGAGGGAAACATATACAGTGGAAATAAAAAGTCTACACACCCCTGTAAAATGCTATGTTTTTGTCATATCAAAAAAATTGATAAAGATGAATCGTTTCAGATTTATTTCACCCTTCAATGTGGCCCAAGAGGAAGAATACAATGTGAAAAAAATGTTTGCACTCATAGGAGAATATACCAACTGGAACAATGGGATGAAACTGAAAGGAAGGAGACACAAATTAGATATTACAAAAACCTTTCTGATAGTGAGAGTAATCAATGAGTGGAACAGGTTACCACGGGAGGTGGTGAGTTTTCCTTCAATAGAAATGTCCAAACAGAGGCTGGACAAATATCTGTCTGGGATGACTTAGTGAATCCTGCACTGAGCAGGGAGTTTTAGAACATGACAAAAATATGGCATTTTAATAAGGGTGAGTAGACTTTTTATGTCCACTATACAGTATAATAAAGCTTTATTATACAGGTCAAAGACTATGCAGAAGATTTTGTTCTTTCATGAAATAAACACTATTTGTTTCTGTTAGCCTGACTGGAACAAATAGTGGGGTATTAGGTTTTTCCCCTGGCTCTTCACCCACTCATGGTACTACCACCTTCTCCTTCCCTGCTAGGTCTTATCAATATACCCTAGTTACATTAAAGATTGGGTTTCTTACAGGATGCAGATGGTGTCCATTTTGTTACAGTTTTTTGGGAGGCAAAATGAACAAAATTAGCATTTTTAGTTTTTTCTTAACAGTTTTTGCTGTGCAGGATAAATAGTGTGTTCAATTTATTTTACAGCTCATTACAGATAGGATAATATTAAACGTGGGTTTTCTCAATTTTTTTTATTTTATGTTATACAAACAGGGGAAAGTGCTCAAAACAGGGGGTATTTTTGTTGATGTGTTTTAATACTTTTTTTTTTTACATTTTCTTAATGTACCTGTAAGGGGCTTGAACTGTAAAAGCTCTGATCGCTATGAAATACTACAATGCATTATCAATCAAAATAGCAAATAGGCCATGGTAGGTGTGAGAATTCTCACTAAAAAAATCTCAGTATGGGTAGAAGGTATCCTCAAACCACTGGTAAGGAATACAATCAGCTACTTGCAGGACACCATGGACCTAGTGAACAAACTGTCAACCAGAGGTCCCCTCCCCGATGGTGCCATCCTGACCATTATGTATATGGAATCCTTATATTGTAACATCCCACACAAAGATGGACTGACAGCCTGACAATAACCCCAATGGGGTTACCTCTGAATCGGTATTACAACTCACAAGATTCATCCTAACACACAATTATTTCTCCTTTGGCAAAGAGATATTCTTGCAACTCACTGGAACAGCCATGGGCAGTAGAATGGCATCGCAATTTGCCAATCTTTTCATGGCAAAACTGGAGAGTGACATTTTGGCCTCCTGCTCCAGCAAACTATTGGCCTACTTCTGCTACATTGATGACATCATAATCATCTGGACCAACACTGAACAAGAACTAATAAAATTCCATGAGAGATTCAATGGATTTCACCCCACCATAAACCTGACATTAGGCTACTCGTATAGAGAAATCAACTTTTTGGATACCACCATAAGGCATCCCTATACCGAAAAGCAATTGATCGACCCACATACCTCAGATGGGACAGTTCCCATCCTAAGCACATCAAAAAGTCCATCGTCTTCAGCTAGGGAATCAGATATAACCGGATCTGCTCCAACCCAAGAGACATAGAAGAACATTTGCACAATCGCAAAAAGACATTTTTAAATCAGGGCTACCATCCCACCTTAATTGATGACCAAATCACCAGAGCCACAAGGATACCCAGAAATCAACTACTCCAATACATGGAAAAGAAAAAAACGGATGTGTGCCTCTAGTAGTGACCTAAAATTCACAGCTATAGATACTAAGGAAGATTGCAAAGAAACTCCATCATACCCTACACAAGAATGACCATCTGAAAACCATATTCCGGGACCCTCCCCTTCTGTGTTATAGGCAACCTCCAAATTTGAGGAACTTTATAATCAGGAGTGCGTTGCCCTCTCACACACAAAAAGGAACTTATCCCTGAAAGGTAAGGAGCTGCAAGACCTGCTTCATGTACTGACCACAGACAGGATACAAATTCCCAACACATTACAGGACTCTAAGATCCCAAGTTCTACGTCCAATGTTGTGTACCTGATCCTGTGCAGTAAATGGTCTGTTGGGGCCCTCTACGTTGGAGAAACAAAACAGTGAGGATAAGGTCAAGTGAGGATAAGGTCTCATCGCCACGCAATTAAAGATAGAATCACATGTGGCGGAGCACTTTTCTAGTCATGGACACAACGTGGAAGACATAAAAGTTATATTGATAGGCAATTTCAGATCACAAAGCCATGAAGAAGAATTTTGGGAATACAAATTTATAACAACTTTTGACACTTTCAACAGAGGCGTAAATTCTTCAAAAGGATTCATGTGAGACTGAGAAGTATGAGACATCTATAGCACAGATAACACTGCTGACCTGATGATCTTTTAACACTAAGTCAGGGACCTTAAATCTTCATCTATATTTGTATTTCTGTTGTAGTATTTTTTAAGTGCAAACTAACCCCGCCATGTTTGTGCCTTGCCATAAGTATGTGTGTATATATATGCATGTCTCTTCGGATTCATTTAATTATGCCTTGATGAAGGCATCAAGATCCGAAAGCTTGCATTAATATCATTTATTTTTGTTAGCCATTAAAAGGTATCATAACTACAAGATTATTTGGTTTATCTTACTGAGAACAATCACACTGTACATTGTGGCATGTAAAGTGATAACAACAGGGATCCGTGTTTATGTCCTGTTGCGTTAACTAGCACCCTGTCAGGACAGAAACCTACATCCTGTGGCATTAAGGGGTTAAAAAAACTGAAATGAGTTTTTCCCAACTTACTCAATATGTCATAAAAGACTTATCATAGGAAATCCGACAGCCAGAAGAGTTCCGGGGAGCTGGGGAGAAGATGTACCACGCTGCTAGGTGATGTGTGTGTGTGTGCATATATATATATATATAAATTTTGCCAGCAGCAAGGGCTATTTTTCAGGTAAGGTCTTACATTTCAAGCCCTTCCTCTAAAATCCCTGCAGGGGTTGCCTTCATCTCATTGCTTTTAATGGGGCAGCAGCAGCGCCAGCCGCATTGAAAGCAATGGAATAGCATCGGGGTCCTCTGCCACAGCTGTGACAGGGGATTCTTTCATCTCCATTGCAGTCCTTCATCACTGAACACTGCGACAGTGCAGTCCCAGTGTTCAGTTTTGAGTGGACTCCCCGTGGAGGTTAACGGAACCCTTTGGGGAGTTCCCTCATCCCCACGGGGACTAAGGGGTTAACCAGACGACATTTAAAAGGTGCTGCTGGCCAGAAGCACCTCTTAAATGCCCAGCTGTAAGCAGTGGGGAAGCTATTTCCTGCCCAAGAGTTTCCATTAACTCCTGCTCCCATAGGAGTCAATGGAAACAATGGTAAAACGCGCACCTATGTCTTATCTTTTTTAGGTGCGTGCTGTTTTGCGCTGCTAACTCAACGCATATAAATGCTTCTTTTGGAAACCATTGGTTCTTTTAGAAGCGTGTATTATGCACGTGCAAAACACATGCTCATCTGCCCGAGCCGTAAAGGGAATGTGTCATCAGAAACTGACCTTCTGTATGAATCAATTTTTTGTTAAATTTAAAACTTCTTTTTTTTTACTTTTGATGTCACTACATAGATTTAAAACAATCCTTATATCCTGCAGTTTTCACACTGACATAAGTATTTTAAGCAATCATCTATTGATGCTTACTATTAGCAGATTGTTGTAGACAGTCAGTAGTATATCTTCCTTGACTTTGCAGTTGCAATTTATTGCTATTAATTAGCAAACAAGCAATTTAGCACAGTTTGAAATAGATTTAATTACTATTTAAACAGTTTTCACCAAACATAACATTTATTTAATTGCAAGTAAAGAGAAAAAAAGAGATGATCATTCAGTTTATTCTTTTCCTGCATGTAGGAAGGAAATAACTTGAAACCATATGCAGCGTCCGAGGAGTGGGCCCTAGCGTAGGAGACAGCGGGAATGAGTTGTAGGCCTTGTCACGGTGGCTCTATTGTCTCCCACCAGGGTAGCCAGGGGCCCATCCAACAGGGCAGCGGGTAGGCTATTTAACTATGGGCAACCAGGAACTTGGTTACCTGGTTCCTTCTGCTGGATTGTCACGGGTGACACCACCGTTTCTTCTTCTGCAGCGAGGCTAGGTTATAGAAAGATAGTCCACACACAGAGTAGTTGAAAACAACGTCAGGAACAGTCAGCAAAATTGCTGTAATCGAACTCCAGTAATAAACAGTCCAAAAGTACACAAGTGGGACAGAGAGGCAGAACACAGGATGAATATCAAGCCCACAGTCCTAGTTATCTGTGCAGCTCCACTCTTGGAAAATCACACACTCCTTCCTCTCTGGACTCTCAACCTGTCACCATTTACATTGCAGATGCTTCTCAATGCTACATGGCAAACTTCACTTGCTCACAAGGGCTTGTAGTTATCCTGAGGTTTCCTGAGATCAGCTGAGTCCAAGGGAGACAGATGATACCTTTCGGCCTCCTCCATTCCTAGTAGCTTAGACCAGACTACTTGCAGACCGACTGGCTAGACTGGCTGGCTCGCTTACACTGACATCCACTGCTGACTTCTCCACTTCTCCACTACACACACTGCACTACTCTACTTACACTGTGCAAACATTAATATATAGCATGGTCAGGTGACCACAGACTCACAACACAAAAAGATACATTCCCAGACAGAGACAGCTCATGCAGACATTAACTCTTTCAGTGCTGCAGAGGTGTACCATACATACTTAAGGCATAAGACAAATATAAAAGACATTCTGAAGTGGCCTATCGGTCTGGGCCACGACACATATATGAAATGCTTTCACTGGGTCAGAATAGAGGTCTATTTCAAAAATTAAATGCCCTTCACAGTTTAGACGCAGCGAAAGGTAGAACTTTATTTTGAATATATTTGATATATTAAAACTAGGCCTGAATTACACATACATGGACAAACAAAAGAGAGCCTCTTCAAGCCACTTTGTGGGACTGACTTTACCGGGAGTGGGAGTGCAGGCTCCTTGACATACAAACACCACATGTATACTCAGTCAGCTTATATAGATAGGAGGTCAGTGATCCACTCTTGGTAAACCCGGACCCTTCAGCAATAGAGTGAGAGGACCAGTCATATGAGTCAGTCATAGAGGTTTGGCTGATAAAGTAAAACTAATACACTGAGAGGGGGTGGGCCATGATATTTCTGTAGCTTCACTCACTTGTATCATATGATCTATGAAACAATCAGAGTACCATCTAGTATATTTTAGATAGTTCTCAGTTCATATACTTAATTGGTTCTCGATTCTGTATAGTCTCTTGAATATAGGTAGTAGGTTCTCAATTCATGCACTTAGTTCGGTTCTCGGTTCTGATTGCAGCTGTTATAGGCGGGTGTCAGCTTTTTAAAAAATCCAGCAACTGCTGGGTATAGTGAATTATAATAGGGGTGGCTGCCCTGGAACAAGGACATGCAAACTGCCCCTGTTATCATCCTCTGTCAATGGAAGTGCACTACAATAAAAATAAAAACAGCTACACTCACCTGACCTCAGTCCTCCCACTCCTGGCCTCCGCAGTCCATGCCACTGCTCCCCAAGGGACTGTTACTTGTGATCACTGAATGTAATTATATTGTAGTCAGTTTCATAGTCTGCAGTGTGAATGTGTACAGCTGGTATCTACTCCAATATGGTCACTGTATAGAGGGTAATATTGGTCTTTATGGAGTGTTTTTTCAGTGCAGACTGTGATGCAGATCCACAGTAGACTTCACTCCTTCAATTAAAAGGGTGAAATCTGATACAAATCCACATAAAACTTGTGAGGGGGTGGGGGCAAGTTGTATGGAGCTGGTATGGAGTCGACTTGCTGACCGAGGACGTACATTGTCATTAATAGGTTAATAAAATCTATTGCCGAAAATAAATAAAGGGAGAAGGCAGGTTTCAAAACCATTTCCATCTGCAACAAAAAGTAAGTGAACCTTTTGGAACTACCTACATTTCTACATTTATTATATTAATAAATTGTTATCTGATTGTTATCTAAGTCACAGCAAACACAATGTTATTAAACTAATAACATACAAACAGTTGTACAGTTAATATCCTGTATGGAGCACACTGAGTAAACATCCACAGTACAAAGAGAAAAAGTGAAGCTCCTTAGCCTCTGTCAAAAAGTAAATAAACAAAAAGACCCTTGAGGAAGCGACCATATGATGGTGATACATGTGAGTATCAGTCCCATACCTTCTCTGCTCTGGTTAATTCTTTAGTCTGGTCGACCATGCTTTGAAGAAACAGGTCACATGTAGAGTGCACAGAGTTGGTTGCATACATTCATACCTAGGCTGACCATGCTCTGTGTACTCCATACGCTGTTCATTGCTGATCTTGTACCGGTATATCTAGGCTAGCTTTCTATCTTTCATACAGGGTTACGTATAATATGAGTCTTTGGTGCCTGCTTACTGGAAATATCCTTTACATATGTGTACAATATATGCATGGGGCTGTATATTTAACACCCTTTTAGAGCCTTTGCAATACATATCTATGATATGAGTTATTTGCGTGTTCATATTCGTAATACACATTTGTGCATGAATCCAGATGTTTAACATCTTTCCAGAGCTTTTATAAGTAATATATGTGCGTTGGTTTTTTTCTTGTTTTTTTTTTTTTCGAGCGGGCGGGGGTCACTCTTTTTTACTAGAGTATTCTCTTTCTCATTATCAAACTATCTTATGATTTTTTATTTTTTTTAATTGGCCTGTGGTTGTTTCTATGTACTGTTAATAAAATTGTTACTATTTTTTTATTATTTTTCTCTTATATAGTTAAAATGTGCCTTCTTGTTATCACACATATATACTTTTTGTCTAAATATTATATGGACAATTTGATGCACATTTGCAGACAGGAATCAAGCAAAAATCCCAACGGAGGTGATTTCTGTTAAAAGGGGATCTACGGGTTATTAAATTTAAGGGTTCACTTACTTTTCTCCTTGCACTGTGGATATTTATTTACTCAATGTAATGAGTAAGTCATGAACGGTACAAATGTTCGTGTTATTAATTTAGTTACAGGGATGCCGCCAGATATCACGGCTGCTCCCTCTGTTACCTACTAATGCATCCTGATGAAACAGTGCATACACCAAAGAGCACTGTAGAAACGCGTCGATGACGTGGTTTTAGTGAGTCAGTAACCTTCAAGATAGTTAGTTCAGGTGTTATAACTAGACGGCTGCCCGATACCTTCTGTCGGGCAGCTACATCGGTGCCGACTCAGCTTCTCCCTATTCACAGCGCTGCTGTGTACAAGTACAGGGTTTTTTCACCCAGAGTCCTGCATCCTCATTAGTATTTAAAGTGATCTGTACTACTGGAACAGCACTCTTTAGCGCTGCAGACTTTCAGGCAATTTTAACCCTTTAAGTGCTGGTTTGGTGCAAGAGTTAGCAACTACTCCCTGAATTGTGTATTAATATTCAGGGTAGTAGTTTTGAACTGGTGCCATATATTTCTTGAGTGGAAGGGCTCTCTATATACTAGTTAACCCTCTCCTCTCCTCTTTTTGATCTACCTATATCGGTTGATTATAATTTGGAGTTGCTTGAATGAGGAGCATATATAACTAGGAGAAAAAAAACCAGTTCATTCTCTGTATTTATCACCGGTTCTTCCTATCCACTCTTTCTTGGCACTATTTAACCCTTTGCTAACTGGACCTTCTGAACCTTAATTGGGCCTTATATTACACATCTATACTGGTATTTAAAGTGGAGGCTCTCCATTACCCCACTTTTATTAATATCACTTTTTGGCTCTCTCAGCTGGTCCTTTCTTTGACACTTAACCCTCTCCTCTCCTTGAGTGGTGAATAACCACCATTTACTACATCTGAATAAAGCGTTATATAGGGAGTATTTAAACACTGTGCTCACAATCTAATCCTCCTCTTTATATATCTCCGGAGGAGGGTCTCAACTCAAGTATATTTAAGCACAGTGTTGTGTCTGAGCAATATACAATTACACCTTGTTCTCTATCTGGAACTTCTGTCTGATTTGGGGACCTATCAGAAGGGTAACCCCATAATTTATTTATTTATCAGCAGGAGGTGGTTTAAACCTCACTCACTTCAATGACTAATACCACATCAATAAAGGAAGATTGTCATCTCATGTGCTTCATAAATTTGCACATGAGAACTGAGACACCTAATAATTACTAGTGGAAGTCATTGCTGAGGGGCCTACTTAGGTTCAGAGGAGTGAAGGGTTTTTCCTAATACCTCAACCTAAGATATATGTTGTGTTCTGTCCAGTTTGATTTTAATTATTATTAATAAAGTTAGTTTTTTAATTAATTCTTCTTCAGTGATTACCCTTATACTTATTTTTGAAGGATTTCTGCCTCAGTGACTTAGTTAGATTGTGTTTGTTTAAAATTGTGACTTAAATAATAGTTGGGCCTCATTTTATTTGTAATCAATATAGAAATGCAGTTAAATCCAAAGGGTTCACTTACTTTTTAATGCAACTGTAATTAGTTTTTAAGTCAAAAGTATCTGATTGGTGTATTGTGTGAAAAAGCATTATATGCACTAAGACTGTCCATACACTCGGTATTAGTGTATCTTGACACCACCGAAAGCTAGGGGTTTCACAGAAGTAACGCCCATATCACACCCCTAGCTCCCGATAGGGTCAACATATTAAGGTCCTAGCAGCACAGTGTGGATTGATTTGTGCGTGCAGGGCACACACAAATCAATCCACAACTGCTGCTGCCTGTGTGTGCTGCGGTCCGGTCGTTATTTGAGCCATGCTTACCCACCCGCCCCCCCCCCCTAGCAGCGCCTCAAGGCTCTGTGCCATCCGTTCCCTGATCCCTCCGTACGGGACGCGGGCTGCATGCTCACTGCCGGGGGCCGACTTACTGCTGTGTCTTGCGATGGATGGCTCTCTGATGGCTGACGAGTGCTTTCCCGGTGACAGCTGACTGTACAGCGGCCGCCTTTCTGGTGAGGGACAGCTGCCGACTCTGTGACCCCGGACGGCCGCTCACCGAAGAAACATCCGAAGACAGTGGCCGCCTTTGTGATAGGTGAGGGCGGCCGCGTCAATGATCCGTTACGACCGCTCCCCACTGACAGGTGAGAAGCTAAGTGCTATCCCTTCAGTGGACCAGCCAGGGAACGCACTTGCGCCAGGGGCTCTGCGGAAGGCACCGCGGCACCCCCTCTATGCCTTCTGTAAATAATTTTAGTGCCCTTGCAGGACCTGAGGAATAACAAGCACTGCAGCCAATCATGTTGAGGGGGCATCACCCCTCTGTCAATCTTGACTCCACCAGGAATTCCTGGTGGCGTCAAGATACACTAATACCCATACACTCTGTGGATCTCTGTGGTAACTGCATGCGGATCACCGCTAATCACAGAGCAGCACATGCACTTAATAGGATCTAGATGCCATCCAGTCATCTGCGATATTTGTCTGATTTAAAAACTGAAATTAAATAGAACTGAATCAAATGGAAATATTCTGTTTGGTTAAAAAAAACATTGAAATCAATAGAGAACAAAACGGAAACATTTAATTCCGTTTGATTTCCCTTTCTCTGCTTCAAAAATTGAACAGAGGAACAGAAACCACTAACTGTAGTGGGAACAAGCCCTTAAAGGGATTTTCCTTGAGCTTAATACAGATGAACTATACTAAATATAGGTCGAGGATATCAGATTTGTGGGGGTCCGACTCCCAGCATACTCATTGATCAGCTGTTTAAAAGCAACACTTGGGAAACTGCTGCAGGCTCTTATTTGAGCCAATGACCTCCATTTCTTTGGTCACATGGTCTTTCTGCAGCTCAATCCCATTCAAGTGAATGGGATTGAACTGCAATACCAGGCACAAACGATACACATTAAAGAGGGCTGTGCCTAGTATACAATGACTACAGATGTTCCCAGAGCACAATGGCCCTTTCAAACAGCTGATCATATGGGTGCTAGTATTTAGACTCCCCACTGATCTTACCTTGATATCCAGATAACCTAAGGATAGGTTATTAGTATTAAACTTACGTAAAATCCACTTAAGTGTAATAATATTAAAATTTGATCTAAGAATATGTGCTGCTTGTCAGATTTGGACTTGGGAAAGAAAGTTTTCCATGTAATGAGGAAAGTTGGCTTCTGCCTCATGGACGTTTTGACTTCCTAGATGGGTGTTGACCTCCCTAGAACAAAACTGCAGAAAAGTAGGCTGAACTGGCTGGAATTATGTCTTTTTCAACCTCTCGCAGTGTGCTGCTTTGTCAAGTATCTGGCTATCAACTACATATTATTACAATAAACTATTTGCAGTATTGAAAGGGAAGGGTATTTACATTGATTTTAATGCAAACTACTGTATAAACCTAATCATACAGCATATATAGGCATATCTACACACACACACATATATATACAGTATATATATATATATATATATATATATATATATATATATATATATATATATATATATATATATATAGTGGTATATTGGGTGTTAATTTTGGACTGCCA